>NW_027176271.1:10000-522969 GCF_023349555.1 Cebidichthys violaceus
TTGCAACAGCTATGGAAAACCGCACACCTCACCTTCCCCAACGCCACAATCTATATCCCCATACTTAATTTCTCACCTTCCCTAGACCCCTGTAAGATAGCCTCCCTTCACTACCTTAACACCCTCATCTCCACCAAATACAATTTTATACCAGAGATCAACCCCCTTCTGTTTCAGGTCAGCACCAAGGATAACATACATTGGACACCCCGGACGGCGGAGATGTTGTTCAGGTACTGGAAACAACATTTAAACTACTGACGGGGGAGGAAAAGAACCATCTATCTCCCCCTCCATCCAACATAACAAACCTCTGTGCTGCTCTCTCCCTCACACCCGCGCAGCTGGAGATACTGGAAAAAGGACTTACCTTCATCCCCACACCAAAACCCCCCACCCGACCGGAGCTCAGGGGGGACCTCCACACCTTTCACAGGAGGCTTAAGTTACTCGATCACTTCTGGGGAGCACCGGGGCGAGAGCCTGTGCCGTTCACTGGACCGTCCTCCTGGGAACCCTACACCAACACCCTTTCACCCCACATCACCCAACTCATCCAGAAAAATTTAGCAGCACTTACACAATGGCGCCCCCTTGCACACACGCAGCCTAACATTAGCCAGCAACACAAACACATTCTTAAAACATTGGGTAACAACAAACACATAGTCATCAAACCAGCCGACAAAGGGGGCCAGATTGTATTACAGGACAGACATAACTACATATTAGAAGCAGACAGACAGTTAAATAACAACACATATTATGCACCACTCACGCACTCACTACAACTAGAAACACAACAACTTATAAGAGACATCACACATAGCCTACACAACAATCAGTACATCAATGCAAAACAAAAACAATATCTGGACGGTCCGGATGAACCCAGGCCTCGCCTCTTCTACCTGCTCCCCAAGATCCACAAGCCTCCTGTGACCTGGACGGTCCCCTCCGTTATTCCGGTCGGCCGCCCTATAGTCAGCGATTGCGGTTCCGAGTCCTATAACATCACCGAATACATCGACCACTTTATTAACCCACTTTCCCAACTCCACCCCAGTTATCTTCAGGACACCTACCACTTTATCAATAAAATTAAAAACCTCCAGGTACCCGGTCATACCTTTCTCTTCACCATAGACATAGATTCACTGTACACCAATATAGAAACCCCCCTCGGCCTCATTGCCATTCAAGACCTCTTTAGTAAACACCCCGACCCATCCAGACCAGACAAGGAAATCATTCAACTCCTCAGCATCACCCTGACTTGGAACGACTTCACCTTGAATAATAAACATTATCTCCAGCTGTGCGGATGTGCAATGGGCCGAAAATACTCCCCGGCGTATGCAAACATCTACCTGGCCCATTGGGAGAGAACAGCATTCAATAAACTCCATTACAAACCCCTTTTATATTTCCGGTACCTGGACGACATCTTCGGCCTCTGGGACCACACTGAAGAGCACTTTCACACATTTTTGGACATCTTAAATACACATCACCCCAAGATTAAGCTCAAACATACCCTCCAACACCTCTCGGTCGAGTTCCTTGACACCAGGGTCTTCTTTCAAGGATCCAGCGACCAGAACAAGACCCTGGCCACCAAAGTCCACTTCAAGGACACCGACCGGCATGCACTCCTTCATAAATCCAGTTATCACCCCAAACACACGTACAGGGGTCTCATCAAGTCTCAGCTGATCCGGTTCCACAGGATCTGCACCCTCCCGGGCCACGTCGAGGAGGCGACCAGCACCCTCTTTGGCGCATTGAGGCTCAGGGGTTACTCGAGGCGCTTCCTTAGGACGATCAAGGCGGAGGTCGCCGACACCTTCAGAGGCGGCAGGGGCACCCCACAAAAACCGGCCCACTCCCTCGTCCCTTTAGTTTTAACGTTTTCAAACTGCACTCACAATTTTTAAAAACCTATTAAAGATAATTTCCAGGGGACGAGGGAGCACTGTGCCGCCCTGGGGGCCAGTCGTGTGATCTCCGCCTTTCGTAGAAGTAAAAACCTTAAAGATATCCTGGTCCATACGGACCTCAATAAGAGAGAGACCAGGAGGGAAGCGCTTCGAGGTTCGGAGATCGGTTTTATGCGTCTCCCCCACGTTTTTAACCCCCAGAGTAGACTCGATTTTAACTTGGGGCAGGCCCTGCCACCCACAGCCTCCAATGTAGTTTACGCTGTGAGGTGCGGGGCCTGCCACAGGTTGTACGTGGGGGAGACAAAGAATGAACTGCACCTGCGAATCAAGCAACACTTTTATATGATCAACAGGGGGAATGGCACGAGCGTCCTATATGTTCATTTTAAACTCCATGGCTCACACGGTCTCCAGAGTGTGGGCCTGGAGAGCAGCAAGCGGTGGAGCACGGCGCAGCGGCAAGCGGCGGAGAGGAAGTGGATCCACAGACTGGGGACCATAGACCCTCACGGGCTAAACGAAAAATATTAACCCAGTCTGTGGCTCTTTTAAGGCCCCCCCCCCCCCCCCCCCCCCCCCTTTCTTTCTTTTACCTTCTCCCTCCATGGATCGCCCCGTCAGGTTTGTTTCCGTCCCCCCCTTTTACATCTGGGAGCCTTGTCTGCCATACTTTTAACCCACCCCCCCTCCACAGCCCCACCATGGTACCCCTTATATTTGTTATTTATTTTGTCTTTCACGTGTGGGCGTTTTTATAATATTATGCATGGTTCTTTTATCCACCTTTTTCAACCTCTTTAACTGGTTTGTCTATTTATTTATATTATATATCTGTTATTTATATTTCTACCTTAATTTATTTATCTATTTAATTCCCCCCATGGTGGGGCCACACCTCCCCTATACTGCCCTCCTCCCCGCTGGCAGACGAGGCCCCCTTTTGGACGTTTTTTTAGGACTCCTTTCTTATAAAACCCCCCCGCCCCCTCTTTTAACGGCAGTCAGGGGATGATTTTATTGAACACAATTTTACACATTTTTAAAGCACTTATCCCTTTTAACCAGTGTTTCCTTTCCACACCTGCATGGTTTTACCCTTTTTCCCACCCGTTTTAATAGCACTTACCTTTTAGATGTGGTGTCTGTGTATTTTTGCTATATTTTATTTATTATTGTATTATATTATATATTGTGTTATGTTTATGTTTTTATTTATATATTTATTAAGGAAACACTGTGTATTATTTTGTTTTAATTTCTTATCCCCTGCTGTCCGTTTTTATGAATTTTATTTCTAGTCCTTTTAAAACGAGGGTTCCTTCGATGGATGGACCTGTACCCCCCCGGGTTGAACATGGAGCTTTTATCCTGTTTTAACTTTTAACCTCCCCTCCCCTTATAACACTCCCTCTCCAACTGCCCCGCTGGCGGGTGCTCTACTGCGAAGCTGTTTTAACCAAAACATTTTTTACAGTTTTTATTCCTTTCTTTTCCCCTTTTTTTATCTTTTAATTGTTTCAAAACTGTTATTGTGATTTGATTAAAACATACTTCTTAAAACTGTATTCTTTTATTTCTATTTTGTTGTGTTTTAGGGTTGTTTAACCTTCTCATTTATTTTTCCTTTAAATGGTTTGTAAACCATTATTTATTATTTATTATTTTCCATTTACTTTTTAAGGTTAATTTTTAATATTTTATTCTTTTATCCCTTTTATTTATTTTAGGGGTCTTTTATCAAAGCTTGTTTTAAAGGACAGCCCCCTTGTGCCAGTGCCCCTCGTGGCCCTCTTAGGAGGGCCGCGCTTCTCAACAAACCTAACCCTAACCCTAACCCTAACCCACTTTTTACACCCCAAGCAGCGGGCCGGTTCCGTCCTACAAGACATATGACCACTTCGAGAAAGATGAAAGACTGGCACCTCAACATCCACAAAAAATGGGTCATTATGGGAGACTCAAATGTTCATCAACTGCCACCACACACCATCTCTGACCTGCAGATTGATTCCTTTCCAGGGGCCAACTTCAGGAATGCGGAAGGGGTCCTGGAAAATACGACAGCATTTGGCACGGTGGAGAAGATCATTATGTCCTTCGGCATCTGTAACCGGGATCAAAAGGCAAAAGAAACGTCCATCAAGCAACTACAGAGTATGCTGAGAACGGCGAAGCTTAGCTTTCCCGGTGCTGAGATCCTCGTTCCACAGATCAACTTCTCCCACAACCTGACAGCCAAGGAGAAACTCTGCTTAACAGAACTCAACCTACACATTGCATCGTTGAGTGAGTATATTCCCATGTTACCCAGCACTCAATTCAAAACAGAAATAGACAATATTCACTGGACACATGAGACGGCAAAAGCCATGTTTGACCACTGGTCTTCGTTTTTAAATTAAGAGTCCCCACAAGCCTGCCTTCACAGGAGGGGAACAAATCGGTTATCAACTTAACCAAAAATGTAAAATTAACAGCTGAACAACTATCCCTGCTCTCCCGGGGACTCAATTTTATCCCCACTAAGGGCACTAATAAGGATATCTTCCCACAGACTAAGCACGATGTACAACAATATCACAGAAGACTCAAATTAGCTGTGTACTATGAGCATATGCCTCCCACAAAACGACTCCCCTTTATTCTTAAATCAACGTGGACTCCTCCAAAAGCAGTTATTCCACGCGAAATTGAGAATATCATCCAGGCAGACGAGAGACATTTTGACACCAAATTTAAAGTCCATAAAGTCACTCCTAATCTTAGCCAATCTGAAATCAGAGCCCTCACACAATTAAAAGATAACAAACACGTGGTTATCAAACCGGCAGATAAAGGCAGTGCCATAGTGATTTTGGATAGGGAACAATATTTGTGGGAAGGCTACAGACAATTGAACGACTCAAAATATTATGTCAAATTGGATAAACCAATCTACCTGGACACCATCCCCTTAGTGAATAAAATCATAAAATCTTTACATGAGAAAAAGTTCATCAACACTAAACAGAAGCACTATCTTATGGGGGACTCCACACCCAGAGCTAGATTATTCTATATGCTCCCTAAAATCCACAAGGATCCCAACAAATGGAGCTTACCGCATAAAATCCCTCCGGGCCGACCAACTGTCTCAGACTGCAGCAGCGAAACCTACCACACGGCGGAGTAATTGGACCACTTTTTAAATCCTCTCTCCACAACACACCCCAGCTATATTAAGGACACCTATCATTTTGTGGATATCGTGAAGAAATTGAAAATTCCAAATGGAGCCATTCTCTTCACTATTGATATTGACAGCTTATACACTAACATTGACATTCAAGAGGGACTACAAGCCATTAAAAATGCATTTCAAAAACACAGGAACAAAAAGAGGCCAGACAAAGAGCTATTACAATTATTGGAGATAAATTAGACCAAAAATGATTTCCAATTTAATGAGGAATGGTTTCTACAAATTAAAGGAACAGCCATGGGCAAAAAATTTGCACCAGCTTATGCCAACATCTTTATGGCTGAGTGGGAGGCTTCTGCACTGCAGGCCTGTGACAAAAAGCCGCTCCATTATTATAGATACCTGGATGATATCTGGGGAGTTTGGACCCACAACAAACAAGAATTTGACACCTTCCTTAATACCCTCAATACCCACAGGGACTCGATCAAGATTAAATCTACCAGTAGTCTGACTTCTGTGGATTTTCTGGATACGACTAACAATTTAAACTAAACAATTTCCAAAAAACTCAATGTCTGGACATCAAAGTCTTCTTTAAAGAAACTGACACGCATGCTCTCCTGTATAAAACTAGCTTTCATCACAAACATACTTACGCTGGTCTAATTAAATCACAGCTACTTTGATTCCACAGAATTTGCACAGGACAGAAGGATTTTCAGGAAGCAGTCAAAACACTGTTTCGTGCATTGTCCACAAGGGGGTACTCCAGGTCCTTCTGTAGAAAGGTCCTCAAGACTTTTCTAGATGTGAAACCTACAACACTTACCTCTAATCTTCTGCTCATCACCACCTACTCGCCGTCCACAAGGAACCTGTCAAATCAACTCAGAATTCACTTCAATAAATACATCAAAGGGTCTCCCACGTTACAAAACCATAGCATTATCCCAGCGTTTAGAAGGAATAAAAATCTGCAAGATTTTCTGGTAAAGGCTAAAATGCCACCACTTTCTAAACCTAGGCCCAAAATACTCAAGGACTACTTTAAACATCGGCATTGGCTCACCAACAACAGCACAGGGGAAATATTCAAATCCTTAATCCGAGGAGACCCTCACACAAAAAACTGTTTACATTATTTCATGCGAACAGTGTTCCTTGAAATATGTGGGTGAAACAGGGAATATGCTCGCTACACGCTATGCCCAACACAAATATAACATCACCAGGAGAAAGAAGATGGCCACACCACGGGTCAAACACTTTCTCCTCCATGGACTGGCATCATTAACTACAACAGTAGTTGAGTGCAAAGACACCTGGACCACGGCCCAAAGGAAAACTGCGGAGAAAAAATGGATCGCTAGACTCGGCACCAAGGAACCGCAGGGCCTAAATGAACATTGAGGACCTCGGAGCTGGGCTCGGTGATGGACAGTACATCGGGGGCGGGGCTGTTTTTTTACAGCACTGTTCCCCAAAACCCTAATCCTAAACCTAACCCTAACCCTAACCCTTAGAGAAACAAGCCAAAGTATAAAGACTTTAACTTACTGTTGCCAGTAGGTGGCGCTATGACTATGATTCAAAATTGGCTTGCAGATGTCTTCAGGCCTGGAGTTTAATCAAACATGTGAAATCTGGTAAAGATCTGATGATGCGGAGTTGAGTTACATCAGTTTATTCGTTCATGGCGAAGGATCGAAATTCGCAGAGCCGCCACGTCGCCATGCTTCGACAACTTCCTACAATTTTCACAATGAAGCATTATCAACGTCTTAAGGCTTTTGTGACAAAATTTGAGAGGGATCCGATTAATCTGTGAGCAGTAGGGTGTCAAAGTACACAACCTATGACTTCCTGTTGCCACTAGGTGGCGCTATTACTAGGATTCAAAATTGTCATATACATGTGTTCAGGGTCAGGATGTTATGACATATGACAAATTTGGAGCAGATTAGGCAATGTACAGCCGAGTTACAACAACTTCCTGTTTCATGGCGAATGGTGTTTTTTTGCCGCAACTTTTTGATCTTTGAGTATTGTTTCACTGCCAAGGTCTCAAGAGCATACTGACCAAATCTGAAGGCAATCGGGTTTAATCTCTACGAGGAGTTCGTTAAATTACGGTGCCTTGAAACGGTTCAAAAACGTCATCAAATTCAAAATGGCCGACTTCCTGTTTGGTTTAGGATATACCTCCTTTTGACTTTTTTGTACGTCCCATCACGTTCCACATACCTACCAAATTTCATACAGCTAGGTCAAACCCAAAGTTGGGGCTGCTCTGTAGGGGGCGCTATCGAGCCAAAATGTCATGCCGCAGCTGGACACCCCAATAATACTGGAATTTTCACCACGATTGAATTTTGTGCCAAATTTCAAAAGATTCCCAGTATCACAAGCACCTCCTTTTTGCGATGAAACTGGTACGATAATAATAATAATAATAATAATAATAATAATAAAAAACATTAGAATAACAATAGGTCCTCCGCTCCGACTACGTCGGTGCTCGGGCCCTAATAATAATAAAAAACATTAGAATAACAATAGGTCCTCCGCTCCGACTACGTCGCTGCTCGGGCCCTAATAATAATAATAATAATAATAATAATAATAATAATAATAATAATAATAATAAAAAACATTAGAATAACAATAGGTCCTCCGCTCCGACTACGTCGGTGCTCGGGCCCTAATAAAAAACATTAGAATAACAATAGGTCCTCCGCTCCGACTACGTCGGTGCTCGGGCCCTAATAATAATAATAATAATAATAATAATAATAATAATAATAATAATAATAATAAAAAACATTAGAATAACAATAGGTCCTCCGCTCCGACTACGTCGGTGCTCGGGCCCTAATAAGTATGTGTTCGGCATTGTAGACACTCTGAGGGATACTTGTCAAAGTATTAGTGATAATGAATAGTAGGGAAATAGATATATATATATATATATATATATATATATATATATATATTTTTTTTTTTTACAAATATGTGGTGGTGGTGCCACCTGACATTTTTTAGTTGAAGTTAAAAAATACTGTTAAAAATATATATAACCACTTTCAAAAGTGAACAAATGAGACCTTATTTTGTGAGGTTAAACACATTGTTCACAAATATGCATGACATTCAATTTGAAAAGAGTTATTTGTGGTTGACCCGTGTGTGTGTGTGTGTGTGTGTGTGTGTGTGTGTGTGTGTGTGTGTGTGTGTGTGAGAGAGTGTGTGTGTGTGTGTGTGTTCTCTGATTTAAAGATGCAACAGAAATATTGTAATAAAACACATCATCTCTAATTCAGAGTCCTACCTGAGATCCACAACAACAACGACAGCAGCATCATCAACAGGTCATCCATGACGTCCAGGTGGACTGTCTCTCTGCCCGTCTGTCTCTCTGATTGTCTCATGTGCTGTCCTCAGTTTATGTCTGCGTACAGGACGAGGTGGAGCTTTACTGAGACTCGTCTTTAGTTTTACAGATCATATTCACATCTTTCTGAACTGCGGTTGTGTGAAACTGATTATATCTGATTTCACAAGAAGCTGCTGACTGACTGCAGACATAGGAATGTTTCCATGACAACCAGGACAGGCTGAGATGTATATCAGATTAATGCTGTCGGTGTTTTCTCATCATTTCCGATAGATGTGTTAACATCAGCAGCTACAGCTACTAACTACTACTACTACTACTACTACTACTAGTCAGGAACTCTAAAATACTTCAATTTATTAGCTGTTGATATGGTGGTATTTGGTTTTTGTTCATTTGAATATTAATCAAAGTTCCAAATTGATAGTTTAGTATTAGCAATGTTATGAGTCTACCTTAAATGGCTGTAATGTTCCTTTGGTAAAAAATGTGATTTCCTGTTAATTACATTGTATCATTTTGATAATAAATAATTACTTTTAGTAGACATTTTCATTCCTTTTTGAACTACTGAACCAACATCATTGTGGTTCCCCATTATTATTGAAATCTAATGTTTTTAAATATTGAGTTCTATTGATAACATTTATTATATTTGTCATTTCCTAACAACCAGACCAGCTCAAACTTCAACATAATGGTGTCCCGTGTGAGACGTAGTACTGTTTGTAATCATCCATAATAGTGATTTCATAACTGTGAAATATTCATTGGTCAATGCCAACATTTTAGATTCCACTTCTAAACTTAAAAAAGTGTTTAAATTCATTAGAACTAAACACAACGGTGTCGTCCGCATAGAAACTATATTTTGTATTAAAAAGTTTAATTTGTCAGAATTTTATAAAGATAAAATACAAAAAGAATCCCTCTCTCAATGATCTCTTATGGCCCACTACAAGTGTGTGGTGGGGTCTGTTTTCTCTGTTCTTCGGGATGTTTCTGGGTGTCATGTGTGTCCTCCAGTCAAAGTACCGATCCACATTCAGAGTGAACAGTGACGGTTTGAATTCAAGCAGTGACTACAACAACCAGCTATTACTACAACACATGTGCACAAAATAATCACAGAACGTGCTGCTTAAAATATAAGAGTTTACTTCTTTACCATCCCTGATTAACACCAATGCTGTCCACGTGTTCACTGAGGGGTTTGTTTGCCCATTTCGTGGAGCTTCAATGATTATTAAATGGATTACCTTCAATTCAGCAATTAAATCATCAATAAATTATATTGTTATATTCAGTTATTCAGCGATTTCAACATTCGTTGCCTTAATGGAAGACTATGAGACTTCTTTAACCCTTGAAATGAGAAATAAAGAGTTGTGTCTTCCTATATTGTTCATTTCATTATCAATTAAATAGTCACAACATTAAGTGTTTGTTCAGGGTGGTCTTAAACAAAAGTTCAAATTCATGTATTTTCCTCCTCTGTTAGAGACTTCATTATTTATGTATTTTTTTTAGGTAAAAGACACACAAAATCACACAGAAAATCAGTTTATATACAAACAAGTTTTATGAAAAAATAGTTTGAACTAACATGAACTAACAGAATCAGAATGTGAGGAATCCTGATTCAGATTTTCTTCCCGCTTTCAGAAAAAAAAAAAAAAAAAAGTTACAAAAAGTAAAAACATTTTAGAAAGGTTCGACAACTTAAATAAATAAACAAATGATGAGGAATGTCTCTTTACTAAAGAAATATAACAGAATGTACAAAATATATATATATAAAAATATATATATACACACACAAATATAATACTGAATATTTGCATTGACTGTGCATTTAACACCCAGAGACCGAGGGCAGAGAGAAGACATTGTAGTTTATCAACACAAAACATTTAACAACAGAAACAATCAACCAACCGTCTCCATAAACCGACACTGTAGAAAAATAAAGCTTTGCCTGAAGAGGGGAGCAGACATATTCAAAAAAACATATGTTTTCCGACTCCTGATCTGCAGCTTTTCAAACTCAAGGCACTCTGAACACGAACCCTCGACGAGTGTCGAGCCTCTACGAGGGGCTGCTCCGTCCCTCATGAACAGCAGGGGGGCGCTGAGGAGCACACAGAGTCACTCAGAAAAAAAACCAAAAAAAAAACAACTCTTCCCAGCAGCCAAACGCTGACCAATCAGAGGCTCTGCTGGCTGGGGGAGGAGTCAGGTGTGATGGCGTTGTCGGTGTCGGCGGCGTCCGTGCGCTGCCCGTCGCTGCCGGTCACCCACGTGTGGAGGAGGATCTGCTCCAGGGTCGGCCGGTCTGACGGCTGCTGGCTCAGGCACCAGCCAATCAGCTGCTGGCACTCTGAAGTAAAAATAAACAAGGAGGAGATGAAGAACACTCATCTCTGGTTTTGTTCAGACGTCGATGTAAAAACCTGGTCGCGTGATCTCGTCACGCTCCGGCTCACCTGAGGAGACGTCGCGTCTGAAGTAGATCCGTCCTCTCAGGATCTCCTTGTCCTGTTGGAAGGGGATGTCCCCGCACACCATGTCGTACAGCAGCACGCCGAGAGACCACACTGTGGCCGAGCGACCGTGGTACCGATGGAACCGGATCCACTCCGGAGGACAGTACACCAGCGTGCCTGGAGGGAGGAGAGTTACATCACTACAGGTACAGTGTGTGTCAGAGTGGAGCAGGAAGTGACGGATCACCATCGTGCGGGAAAATACTCCCGGAGACGCTGACAACATTACAGAACCGGTGCATGATGGGACGGTAGTCACTGACCCAAAACACCTTTCCGATATTTTAAAACGTCCAGATTTTCAGAAACAATCCCCACAGCTCTTCAGATTCTCTCAGCTGATCGGACTCACCATTGAACTCGGTGAAAGCCTCGTCTTTGAGGAGGGCCCCCGAGCCGAAGTCGATCAGTTTGAGCTGCCCGGTCCTCAGGTCCACCAGCAGGTTCTCGTCCTTGATGTCTCGGTGGACGACGCCGCAGCCGTAGCAGTGACGTACCGCCTCCAGCACCTGCAGGAAGAAGCCGCGCGCAGCCGCCTCGTCCAGCGCGCCGCGCTCCGTGATGTAGTCGTACAGGTCCTGGCTCAGCTCGGGACGCTCCATCACCATCATCCAGCCGTCCGCCTGCTCCCACCAGTCCAGCAGACGCACCACGCCGTCGAACGCCCCGCCCACTTTCTTCAACATCACCACCTCCAGAGGAACCACAGTGCCACACTGAGGAAGAAACGGATCATCAGCTCGCTGTGCATGAATTAAAATGCATGCAATTACTAAATGTGGGACAAATTAAGTCTTTTGTGCTGGTAAATAATGCGTTTTAATTGTTCATTGTTGTCATCTTGTACACGGGCATTTTTCATAAAAGGATGAATGAACTAACATAGTAGCTGAAGTGGTGGTTAAACTGACAGGAAGTTGTTATACAACAGTTATATCTGCATGTATGATCTCACCAGAGAGCCCCACCCCGTCACTCTGTCTCTGCACACGTGCTTCACAGCAACCTGCATGTAAACAAACGCCATCAACACACCGTACAGTTATAACATACTATATAAGAGGGTAGACGATGGTTATCTGTAAAAACACATCATAAACTGCCATAATATCAATCTCTGACTGTTAACAGTCACACAAAGCTCTTTGTTTTTCTTCAATAGTGAATTAAAAAGCATTCCCCCACCAGTTTTTGGGTAATTTCATAAAAATATGATCAATCATGTAACTATTACCGTTTCCTCAAAGAGAATAAAGCGAAGTAACACGATTGATTTTCACTATAAGAGGAAGTGTAAGCGTCACAGACGATGTTTCTTTGTGAAAACAAAGACCACATGCCAGGCACACCCGGGATGAGTCAAGTTACACAGCTGACATGAGGGGAAACCGGAAGTAAGGTGGAATAGTCACCGCTTTCCAAATAAAAGCACAAAGTCAAACCATAATGCGCAGTTGGTTTTCACACATGGGAATTTACCTCGGTGTTTTGGTTCTGAACAATAAATATATGAAGAGAAAATTAAATGAAGTAAGAAAAACATCACGAAATAGAAATGTAGGTAAATAAGAAAGTAGAATATGGGAAAAAAAACTAATATATGTGAAATATATCTGTTATCTACAACAGCTAGGATAATCGAAAGATGTTTTAGTTTTAGTCAATTTACAATTCAAATAACTTTTGCTAATATTTTGTAACGCTTTAGTGCTGCTTTTATTTTTGAAGGCAGAAACCGGAAGCCCAGCCGCCTGCGGTGTGTGTAGCTTGACGCGTGCTCGCCCAGCAGCGGCCATGTGCTGTGGGACCAAAACAAAGCGGCTCTCCGCGCTCTTCTTACCGGCAGCCCGTCGGAGAGGCGCACGGCCGAGTAGACGGTGCCGAACCCCCCCTTGCCGAGCACCGAGCCCAGTCGGTACAGCTTCTCAAACGGCTGCGTCTCCTCCGCTTTGACTAAAGAATAAATACAAATAAAAGATATTATATACACACACACACACACACACACACACACACACACACACACACAAATGATTCACACCGATCCAGTGGCTGAGTGTTGTGAGTTTATTTGGGGACAACAAACTAACTTGATTCTGGATAGCATACAGTCCAACAATGACAATAGTAGTGTATATAGCTTGTAAAATAGTGTGTATAAAGCGGTCAACAAAAAATAAGGCTCCCTCTCTCACCCCCTCTCCTTCCATTCCTTCCACCAGACCAACATCACTGAACCAATGATAACCCCATTGTGGCCATCCCCAACACCATGTGACTCAATTACCGGAGGTGTACCGGAAGTGACAAAAAAGTTTATACAAAAAGACACAGGCCATACCTAGCTCCTACAGTCACGCTGCAGCACACATCCAGTCTGGGTCTAAAAATGTGTGAATTTAAATTATAATTTAGATTCACACATTTGTTTTAACCTCTACGACGTGAACACGTGATGCTCGGAAGACATCGGCTGAGTGAATTTAAGGTGTTTTTTTTAAAGTTAGTTTTAGGACCGTTACCTTGCTGCAGCTTCGCCGGCACATCCATGCTGGACTTAAGAGAGCAGCATGCTGCTCGTGGCTTCTCCCAAAAAAAACCTTCTAGTTGAAACATTTAACTATGGTGTCTGTAGCAGAAAGTATGAGAAAGAAGAAGGCTTTGAACGTTGAAGAAGTTTAACAGGATTTGAAGATTTTCTCCATAGATATCCCATTCAAAACAAATTGCAAAAAGATTAATATTATAGTTTAAAGATTACAAATATGAATTCATATCACCCTCTCCTGAAAGAGCTGAACATTTTGATATTCTAACGGTTTCTGTGGCTTAAAATATGTCAGCAGTAGTGATATTTGTAGTAGTAGTAGTAGTAGAAGTTGCAGTTGTAGTAGAAGTATTATTATTAGTAGAAGTACTAGTAGCTTTAGAATAAGTACTAGTCGTAGCAGTAGTGATATTTGTAGTAGTAGTAGTAGTAGTAGAAGTATTATTAGTAGTAGAAGTATTAGTAATTAGAAGAAGTAGTAGAAGTAGTAGTATCAGTTGTCGTAGTAATAGCTGTAGTAGTGGTCGTAGTATTTAATATAACAGTAGTAGTAGTCGTAGTAGTAGTAGAAGTACTATAGCAGTCGTACTAATAGCTGTAGTAGTATTAGTACTGGTAGTAGCATGAATAGCAGTAGTAGTAGTAGCAGTTGTAGTATAAGTAATTGTAGTGGTAGGAATAGCAGTAGTGGTAGTAATAATATTGATAGTAGCAGTAATAGTAATAGTAGTAGTAGCAACAGCAAAAGTTGTAGTTGAAGTAGTAGTAGTAGTATTAGCAGTAGCAGTAGTAATACTAGAAATATTAGCAGCAGTAGTAGTAGTTGTCACAGTATTAGTAAGAGCATTAATTATTTCAACAAAAAAGCCTCATTTTGAGCTTAATGTTTAAATACAGTTAATCCATGGGGCTTTTATTTTGAAAGAGTTGGGCTGGGTGGGGGAGAGAGGAGAGGAGACAGAATGTATGAAACACACAAACAGAGGTTATTAAATGACAGGATTCATTCACAGAAAGGGAGAGAGAGAGAGACAGGCAGACAGACAGACAGATGGACTGAGTGTGTAGAGAGAGACAGACAGACAGACAGTCAGATGGACTGAGTGTGTAGAGAGAGACAGACAGACAGACAGACAGATAGACTGAGTGTGTGGGAGAGAGAGACAGACAGACAGACAGTCAGATGAACTGAGTGTGTAGAGAGACAGACAGACAGACAGAGAGAGAGAAAGAGAGTGTGTGTGTGTGTGTGTGTGTGTGTGTGTGTCACTGGTTCCCATGGTGATGACGCAGCGGTTGGAGAGTCTGTGAGTCTGTGTGTTTATAAACATCAGTAATTAGCTCAAGCACGAACACCTGTGAGCCTGGCAGCCTTTTCATAAGAAAAAGACTGGAAAACACCTGTCAAACAAAACCACAAACCCCCATAACCATAGCCCCTATTTTTCCAATATTAATACTGGAGAGGGAGGATGACTTGAAGAACAGATCATGCGAAAATTGTGTCTGTAGTGTAAAAAAAAGTGGCTTCAATGGCAATTTAAAAATGGGGTACGGTTGTCTGTGCAAGACTTTTTTGAAGTACGTTTTAACATTGGGGTCTATGGAGGAGAAAGTTGGTTTTCCTCTCAATTAAAGGCTTTTGTGCCAAATGTGTAAATCTGTGGGATTCCACAGTCATTTGTCTACGACAAGGACAAGATTAGCTACGTTTCCATCCAAAAATTATGCATGAAGAGTGAAAATTGAGGAGTTAGTGGCAAAAGACAAATATTTTTTTCACAGGAATCTCAAGCTCCTCTTCACTCTAGCGGTGACATCACGCACTCTAAGCTGCGCAATACACACCCATTATAAAAGCAGAAAAGGACTGAAAAAAACATAAAAGCAAAATTGCTACAGTTCAAAAAGTGTAAAAGATATCAAAATAATTATAACATACAATCATTGATCAGGGTTTACTCAACATTCAAAAGTTTAAATGGTGTCTGTAGCTGAAAGTATGAGGAAGTAGAAGGATTTGAAAGTTGAACAAGTTTAAGAGGATTTAAAAATATTCTCCATAGACATCCCATTCAAAAAATAGGTTGCAAAAAGCTTCATAATTCAAAAAGTTGAAAGATTGGAAATATGAAGAGACACAGCACACATGAGCTGAAAGAGCTGAACATTTACATAGTTGAACGGTTTCTGTAGCTTAAAAACTGAAGAAGAAGAAGAGTTTCAAGCGCGACGGAAGAAATAGCGGAATAAAGATTCGAAGAACAGTACTTGGAATGCTGAATCAGCATTCCAACAATAAAGATTCGAAGAACAATACTTGGAATGCTGAAATTGAGTTTGGTGAGCGTAACTCTAGGCTCTAGGCTATCAAGAAAAGAAAGAGGACAGGAGTGGGGTTGTATTGAAGACCAACTCTGACTGGATGATCTGTGAAACCTGACACTCTGAGTTGAAGAGACCACCACCTGACCTGGGAGTGTCTAAGAGTGTCGGAGAAAGTACACAAAAATTAAATGCAAAGATTTTTTTTCCGGTTTCATACTACAATATCAACAAGGCCATCTTTCCATCTACATGGACTGGAGAGGGGCGATGAAAATGTGAAAAGGAGTGTGCAGGATGGTGAGAGAGGAAAAGTATGATGGCATGGAAGAGAGGGGAAGGATAAAGGTATGAAGAGACATGAAATAATGTCAGAACAAAAACAATCTGTCTTTTCTCTGATAATGATCAACAAGTCTGCCCAACAAATGGAAATGCTTGAGAAAAATGGTTGCTAATCCATTTCTGGTCAAAACAACTCAAGTCAAAACCTCTAGCATCCCTAAAACATGGGGGGAAATAATGAAAGTGATAAGAATATTAACATTTACGTTATCTCATCATTGTTTGTTCTTTAAATTTCCATGATGACAGCGGGCTCACTTTGGGGGTCACGTTGCCCCCCTGAGCTGCTCAGCCAATCAGAGTATGGGGTTTGGTAAAGCTTCTCAGAACGGCCCACCTCTGGCCTGTCGACACTCATCTTCAGACACGGTAAAAGCAGGTCCCTCTCTCTCTGTGTTTACCTCCGTTACTTTTAATGGAAATTGAATGAAAAAAAGTGTGACACCTCTCTGCAATTAGCGCAATCATTTGCGCCCTGTCAGTTATGTGAACTGATACAGTAGTGTGTCAGTGGAATTATTCATTAGAATTAGTTGCTTCGCCTGGTTTAAGTGTTTGAACCGTCAAAGTTTTCCTGTTTTGTCACGCTTTTAGAAAGTTTGGACTTTAAAAAGGCATTACATGTTTACCCCAAACGTCTGCGCAGATTCAAGACGGGGGGAGGAGGAGGGGGGGCTGCGCCATTGTTAGAGGTGTTAGAGGAGGTTGCTGATTCATGAAGCATATCGGGTCAGAGTTAGGTAAGGGTGTGATAACCACCATGACTGAATCGGTTTCCTATCACAGACAATCTTTCTGCTTTGACCGTGTTTCTCCAAACTTTATTCTTTCCAGATTGCTCAAGTGAAGAGAAGACAATGGCAGAAGAAACTAAGAAGTAAGATTTGGTTGTGTCGTTAATGTTCCCTTCAGTGGATTTCTCTGCATTTTGAGTTGAAGAATTCCTTATTTCAATGTTAATGAAATGTTCATTTCAATAATAATTCAATGTCCAACCTTTTGTCATCATCTTGAAGGTCCCCACAGGTGGAACATCTGGGTCATCACCAACACCAGAGGATGGACTTTCAGGGGATAATATCTCTGTGTTGCTCTCAAAGTCCAGGCTTGTTTCCTATAAGGGAAAAACAAAACAATATAAAGCACTGGCAGTAGTTACTGTTATACATTGAAGAAGGATATGAAACCCTTGTAGTTTTAAGTAAAGGTACATGATAACAACACAGCGGTGAATGTATGGTTGGGACCATGTTTGCCATTTTTTCCCATGTGATGAAAATATGACAACCTAACTCATTCTGATACAAACTGTACATTATAAAAAAGTGAATGGGCTGCAAACAAGCAGATATCAAGAGTAGATACATGCTGCAAGTTCCAAATGCAGTAGATTTTCCCATTAGTAACAATGGCAAAGTAAAATGTGAGGCGCTGCCCAGGTGTAGACATTGTAGCCAAATGTTAGGTTTGGTGAATGCATATAGCTTGCACACAACCACTAATGAATTATTTTGTCTCAAAACACCCACAACTCAAATATAGTGCAATCTCATTGTAGCTGCACATATAGCTGGGGCTCTACCCAATGTCATTTTTTGACATTTGTTTGAGGTTTACGGATGAAGCTCAGAATGTCTGTCATCTGCTTATGTCGTCATCACCCAAAAAATGTATTTCTCAAACAAAATTGTCATTGAATGAAGTGATTCATCAAATGAAATGAGGTAGTCCTTTTTATTAAATGAACTTCCTTGAATGAAAATAACTTTTGTTCACAAAATGACATAACAATAGGTGCAGAGTGCCGTGGTGCTTGCTGTCAATGAGAGAGAGAGTGACAGAGAGAGGGGAAGGGAAGGTAAAAGGTGGACTATTGCATGCAATGTTCCTTTAACTTTCTTTTGCTATACTGAATAGTTTGAAGCTTTTAAGCATCATTCATAACGTTGACACTCAAGTTACTAATATTAATAACTTACAGAAACATTGAATGCAATAGTACACCTTTCACCTTCTTTCTCACTCACACACACACAGCGAGTGACGCAGTCCTCATCTCTGTAATTGTCCAGTCCAAAACTCAAAATTGATTGAAAAAAGAACATGTTTTATTGAACAAACTATTGTGCATCAATCCATATCTTTTTGGAGTTAAGGCTTTCGCTTTTGATTATACGCAAATCTTTTATTTGCGTATAATAGTTGTGTAGAATGGAGTTTGGAGTTTGTAAAAATGTGTTAGATTGTACGTTTTACCCAGATCTTTTATTTTTTGGAGGGATATTCATATTCATAAATTGTACACATGCATAAATGGACTTTTTTCAACGATAAATGCTACAGCGGACCCGAATTCGGGTCCGTCGGGCTTAAACACAATGAATGAATAGACATGCAAAAAAAAAAAAGCAGTGGAGAATTCAAATGTTGATTTAGAATTTGCCTATCATCTTTTATGATTGAAGATTTGAAGCTTCCAACTCTACAGTACAGCCAGCAAGTAATCGTTTCTGATTACCTGGGTGGATACTTGCATTGCAACTGGCAAGTAACAATAACAGGGTGAAGTAAACTAGGAGGCCTGTCATTAGGGACAGGACCAGTTCAAAGGGTTTGTTTGACACTTACCAAGCTCGTGGAAGCTGCAAGTGACTCAGATGAAAGTTCTGATAGTGATGAGATCTCCCCATCTTTGTTTGGACTTCCTGAGGGCTAAAACAGCAGGGAGAGAGGCAGATACAGAGGACACATGTATTAGCATTTCTCAAAAAAATGAGTTTCAGAAAGAGAAAAATAGAAAAAGTGTTTAGTGTGTCAACATTAAAAATTGCAGTTCTCTGTCTCTCCCTTCGCCCTTTCTAATTGTTTCACTGCTATGAACTGGTCTGCTTGCATCAAGGAGAGAAAGAGAAAAAGAAAGAGACACACCGAGAGATAGAGATAGTGTGTGTGTGTGTGTGTGTGTGTGTGAGAGAGAAGAGGAGAGTGTGCATGATAGAGCTAGCTGTCATGGAGAGCTAATTAAACCTTTAAATGTGTTCGTTAAAGAATGGGGTTTGATGTTTAATTTCCAATTCAATTTGTTTCTTATATAAATGTATTATTTCAATCAGAGGATCGGCAGTTTGAACCCTGGCTCCTGCTCCACCAGTCGCATGTCGATGTGTCCTTGAGCAAGACACTTCACCCTGAAATGTCTCCCGTAGCTGTGCCTACGGTGTGATAGAATCTGAATTGGAAGTCGCTTTGGATAAAAGCGTCTGCTAAATCACTGTCATGTAATGTGTGAGTTTTTCAGGTCAAAGAGGCAAAGTATATAGAATTTGGGGGAAGATATGCATTTCCATCTATATATAACATACCAGCCATGAAGGCCAGGTTAAAATAACCTATCAGGAGGCTGTCATATGGGACAAACTAAAAGCACTACTTGTTTGACACTTACCAAACACTTGGAAGACTCCAGTAGCTCAGATGGAAGGCTTGGTGCTGATGAGGTCTCCCTCTCTGGGTTTGGACTTCCTGAGGACTAAACACCAGAGACAAACACATATTACCATTTCTCCAGAACAAGACGTTCACAAAGAGCTGAAGAGCCAGATCTCTACACTCATACACACATTTTCTTTATTACTAAAACTAAAACATAATGTGCAGGAGGCCCCATTGAAAAGTCTTTGTAATTTAAGGTCAGATGTTCAAGTCTTGGTTCTATGAATACTGTATCACTTTTTAAAGAGCCCCACCATCATTACCAAATAACCTTATCAATGCAGTCAACCGACAGCAACTTCAATTACATTTATATTACCACTTAAACACTAAATCATATTTACTAACCCTAACCCATTTCCATGATTCTAGGGTGATAACATCTTAAAATATGACAACCTACATTCAAAGCTTCATTCAAAAACCCCAATAAAAGCTTAGAATGTAAAAAAACGGACATTCAGTGCAGCCTTACCACCCGCCCACAAATAGTATAATAGCTTACTAATATTGGCGTTACCTAATATTCATCTGCAACTGTCAAGAATTATCGTCTTTAAAACCTATTAAGCCCTATGCCTATTTGTAGGCCTCTCCTCGATTTTTGCATACCCATAGTAAAGAGAGTGATTTTCGTCTAAATATAAGGTGTATTTTAATAGTTTTTATATTTTAGAAAGCTGACACTTGTGAGATTTGTTCAGATTTGTAAATATCAGTATATATGTTACTGGTTAAGAGTACATTAAGATGGAACACAGCACAAATTGAAATTCTTTATCTCCGATTATAAATTAATCCAATTTCGATAAGATATATTTTTTTAATGTTGTAGTTGAAAGCTCAAACCTCTCCCAGATCATAGCCCAATAGGTTGAGAGTCTCTCTGCACAATGTTTTCTTTGATAAAGGGAAGCATTCAAGCGCTAGAGAGGTTTGAGTGCAGAGATTTCAGCCAAGGGCAACCAAAATGTAATTTTGTTCCAGCTGTTCCATTGTAATTTTATATAGTATATAATTATATATTTCACTTTCTTTATGACTAATAGTGTTCAATCTATCATATGCAGCAGTTTGGCATCATTTAGAGAGCCTGGATCCTCTCTGAGCCTGTTTATGTCTGTCATCCATGGGATTTTCTCATCTGGCTTCCAGTCCAGGTCTCCTAGCTCAGCCTATGGTTGGTCGATTTCAGTCAATGGACCCTCCTTAGAAGCGTCTGAGTCCTGGCTATTTAACAAACACACCGTGGCGCGTCACCTGAAACCTGCGCAAAAGATCGCCAGAAATCGATCCCTTCCCCCCACGGCGCCTTGCTAGACAGACCCTTGTTTCTACACGGGGACATTTCAGCGACGCACCGGAAATAGGTAGAAATATTGTTGACGGAATTAAGGGAGATTTACAGCAGAACAACGAAAAGGGAAAAAGCTTTGGATGATTTTGAAGGATATTACGCATTGTGTTTCTGGTGTTTGTTTGCTCACAGCTTTGTGAGGGTTTACCGGAGAGACGATCTAATGGTAGTTCTGGAATCTGTGTCGAATGTTCGTGCTTTTTGCTATCTCGGTTGCCTATGCTAACCGTTAGCTTTGTGATGCTAACTCGGAGAAGAGCGAGTTATGGCTAGAAATACGTGATTTTGTGATAAATCTTTTATTTGCGAAAAATAGTTGTGTAGAATGGAGTTTGGAGTTTGTAAAAATGTGTTAGATTGTACGTTTTACCCAGATCTTTTATTTTTTGGGGGGATATTCATATTCATATTCATAAATTGTACACATGCATAAATGGACTTTTTTCGACGATAAATGCTACAGCGGACCCGAATTCGGGTCCGTCGGGCTTAAACACAATGAATGAATAGACATGCAAAAAAAAAAAAAGCAGGGGAGAATTCAAATGTTGATTTAGAATTTGCCTATCATCTTTTATGATTGAAGATTTGAAGCTTCCAACTCTACAATACAGCCAGCAAGTAATCGTTTCTGATTACCTGGGTGGATACTTGCATTGTAACTGGCAAGTAACAATAACAGGGTGAAGTAAACTATTAGGAGGCCTGTCATTAGGGACAGGACCAGTTCAAAGGGTTTGTTTGACACTTACCAAGCTCGTGGAAGCTGCAAGTGGCTCAGATGAAAGTTCTGATAGTGATGAGATCTCCCCATCTTTGTTTGGACTTCCTGAGGGCTAAAACAGCAGGGAGAGAGGCAGATACAGAGGACACATGTATTAGCATTTCTCAAGAAAATGAGTTTCAGAAAGAGAAAAATAGAAAAAGTGTTTAGTGTGTCAACATTAAAAATTGCAGTTCTCTGTCTCTCCCTTCGCCCTTTCTAATTGTTTCACTGCTATGAACTGGTCTGCTTGCATCAAGGAGAGAAAGAGAAAAAGAAAGAGACACACCGAGAGATAGAGATAGTGTGTGTGTGTGTGTGTGTGTGTGTGTGTGTGTGTGTGAGAGAGAAGAGGAGAGTGTGCATGATAGAGCTAGCTGTCATGGAGAGCTAATTAAACCTTTAAATGTGTTCGTTAAAGAATGGGGTTTGATGTTTAATTTCCAATTCAATTTGTTTCTTATATAAATGTATTATTTCAATCAGAGGATCGGCAGTTTGAACCCTGGCTCCTGCTCCACCAGTCGCATGTTGATGTGTCCTTGAGCAAGACACTTCACCCTGAAATGTCTCCCGTAGCTGTGCCTACGGTGTGATAGAATCTGAATTGGAAGTCGCTTTGGATAAAAGCGTCTGCTAAATCACTGTCATGTAATGTGTGAGTTTTTCAGGTCAAAGAGGCAAAGTATATAGAATTTGGGGGAAGATATGCATTTCCATCTATATATAACATACCAGCCATGAAGGCCAGGTTAAAGTAACCTATCAGGAGGCTGTCATATGGGACAAACTAAAAGCACTACTTGTTTGACACTTACCAAACACTTGGAAGACTCCAGTAGCTCAGATGGAAGGCTTGGTGCTGATGAGGTCTCCCTCTCTGGGTTTGGACTTCCTGAGGACTAAACACCAGAGACAAACACATATTACCATTTCTCCAGAACAAGACGTTCACAAAGAGCTGAAGAGCCAGATCTCTACACTCATACACACATTTTCTTTATTACTAAAACTAAAACATAATGTGCAAGAGGCCCCATTGAAAAGTCTTTGTAATTTAAGGTCAGATGTTCAAGTCTTGGTTCTATGAATACTGTATCACTTTTTAAAGAGCCCCACCATCATTACCAAATAACCTTATCAATGCAGTCAACCGACAGCAACTTCAATTACATTTATATTACCACTTAAACACTAAATCATATTTACTAACCCTAACCCATTTCCATGATTCTAGGGTGATAACATCTTAAAATATGACAACCTACATTCAAAGCTTCATTCAAAAACCCCAATAAAAGCTTAGAATGTAAAAAAACGGACCACCCACCCACAAATAGTATAATAGCTTACTAATATTGGCGTTACCTAATATTCATCTGCAACTGTCAAGAATTATCGTCTTTAAAACCTATTAAGCCCTATGCCTATTTGTAGGCCTCTCCTCGATTTTTGCATACCCATAGTAAAGAGAGTGATTTTCGTCTAAATATAAGGTGTATTTTCATAGTTTTTATATTTTAGAAAGCTAACACTTGTGAGATTTGTTCAGATTTGTAAATATCAGTATATATGTTACTGGTTAAGAGTACATTAAGATGGAACACAGCACAAATTGAAATTCTTTATCTCCGATTATAAATTAATCCAATTTTGACAAGATATATTTTTTTAATGTTGTAGTTGAAAGCTCAAACCTCTCCCAGATCATAGCCCAATAGGTTGAGAGTCTCTCTGCACAATGTTTTCTTTGATAAAGTGAAGCATTCAAGCGCTAGAGAGGTTTGAGTGCAGAGATTTCAGCCAAGGGCAACCAAAATGTAATTTTGTTCCAGCTGTTCCATTGTAATTTTATATAGTATATAATTATATATTTCACTTTCTTTATGACTAATAGTGTTCAATCTATCATATGCAGCAGTTTGGCATCATTTAGAGAGCCTGGATCCTCTCTGAGCCTGTTTATGTCTGTCATCCATGGGATTTTCTCATCTGGCTTCCAGTCCAGGTCTCCTAGCTCAGCCTATGGTTGGTCGATTTCAGTCAATGGACCCTCCTTAGAAGCGTCTGAGTCCTGGCTATTTAACAAACACACCGTGGCGCGTCACCTGAAACCTGCGCAAAAGATCGCCAGAAATCGATCCCTTCCCCCCACGGCGCCTTGCTAGACAGACCCTTGTTTCTACACGGGGACATTTCAGCGACGCACCGGAAATAGGTAGAAATATTGTTGACGGAATTAAGGGAGATTTACAGCAGAACAACGAAAAGGGAAAAAGCTTTGGATGATTTTGAAGGATATTACGCATTGTGTTTCTGGTGTTTGTTTGCTCACAGCTTTGTGAGGGTTTACCGGAGAGACGATCTAATGGTAGTTCTGGAATCTGTGTCGAATGTTCGTGCTTTTTGCTATCTCGGTTGCCTATGCTAACCGTTAGCTTTGTTATGCTAACTCGAAAAAGAGCGAGTTATGGCTAGAAATACGTGATTTTGTGATAAATCTTTTATTTGCGTATAATAGTTGTGTAGAATGGAGTTTGTAAAAATGTGTTAGATTGTACGTTTTACCCAGATCTTTTATTTTTTTGGGGGATATTCATATTCATATTCATAAATTGTACACATGCATAAATGGACTTTTTTCGACGGTAAATGCTACAGCGGACCCGAATTCGGTTCCGTCGGGCTTTAACACAATGAATGAATAGACATGCAAAAAAAAAAAAAGCAGTGGAGAATTCAAATGTTGATTTAGAATTTGCCTATCATCTTTTATGATTGAAGATTTGAAGCTTCCAACTCTACAGTACAGCCAGCAAGTAATCATTTCTGATTACCTGGGTGGATACTTGCATTGTAACTGGCAAGTAACAATAACAGGGTGAAGTAAACTATTAGGAGGCCTGTCATTAGGGACAGGACCAGTTCAAAGGGTTTGTTTTGACACTTACCAAGCTCGTGGAAGCTGCAAGTGGCTCAGATGAAAGTTCTGATAGTGATGAGATCTCCCCATCTTTGTTTGGACTTCCTGAGGGCTAAAACAGCAGGGAGAGAGGCAGATACAGAGGACACATGTATTAGCATTTCTCAAGAAAATGAGTTTCAGAAAGAGAAAAATAGAAAAAGTGTTTAGTGTGTCAACATTAAAAATTGCAGTTCTCTGTCTCTCCCTTCGCCCTTTCTAATTGTTTCACTGCTATGAACTGGTCTGCTTGCATCAAGGAGAGAAAGAGAAAAAGAAAGAGACACACCGAGAGATAGAGATAGTTTGTGTGTGTGTGTGTGTGTGTGAGAGAGAAGAGGAGAGTGTGCATGATAGAGCTAGCTGTCATGGAGAGCTAATTAAACCTTTAAATGTGTTTGTTAAAGAATGGGGTTTGATGTTTAATTTCCAATTCAATTTGTTTCTTATATAAATGTATTATTTGTTCAAGTATTTGTTTCATTACACTTCTGTTGAGCTGTATTAACACATAGTTTAGTCATGGTGTGGTGACTGTGGCTAAGTGGAGAGCAGGGCCGTCCTTCAATCAGAGGATCGGCAGTTTGAACCCCGGCTCCTGCTCCACCATGCATGTCGATGTGTCCTTGAGCAAGACACTTCACCCTGAAATGTCTCCCGTAGCTGTGCCTACGGTGTGATAGAATCTGAATTGGAAGTCGCTTTGGATAAAAGCGTCTGCTAAATCACTGTCATGTAATGTGTGAGTTTTTCAGGTCAAAGAGGCAAAGTATATAGAATTTGGGGGAAGATATGCATTTCCATCTATATATAACATACCAGCCATGAAGGCCAGGTTAAAGTAACCTATCAGGAGGCTGTCATATGGGACAAACTAAAAGCACTACTTGTTTGACACTTACCAAACACTTGGAAGACTCCAGTAGCTCAGATGGAAGGCTTGGTGTTGATGAGGTCTCCCTCTCTGGGTTTGGACTTCCTGAGGACTAAACACCAGAGACAAACACATATTACCATTTCTCCAGAACAAGACGTTCACAAAGAGCTGAAGAGCCAGATCTCTACACTCATACACACATTTTCTTTATTACTAAAACTAAAACATAATGTGCAGGAGGCCCCATTGAAAAGTCTTTGTAATTTAAGGTCAGATGTTCAAGTCTTGGTTCTATGAATACTGTATCACTTTTTAAAGAGCCCCACCATCATTACCTGCATTTGGTGTTTTACATATTCCATGTGCCTGAATAAGCATTGATTGTGATGCTTCCTCAGGCGATCTAAGCGTGCGCTCAGCCTGGTGGATGGTGCACTCTGTCTGCAGGAGGTTAAACACAGAACAGTTGATGTGACGTCTATTTACCTAGAGATCCATCACTTTTAACTTCTAATAGAAATATCTGTCATTTGAGGTGTGACCAGCTCTACAGTTAACCTGGCTATATTTAAGTCAAGAAAACTTCATGTTTACAGCTTGTGGAGATAAAGTTAATCAAGTCCATGCTTGAACCTATTCAAAGTAATAATCTTCCATACTTAAACACTTGTTATAGAGATAATAAACTGGCTTGAGTGAAGTTCAAGAAGCTCTAGTCAGTGTGTTAACCTGCACTTAATTCATCAGCTTACAGTGGCTTTCTCCAGTCAGCTGGCTTCTTAACTGGCATGACTGTCAACAAGAAGTATGGTTTCTGGGGACAGGGTAGTGGATTTCAGAGACCAGTGCAGGTAACGCTAAACGGGTTTCTAGCCTGCTTCTTACATGAGTGAGCACTTGCAGAACAGATGGAGCGGATGAAAGCAAAGATCTTTAATCGAAACGATGCGTCCTCGTATTTAAAATAGCTGCAACCAAAGTCCGACTGAAACTTAAAGTAACAAAGCAGACTAAGTCCGTTTCCACTAGTGCCCAACTGACTGTTTCTACATTTAGACCCGTTCATCGTTGAGAGGCTCTCTGTCTAACTCACTGCGCAGTTCGGCTCCGACGCGACCCCCCCCCCCCCCCCCCACACACACACACACACACACACACACACACACACACACGCCGCCAGCAGCGTCTATCAGTAATAATTTGATAAGTAATTATAAAAAATATTCGAAATTCAAGTCTGTTACTGATCTGCAGAACTATGTAATAACCTGGTTACCTGGTGCATGCAAACACATTGGGAAGAGTAATTGAACAAAATAAGTTATGGTAACTTGAGATACTCAATATAAAAAGCTAATGATAGCTACTGGTGGCTGTAAAGTAGCAGGTGAAAAAGCTTTTATTTAAATATTTTATTAGCAGTCCATAATCTGGAAAATGCTGACAACATAGTCCAATGCTGGCGGGAAGCTATGTCACGTTAGCATAACCATCCCATGCTAATATACAATTGAGTGAGATTTTGGCCGCAAACATGTGCTTAGCCGAACAAATATCAACTAAAACGGTTAACGGTTTAGTTTTATGTAATGTTACTTACTTTGTTGTCATTTGTTTACCCTTCTTGGGCATCAGTTGCGTTTCTGTCCTGTGCGGCCTGCTGCTGATGCGTCGTGATCCTTCTGATTGTCATCAGGAAGGAGAAACTTATAGACTGCGGCGAGTGGGGGGTGGGGACAGGTGAACCGGGGAGCGCAAATGTCAGGAAAAGTGTGTTCCTCCCTCACTTCTTTGAGTCAGTGCAGAAATAGTACCATTGCATTGCTTAATTCGTGTTTCTTTAAAATATCAGTACTTCGAAATAAAAAATATTTAAGCACATTTTGAATATCCTTATTTCTAAATTAATATTACAAAGTTGTGCTGATGTTGCAAACTATGTAAAAAAAACATAGCAAGTTGACGATCATAGTGTGCTGTATTAATAGTTTGGTATTGAATGCTTGTGTCTATAATTAATATTAATAAACATTATATAACGCATGTTCCTAATGTATATATACGTATATATATATATATATATATATATATATAAATATATACGTATATATATATATATATACGTATATATATATATATATATATATATATATATATATATGTTTATATTGCAGGTCATTTGGAGCAAGCAGAGTGGAGTTATGAATTTTTCACACACTTACCCATGCCAGCATAGTCACATAACTTACGGGTTTCGTGACCGTTAACCGACCCTTAAATAATTAATAGCGTTTGAGGAGTTAGTGCTAGACTTACGAAATTTAGTGTGTGTGTTTGTCTTATGCCAGTGCTAATGTTATCCGATTGTGGTGTTTCTAGCTCTTTCCTTTGGTATAGCTGCCATTGGCTCCCATTCAATAAGAGGATTTTTTTCGCATTTTCGGGGGCGGGTTCACACACGCTGTGAGCATTTGTGTCAGCGGCAAGAAGGATGGACATGGATGATGAGCTCTATGATGTGGGCACCAAAAACACAACCAATCTCCTGGATAAATTTTAAATGTATGAACAACTGACGGATTTCATGCATGCAGATGTGCACGTGCCTGTGCACTGCACTACGGTGTCACATCCGCATCATTTTCTCAGATATATGTTTGATATTGATGAGGTGGTAGTTGGGTTCAAGAAACTTCAAGGCTTGCAGGGTGGCCTTCACTATCTCCTACTACCACGCCTCTTCCCGAACACACTCAAGGACCATTACCATTTTGAGAAGAAACATATGGATATGGGCACTTACAGCCAAGATGGCAAAAGGGCACTGCGGAATGTAGTTGGACACACTCTGGGATACTCACTTAGCCACACACACACACACACACACACACACACAGGTTCAAGTTTCAGTTGGGGCAAAGCCACTCATCCTTGATAAAGAGCTATTAAGAAATGTGTATCCACCTTTGCTGTTTACTGATCATCACTAGATTGTAGTGGCAGACAGATTATGTCAAGTACTTGACTTAATTATGGCTATTAACCTATTATATTCCAGTTTTTAGGGTTAGGTAAAGGAGTAATAACCATGATCACCAAAACGCAGCATATTAACCTCACTTACCTGAAAAGATCAATCTTGAATAACTTACTTTTTGAAGATCGTAGAGCCTCGGGTGAATGTGATCACTGCGCTGGGAAGCAGAAAATCCTCTCTCATGTGAGGCCCCAGATGTCACCTAGAAACCTGTAATAATATAATAAATGTAGGATTAATCCTCAATAAATGTTTCAGAGAGCAGGTGGAGTGTAATATTTAAGTTTTACAACATTGGTTTTTGGAGAAAAAGATGTACTATTACACATTATCATGTCCTGTTTTAAAAACATAACAGCCATAATGACGTAAACATATTTTATTGAATTAGAAAAGGGCATTGTGGAAATGTTGGAATTTATAATGTAACCATGTTTAATCATTGCAACCATTAAACGCTGTCTTCACTTCTGTACCATAAGAAATCTGAATTGTCAATATTAATTCAACACTTACCACTTCATAAAATGCTTATTATAATAAAGTAGTCTCTGCAGAGGGGCTGTAATCACTATCATATATATATATATATATATATATATATATATATATATATATATATATATACACATATATACTGCAGGTCATTTGGAGCAAGCAGAGTGGAGTTATGAATTTTTCACACACTTACCCATGCCAGCATAGTCACATAACTTACGGTTTCGTGACCGTTAACTGACCCTTAAATAATTAATAGCGTTTGAGGAGTTAGTGCTAGACTTACGAAATTTAGTGTGTGTGTTTGTCTTATGCCAGTGCTAATGTTATCCGATTGTGGTGTTTCTAGCTCTTTCCTTTGGTATAGCTGTCATTGGCTCCCATTCAATAAGAGGATTTTTTTCGCATTTTCGGGGGCGGGTTCACACACGCTGTGAGCATTTGTGTCAGCGGCAAGAAGGATGGACATGGATGATGAGCTCTATGATGTGGGCACCGAAAACACAACCAATCTCCTGGATACATTTGAAATGTATGAACAACTGACGGATTTCATGCATGCGGATGTGCACGTGCCCGTGCACTGCACTACGGTGTCGCATCCGCATCATTTTCTCAGATATATGTTTGATATTGATGGGGTGGTAGTTGGGTTCAAGAAACTTCAAGGCTTGTAGGGTGGCCTTCACTATCTCCTACTACCACGCCTCTTCCCGAACACACTCAAGGACCATTACCATTTTCTGAAGAAACATATGGATATGGGCACTTACAGCCAAGATGGCAAAAGGGCACTGCGGAATGTAGTTGGACACACTCTGGGATACTCACTTAGCCACACACACACACACACACACACACACACACACACACAGCTTCAAGTTTCAGTTGGGGCAAAGCCACTCATCCTTGATAAAGAGCTATTAAGAAATGTGTATCCACCTTTGCTGTTTACTGATCATCACTAGATTGTAGTGGCAGACAGATTATGTCAAGTACTTGACTTAATTATGGCTATTAACCTATTATATTCCAGTTTTTAGGGTTAGGTAAAGGAGTAATAACCATGATCACCAAAACGCAGCATATTAACCTCACTTACCTGAAAAGATCAATCTTGAATAACTTACTTTTTGAAGATCGTAGAGCCTCGGGTGAATGTGATCACTGCGCTGGGAAGCAGAAAATCCTCTCTCATGTGAGGCCCCAGATGTCACCTAGAAACCTGTAATAATATAATAAATGTAGGATTAATCCTCAATAAATGTTTCAGAGAGCAGGTGGAGTGTAATATTTAAGTTTTACAACATTGGTTTTTGGAGAAAAAGATGTACTATTACACATTATCATGTCCTGTTTTAAAAACATAACAGCCATAATGACGTAAACATATTTTATTGAATTAGAAAATGGCATTGTGGAAATGTTGGAATTTATAATGTAACCATGTTTAATCATTGCAACCATTAAACGCTGTCTTCACTTCTGTACCATAAGAAATCTGAATTGTCAATATTAATTCAACACTTACCACTTCATAAAATGCTTATTATAATAAAGTAGTCTCTGCAGAGGGGCTGTAATCACTATCATATATATATATATACACATATATACTGCAGGTCATTTGGAGCAAGCAGAGTGGAGTTATGAATTTTTCACACACTTACCCATGCCAGCATAGTCACATAACTTACGGTTTCGTGACCGTTAACTGACCCTTAAATAATTAATAGCGTTTGAGGAGTTAGTGCTAGACTTACGAAATTTAGTGTGTGTGTTTGTCTTATGCCAGTGCTAATGTTATCCGATTGTGGTGTTTCTAGCTCTTTCCTTTGGTATAGCTGTCATTGGCTCCCATTCAATAAGAGGATTTTTTTCGCATTTTCGGGGGCGGGTTCACACACGCTGTGAGCATTTGTGTCAGCGGCAAGAAGGATGGACATGGATGATGAGCTCTATGATGTGGGCACCAAAAACACAACCAATCTCCTGGATAAATTTTAAATATATGAACAACTGACGGATTTCATGCATGCGGATGTGCACGTGCCCGTGCACTGCACCACGGGTGGTAGTCGGGTTCAAGAAACTTCAAGGCTTGCAGGGTGGCCTTCACTATCTCCTACTACCACGCCTCTTCCCGAACACACTCAAGGACCATTACCATTTTCTGAAGAAACATATGGATATGGGCACTTACAGCCACTAGCTGGGGCGACGAGCTCACTAGGCTAAGATGGTTGTCTGGGAACCGGAGGGTCGGCAGTTCGATCCTTGGCTGGGACGTGAGCTGAGTCGAAGTATCCTTGAGCAAGACACTGTCCCCCTAGCGGCTCCCTGGGCGCCTGTCATGGGCAGCCCACTGCTCCCTGGTACAGGGATGGGTCAAATGCAGAGAAAAAATTTCCCTCAACGGGATAAATATAGTGTAATAAATAAATAATAAATAAATAAAATGGCAAAAGGGCACTGCGAAATGTAGTTGGACACACTTTAGGATATGTGGATGATAGCTTCCATCTTGTAATGATGGAAAGACCCCAGGCTTTTTAGGAAAGACCTGTACAACGTAATGGCCAATGAGGTGTTGAAAACAGTCACTTACAACTTCAAGAATTTGCTGAACAGCATCTCTGCTACAAAGTCAGGCCCACTGTCCAGAAACAGTGCTCTGGCGACACGGCAAAGTACCATGTGTTGCGGCAGGACCTCACCTTCATCCTGTCCTTGTTCGACAAGGCAGTTGAGGAGGTCAATCCTCCCTTATTACCCCTATACCTAACCCAACCCTAACCCTACATGTCATTTTTTACTAACCCTAACCGTTTTCAGACTCTTTGGTACTGGAAGCCCCCACGCCACGTCAAGGCAGAGTCCATGTGGAGTTTTTTTATTTTTATTTTTTTAAATAATAAAAATAATAATTCTAGAAATTATAGGTGTTTCATCTTCTGGAGGACTTATTTACAAAGGGTTGCAGTTACTTTTCTTGTTTGTTTCAACAGAACATTATACATTACCACTGCAAACTTGAACAACAAAAATGGAAATTACAACATCAAAAATTCCAAACTTCAACAAAATTGACTACATTAACTGTGTTTACTGTCTTCATCTAATTTTTGTCCATGACTTTTCTCTTCTGTGTAATGTTTACTCATGTCTCTTGTCTATCTTTCTTACATTATCACTGTCTGTCTTTCTTCTGCACTGTTCTCCTCTTTGCTCTGAACGCCTCAAATCATCTGGCTGGTATCTTCTCTTGTGAACATTGTTTAAGGTACTCTTCGTATGCCGTTTTGGTTGTTGTCCCTTTGTCCGTGTTCATCAGCGAAATCTCCAAATCAGTCCAAGCTTTGCTTGTTTTGGCCGGCAGGTACTTTGCCTGTGAACTCGCCATTGGCTTGATGTCTTTATTGTAAATAGTTTGAACCTTTATGCACACACTTGTGTCTTCATGCACAGACTTGTGTATCTTGTAAATAGTTTGAACCTTCATGCATACACTTGTGTATATTGTAAATAGTTTGAACCTTCATGCAAACACTTGTGTATATGTGTATATTATAAATAGTTTGAACCTTCATGCACACACTTGTGTATCTCATCCCTCCTGACACAGTTTCTCCATCTTCGACTTGGCCAATGTTTTTTTTTTATATTTTAATTTCTGTACCTGTGCACAAAGAGTCACTTTTGGGTAGCTTCTAATTTAAAGGGACCCGGTGTCCTCAGGGATATCCAGAATGCCCTGGCGTTAAACAGTTTCTTGAGAGACAATCTGGCTGATTTATTGTTACCAAATGGTTCTGCCTTGTTACAATATGTTGATGACATCATGATTTGCAGCCCAACAGAAGAAGCATGCAGATTAGAGTAATTTACAATTACAGTTATCCTACTTAAATGTTGGCTGCAAATGGTCACAAGGCTATCCGTCAAATTGAAATTTGCTCTGGATAGTTTCATATCTGGGACATGTGATCACAGCAGAGGGCAAAACCCTCTCTCCCAAGAAAATACAGGCAATTCAAAATGTGCCTAAAACACAACTAAGAAACAAATGATGAGCTTTATATGAATGACGTCATATTAGATCAGTGGATCCTAAACTTCTCAGAAAGAGAGGCATCCGTCTCTTCTATGATTCATGGTAAACATCTTTCTGCTCAGAACAAACTGACCTGGACTGACTGCTCGACTGCTGCCTTTAATGACATAAAGGACGCTTTACTGTCAGCTCCGACACTTGGACTACCTAAACTAGACGTGGACGAAAGAGACGTTTACATGACATCAGTTTAGACTCACGAACATGGGGAGCTCATGGTTCCTTTCTGCCGGTTCACATATTAGATTAGATTAATACATTAGATGTGCCTAACATTACTGTGGAACGATGTATTATCCATTATTTTATTAATATGTTTAGCTCTATTAATCGTGAATACAGAACTCATGTAACTCTTGTTGCTTTATGAATAAGAGGAAAAAGTAACTAGAGTAAAGACAACATTTTGAATTGAAAGTCACCATGAATAAACAGAGATATTCCACCTCCAGATCCATCCTCTCTTGCATGGTGAACTGAACTGTATTTTGTTATTTTAAAGATGTATCTAGAGTCCTCAGTAAACCATGTTTCTGACAGGCCAATAAATGCAAATTCATGCTCAAGTAAAGACAAATAATGAATTAATTTGTCATAGTTGCTAGGAAGACTTCTTATATTCAGATGACAAGTAAAGAAGGTATTCCCTAAAACTGTCTGTGTTATGAAATGTGATGTTCACACTAACGCTTCTGATCCCATTTCAACAGGAAATGCTGCAGCTGATGCTACAATTAAGCAAGCGGGTTTTTTATTATCAGGTTACTCTTTTTAGCTCACAACACTTATGCTAGGTGAGCCTACAGAAGTATCCCTCACTTATGATATTCAATTATTGCAGACAATTGCCACATGCTCTCTTCCAGTAGTACACTAAATTAGCTCACAGCAGAGATAACATGGTACAGGGGAAATATGAAGTTTTAAGTCCCATTGCAGGATGAATAAAGTATCTATCTATCCATCCATCCATCCATCTATCTATCTATCTACTATCTAAACTCTCAAGATAACATGGTGACATGATGAGCTGAGCCTCTACATTAAATAATATAAATATCACTGTATTCAAATTAGTTGTTAACTGGCATTAAGGAATGTAAAAGAACTGCAGCCATAAATATTTGTATTTTATTAAGTTATTATTAGGAATTACAATACAATACGTTATGATGTATCACAGCAGGGATTTATCAGAATAGACTAAGTAGCATCATTCATCTGTGGATTTCAGGATTTTAAGAAGAGACTTAAAGTAACGATCAGTGGAAACAAAGCAAAGAAATATGCTATGTTATTGTATTAATTAATTATAATCTTTTAACGGCAGACATGGGATGATTTTATTTGGCACAATTTTACACATTTTTAAAGCACTTATCCCTTTAACCAGTGTTTCCTTATCCTTTTGCATGGTTTTACTTTCCCCCCTTTTTTTCCCCTCAGCCCAGTTTTAAAGCACTTACCTTTTAGATGTGGTGTCTGTGTATTTATACTCTTGTTGCGTTTTATTGTTTATTTTATTATATATTGTGTTATATTTATGTTTTTATTTATATATTTATTAAGGAAACACAATGTATTATTTTGTTCTTGTTCTTTTATCCCCTGCTGTCTGTTTTTATGAATTTTATTTCCAGTCTTTTAAAGCGAGGGTTTCTTTCAGTGGATGGACCTGTACACCCCCCCCCCCCCCCCGCTGGGGGGAACATGGAGCTCTTATCCTGTTTTAACTTTTAACCTCCTCTCCCTTAAACATTCCCTCTCCGACTGCCCCGCTGGTGGGTGCTCTGCTGCGAAGCAGTTTTAACAGACTTTACCCGAAGCATTCTCCAAGGCTGCTATTGAGTCCGACACTGCGCCGGGAGACGCGTTGTGGCCCAAAGCGCCTACAGACGGCAAGCCTCAGCCCCAGCAGCCCCACATTGAGAAAGAGAAGGTGGAGGGAAGCACAAGAGGGGATGCAGTGGGAGGTCAGACTCAAGGGAGTGAAGGCCCAGGTGTGGTGTCCTCTCAAAGTGGAGGAGCGAGGATGAGGTTTGAGTTTCCAGTGCCGGCGCAACCCGGGCCGATCTCCCCGAGCGGAGGCCATCGATCATTTCGGTGTCGGCGCCCTCCTCCAGGAGGGAGAGGAGGACGGAGAGGGACTCGTACCACAGTAGACCTGGACCCAGCAACACCGAGAAGATCTCTGGACTGAGCCCCAGTTTCGTGTTCCTCTAGCTGTACCACTCCCCTTTCTTTGGAAACGAAGCGAACAAGCCTCTGCTGCTGCCCAAAACTCAGGTGATTGGCCGCGCTGTGAAGGTCCTGGACCAGACACCTCCTCATAATGCGAGTAGTGTTTGTCAGAGCCGGTCAGGTCAGCAATGAGGTCGCCATCCTGTCAAACGAGTACGGATCCAACCGCCACGCTGCCTTCCTGACGGGCCTGGGCAAATTGATCCATTTGAAGGACTGCGATCCAGACCAGATCTTCCTCGGAGGACTCGACCAGTACGGAGACGATGGAGAGTTCACCTACTGCTGGTCACCCTCCAGGGTCGCAAAGACCTAGAAGGATTAGTTGACACGACCGTGGCCAAAAATGTTTTATTTCTTAATTGTTTTTAAACTGTTATTGTTATTTTATTAAAAAATAATCTTTAATATTGTATTCCTTTATTTCTATTTTGTTGGGTTTTAGGTTGTTGTAACCTCTTTTTATTACAGCTCTTAGTTTTGATTTTACTTTTATTTCTTAAATGGTTTGAAACTATTATTATTATTTTTATTAAAAAACAACTTTTAATAATTTATTCTTTTATTTCTTTTTCTCATTTATTTTAGGAGTCTTTTATCAAAGCTTTTTTTAAAGGGTAGCCCCCTTGTGCCAGTGCCCCTCGTGGCCCTCTTAGGAGGGCCGCGCCCCTAAACGAACCTAACCCTGCCAGTGCCTAGGAGGCATAGGACCCCAACCAAAGCTACCCTTTAGTCAAAGGCAAAACCCTTTTATCAATTGTCACAAGAAAAAAATGTCACAGGCCCTTTCAGCAAACTCAACCTACAGCAGGGACCTCTGACCTCCCATTTGTAGCCACATATCCCCGTCTACTGTTGAACTTGTCAAGAGTGATTAGGACGTATATTTAAAATGTTAACTTGTATGCATCTCAATCTGTATATTCTTTGTAATTTTAATAGTTTATCAGGTAACTCCTCGTCTCCATCTCAATCCCTATATTGTATGTATTTGTAATAGTTTCATCAGATTTCACTGTGTTTTTACTTTAGAAGATGTTAGACTGCTCCATTAGCCTGCTGGCCTCCAAAATCCCACTATCACGGGGTTCCTCGGGGGTTCATTAAGGATATTAATCAATTACCTGCATTTTACTACAGTATTTTATTTCTTACACTGCTTTGTATTGTTTTAATGTTTCAATGAAAGTTATTAATTGTTTTTTAAATCTCCTTTTCTTTTGCCTTAAGTGTTGATGCTTTTAATGGTTTTATGTGAAGCACTGTGAAACTGTACAGTTTGTGTGTATTGTGATTTATTTATTGATCGATTTAGGTAACGTTTGATTTTATGGGTCTATAATTATAGATAATAACATTTCCTGGAAAGAATATTCATTTCTTTCCAGGAGACTTTTTGTAAAATATTATAAATTATTCAGAAATGATGGACCCATGAAATGAAGCGTTACCTTTTAATCTTACAGGTCTGTACTTTTTCTAATAATTTCTTTGACAGTTTCCTGGAAAGACGAATGTGATTTGGTTGTAATTATTGTAAAAAAAAAAAAATAACTTCATTTAAATCGTCATTAAGTTATTATTAGAAACTTCATTTGCCATATATTTAATTTTATTTGTGTGCGTGTATTGACTAAAATACCCTCCAGGTTAAACTAAAATAAAACATATAATAAAGATATGTATGTATGTGTGTGTTATAAATGCACAAAGTCTCTTTCTTAATTGGTACCAAATGTTCTTTACAGGAAACATTCATAAATTACAGCCCATAAAGTTAACATCGTGCCTGAAGATGTTCAGGCTGTGTGCGATCAAGATGACATCAAGCCAATGGCGAGTTCACAGGCAAAGTACCTGCCGGCCAAAACGAGCAAAGCTTGGACCGATTTGGAGATTTCGCTGATGAACATGGACAAAGTGACAACAACCAAAACGGCATACGAAGAGTACCTTAAACAATGTTCACAAGAGAAGATACCAGCCAGATGATTTGAGGCGTTCAGAGCAAAGAGGAGAACAGTGCAGAAGAAAGACAGACAGTGATAATGTAAGAAAGATAGACAAGAGACATGAGTAAACATTACACAGAAGAGAAAAGTCATGGACAAAAATTAGATGAAGACAGTAAACACAGTTAATGTAGTCAATTTTGTTGAAGTTTGGAATTTTTGATGTTGTAATTTCCATTTTTGTTGTTCAAGTTTGCAGTGGTAATGTATAATGTTCTGTTGAAACAAACAAGAAAAGTAACTGCAACCCTTTGTAAATAAGTCCTCCAGAAGATGAAACACCTATAATTTCTAGAATTATTATTTTTATTATTTAAAAAAATAAAAATAAAAAAACTCCACATGGACTCTACCTTGACGTGGCGTGGGGGCTTCCAGTACCAAAGAGTCCGAAAACGGTTAGGGTTAGTAAAAAATGACATGTAGGGTTAGGGTTGGGTTAGGTATAGGGGTAATAAGGGAGGATTGACCTCCTCAACTGCCTTGTCGAACAAGGACAGGATGAAGGTGAGGTCCTGCCGCAACACATGGTACTTTGCCGTGTCGCCAGAGCCCTGTTTCTGGACAGTGGGCCTGACTTTGTAGCAGAGATGCTGTTCAGCAACTTCTTGAAGTTGTAAGTGACTGTTTTCAACACCTCATTGGCCATTACGTTGTACAGGTCTTTCCTAAAAAGCCTGGGGTCTTTCCATCATTACAAGATGGAAGCTATCATCCACATATCCTAAAGTGTGTCCAACTACATTTCGCAGTGCCCTTTTGCCATTTTATTTATTTATTATTTATTTATTACACTATATTTATCCCGTTGAGGGAAATTTTTTCTCTGCATTTGACCCATCCCTGTACCAGGGAGCAGTGGGCTGCCCATGACAGGCGCCCGGGGAGCCGCTAGGGGGACAGTGTCTTGCTCAAGGATACTTCGACTCAGCTCACGTCCCAGCCAAGGATCGAACTGCCGACCCTCCGGTTCCCAGACAACCATCTTAGCCTAGTGAGCTCGTCGCCCCAGCTAGTGGCTGTAAGTGCCCATATCCATATGTTTCTTCAGAAAATGGTAATGGTCCTTGAGTGTGTTCGGGAAGAGGCGTGGTAGTAGGATAGTGAAGGCCACCCTGCAAGCCTTGAAGTTTCTTGAACCCGACTACCACCCGTGGTGCAGTGCACGGGCACGTGCACATCCGCATGCATGAAATCCGTCAGTTGTTCATATATTTAAAATTTATCCAGGAGATTGGTTGTGTTTTTGGTGCCCACATCATAGAGCTCATCATCCATGTCCATCCTTCTTGCCGCTGACACAAATGCTCACAGCGTGTGTGAACCCGCCCCCGAAAATGCGAAAAAAATCCTCTTATTGAATGGGAGCCAATGACAGCTATACCAAAGGAAAGAGCTAGAAACACCACAATCGGATAACATTAGCACTGGCATAAGACAAACACACACACTAAATTTCGTAAGTCTAGCACTAACACCTCGAACGCTATTAATTATTTAAGGGTCAGTTAACGGTCACGAAACCGTAAGTTATGTGACTATGCTGGCATGGGTAAGTGTGTGAAAAATTCATAACTCCACTCTGCTTGCTCCAAATGACCTGCAGTATATATGTGTATATATATATATATATATATATATATATATATATATATATATATATATATATATATATATGATAGTGATTACAGCCCCTCTGCAGAGACTACTTTATTATAATAAGCATTTTATGAAGTGGTAAGTGTTGAATTAATATTGACAATTCAGATTTCTTATGGTACAGAAGTGAAGACAGCGTTTAATGGTTGCAATGATTAAACATGGTTACATTATAAATTCCAACATTTCCACAATGCCATTTTCTAATTCAATAAAATATGTTTACGTCATTATGGCTGTTATGTTTTTAAAACAGGACATGATAATGTGTAATAGTACATCTTTTTCTCCAAAAACCAATGTTGTAAAACTTAAATATTACACTCCACCTGCTCTCTGAAACATTTATTGAGGATTAATCCTACATTTATTATATTATTACAGGTTTCTAGGTGACATCTGGGGCCTCACATGAGAGAGGATTTTCTGCTTCCCAGCGCAGTGATCACATTCACCCGAGGCTCTACGATCTTCAAAAAGTAAGTTATTCAAGATTGATCTTTTCAGGTAAGTGAGGTTAATATGCTGCGTTTTGGTGATCATGGTTATTACTCCTTTACCTAACCCTAAAAACTGGAATATAATAGGTTAATAGCCATAATTAAGTCAAGTACTTGACATAATCTGTCTGCCACTACAATCTAGTGATGATCAGTAAACAGCAAAGGTGGATACACATTTCTTAATAGCTCTTTATCAAGGATGAGTGGCTTTGCCCCAACTGAAACTTGAAGCTGTGTGTGTGTGTGTGTGTGTGTGTGTGTGTGTGTGTGTGTGTGGCTAAGTGAGTATCCCAGAGTGTGTCCAACTACATTCCGCAGTGCCCTTTTGCCATCTTGGCTGTAAGTGCCCATATCCATATGTTTCTTCAGAAAATGGTAATGGTCCTTGAGTGTGTTCGGGAAGAGGCGTGGTAGTAGGAGATAGTGAAGGCCACCCTACAAGCCTTGAAGTTTCTTGAACCCAACTACCACCCCATCAATATCAAACATATATCTGAGAAAATGATGCGGATGCGACACCGTAGTGCAGTGCACGGGCACGTGCACATCCGCATGCATGAAATCCGTCAGTTGTTCATACATTTCAAATGTATCCAGGAGATTGGTTGTGTTTTCGGTGCCCACATCATAGAGCTCATCATCCATGTCCATCCTTCTTGCCGCTGACACAAATGCTCACAGCGTGTGTGAACCCGCCCCCGAAAATGCGAAAAAAATCCTCTTATTGAATGGGAGCCAATGACAGCTATACCAAAGGAAAGAGCTAGAAACACCACAATCGGATAACATTAGCACTGGCATAAGACAAACACACACACTAAATTTCGTAAGTCTAGCACTAACTCCTCAAACGCTATTAATTATTTAAGGGTCAGTTAACGGTCACGAAACCGTAAGTTATGTGACTATGCTGGCATGGGTAAGTGTGTGAAAAATTCATAACTCCACTCTGCTTGCTCCAAATGACCTGCAGTATATATGTGTATATATATATATATATATATATATATATATATATATATATATATATATATGATAGTGATTACAGCCCCTCTGCAGAGACTACTTTATTATAATAAGCATTTTATGAAGTGGTAAGTGTTGAATTAATATTGACAATTCAGATTTCTTATGGTACAGAAGTGAAGACAGCGTTTAATGGTTGCAATGATTAAACATGGTTACATTATAAATTCCAACATTTCCACAATGCCCTTTTCTAATTCAATAAAATATGTTTACGTCATTATGGCTGTTATGTTTTTAAAACAGGACATGATAATGTGTAATAGTACATCTTTTTCTCCAAAAACCAATGTTGTAAAACTTAAATATTACACTCCACCTGCTCTCTGAAACATTTATTGAGGATTAATCCTACATTTATTATATTATTACAGGTTTCTAGGTGACATCTGGGGCCTCACATGAGAGAGGATTTTCTGCTTCCCAGCGCAGTGATCACATTCACCCGAGGCTCTACGATCTTCAAAAAGTAAGTTATTCAAGATTGATCTTTTCAGGTAAGTGAGGTTAATATGCTGCGTTTTGGTGATCATGGTTATTACTCCTTTACCTAACCCTAAAAACTGGAATATAATAGGTTAATAGCCATAATTAAGTCAAGTACTTGACATAATCTGTCTGCCACTACAATCTAGTGATGATCAGTAAACAGCAAAGGTGGATACACATTTCTTAATAGCTCTTTATCAAGGATGAGTGGCTTTGCCCCAACTGAAACTTGAACCTGTGTGTGTGTGTGTGTGTGTGTGTGTGTGTGTGTGTGTGGCTAAGTGAGTATCCCAGAGTGTGTCCAACTACATTCCGCAGTGCCCTTTTGCCATCTTGGCTGTAAGTGCCCATATCCATATGTTTCTTCTCAAAATGGTAATGGTCCTTGAGTGTGTTCGGGAAGAGGCGTGGTAGTAGGAGATAGTGAAGGCCACCCTGCAAGCCTTGAAGTTTCTTGAACCCAACTACCACCTCATCAATATCAAACATATATCTGAGAAAATGATGCGGATGTGACACCGTAGTGCAGTGCACAGGCACGTGCACATCCGCATGCATGAAATCCGTCAGTTGTTCATACATTTAAAATTTATCCAGGAGATTGGTTGTGTTTTTGGTGCCCACATCATAGAGCTCATCATCCATGTCCATCCTTCTTGCCGCTGACACAAATGCTCACAGCGTGTGTGAACCCGCCCCCGAAAATGCGAAAAAAATCCTCTTATTGAATGGGAGCCAATGGCAGCTATACCAAAGGAAAGAGCTAGAAACACCACAATCGGATAACATTAGCACTGGCATAAGACAAACACACACACTAAATTTCGTAAGTCTAGCACTAACTCCTCAAACGCTATTAATTATTTAAGGGTCGGTTAACGGTCACGAAACCCGTAAGTTATGTGACTATGCTGGCATGGGTAAGTGTGTGAAAAATTCATAACTCCACTCTGCTTGCTCCAAATGACCTGCAATATAAACATATATATATATATATATATATATATATATATATATATACGTATATATATATATATATACGTATATATTTATATATATATATATATATATATACGTATATATACATTAGGAACATGCGTTATATAATGTTTATTAATATTAATTATAGACACAAGCATTCAATACCAAACTATTAATACAGCACACTATGATCGTCAACTTGCTATGTTTTTTTTACATAGTTTGCAACATCAGCACAACTTTGTAATATTAATTTAGAAATAAGGATATTCAAAATGTGCTTAAATATTTTTTATTTCGAAGTACTGATATTTTAAAGAAACACGAATTAAGCAATGCAATGGTACTATTTCTGCACTGACTCAAAGAAGTGAGGGAGGAACACACTTTTCCTGACATTTGCGCTCCCCGGTTCACCTGTCCCCACCCCCCACTCGCCGCAGTCTATAAGTTTCTCCTTCCTGATGACAATCAGAAGGATCACGACGCATCAGCAGCAGGCCGCACAGGACAGAAACGCAACTGATGCCCAAGAAGGGTAAACAAATGACAACAAAGTAAGTAACATTACATAAAACTAAACCGTTAACCGTTTTAGTTGATATTTGTTCGGCTAAGCACATGTTTGCGGCCAAAATCTCACTCAATTGTATATTAGCATGGGATGGTTATGCTAACGTGACATAGCTTCCCGCCAGCATTGGACTATGTTGTCAGCATTTTCCAGATTATGGACTGCTAATAAAATATTTAAATAAAAGCTTTTTCACCTGCTACTTTACAGCCACCAGTAGCTATCATTAGCTTTTTATATTGAGTATCTCAAGTTACCATAACTTATTTTGTTCAATTACTCTTCCCAATGTGTTTGCATGCACCAGGTAACCAGGTTATTACATAGTTCTGCAGATCAGTAACAGACTTGAATTTCGAATATTTTTTATAATTACTTATCAAATTATTACTGATAGACGCTGCTGGCGGCGTGTGTGTGTGTGTGTGTGTGTGTGTGTGTGGGGGGGGGGGGGGGGGGGGGGGGGGGGGGGGGGGGGGGGGGTCGTGTCGGAGCCGAACTGCGCAGTGAGTTAGACAGAGAGCCTCTCAACGATGAACGGGTCTAAATGTAGAAACAGTCAGTTGGGCACTAGTGGAAACGGACTTAGTCTGCTTTGTTACTTTAAGTTTCAGTCGGACTTTGGTTGCAGCTATTTTAAATACGAGGACGCATCGTTTCGATTAAAGATCTTTGCTTTCATCCGCTCCATCTGTTCTGCAAGTGCTCACTCATGTAAGAAGCAGGCTAGAAACCCGTTTAGCGTTACCTGCACTGGTCTCTGAAATCCACTACCCTGTCCCCAGAAACCATACTTCTTGTTGACAGTCATGCCAGTTAAGAAGCCAGCTGACTGGAGAAAGCCACTGTAAGCTGATGAATTAAGTGCAGGTTAACACACTGACTAGAGCTTCTTGAACTTCACTCAAGCCAGTTTATTATCTCTATAACAAGTGTTTAAGTATGGAAGATTATTACTTTGAATAGGTTCAAGCATGGACTTGATTAACTTTATCTCCACAAGCTGTAAACATGAAGTTTTCTTGACTTAAATATAGCCAGGTTAACTGTAGAGCTGGTCACACCTCAAATGACAGATATTTCTATTAGAAGTTAAAAGTGATGGATCTCTAGGTAAATAGACGTCACATCAACTGTTCTGTGTTTAACCTCCTGCAGACAGAGTGCACCATCCACCAGGCTGAGCGCACGCTTAGATCGCCTGAGGAAGCATCACAATCAATGCTTATTCAGGCACATGGAATATGTAAAACACCAAATGCAGGTAATGATGGTGGGGCTCTTTAAAAAGTGATACAGTATTCATAGAACCAAGACTTGAACATCTGACCTTAAATTACAAAGACTTTTCAATGGGGCCTCCTGCACATTATGTTTTAGTTTTAGTAATAAAGAAAATGTGTGTATGAGTGTAGAGATCTGGCTCTTCAGCTCTTTGTGAACGTCTTGTTCTGGAGAAATGGTAATATGTGTTTGTCTCTGGTGTTTAGTCCTCAGGAAGTCCAAACCCAGAGAGGGAGACCTCATCAACACCAAGCCTTCCATCTGAGCTACTGGAGTCTTCCAAGTGTTTGGTAAGTGTCAAACAAGTAGTGCTTTTAGTTTGTCCCATATGACAGCCTCCTGATAGGTTACTTTAACCTGGCCTTCATGGCTGGTATGTTATATATAGATGGAAATGCATATCTTCCCCCAAATTCTATATACTTTGCCTCTTTGACCTGAAAAACTCACACATTACATGACAGTGATTTAGCAGACGCTTTTATCCAAAGCGACTTCCAATTCAGATTCTATCACACCGTAGGCACAGCTACGGGAGACATTTCAGGGTGAAGTGTCTTGCTCAAGGACACATCGACATGCATGGTGGAGCAGGAGCCGGGGTTCAAACTGCCGATCCTCTGATTGAAGGACGGCCCTGCTCTCCACTTAGCCACAGTCACCACACCATGACTAAACTATGTGTTAATACAGCTCAACAGAAGTGTAATGAAACAAATACTTGAACAAATAATACATTTATATAAGAAACAAATTGAATTGGAAATTAAACATCAAACCCCATTCTTTAACAAACACATTTAAAGGTTTAATTAGCTCTCCATGACAGCTAGCTCTATCATGCACACTCTCCTCTTCTCTCTCACACACACACACACACACACACAAACTATCTCTATCTCTCGGTGTGTCTCTTTCTTTTTCTCTTTCTCTCCTTGATGCAAGCAGACCAGTTCATAGCAGTGAAACAATTAGAAAGGGCGAAGGGAGAGACAGAGAACTGCAATTTTTAATGTTGACACACTAAACACTTTTTCTATTTTTCTCTTTCTGAAACTCATTTTCTTGAGAAATGCTAATACATGTGTCCTCTGTATCTGCCTCTCTCCCTGCTGTTTTAGCCCTCAGGAAGTCCAAACAAAGATGGGGAGATCTCATCACTATCAGAACTTTCATCTGAGCCACTTGCAGCTTCCACGAGCTTGGTAAGTGTCAAAACAAACCCTTTGAACTGGTCCTGTCCCTAATGACAGGCCTCCTAATAGTTTACTTCACCCTGTTATTGTTACTTGCCAGTTACAATGCAAGTATCCACCCAGGTAATCAGAAATGATTACTTGCTGGCTGTACTGTAGAGTTGGAAGCTTCAAATCTTCAATTATAAAAGATGATAGGCAAATTCTAAATCAACATTTGAATTCTCCACTGCTTTTTTTTTTTTTGCATGTCTATTCATTCATTGTGTTAAAGCCCGACGGAACCGAATTCGGGTCCGCTGTAGCATTTACCGTCGAAAAAAGTCCATTTATGCATGTGTACAATTTATGAATATGAATATGAATATCCCCCAAAAAAATAAAAGATCTGGGTAAAACGTACAATCTAACACATTTTTACAAACTCCATTCTACACAACTATTATACGCAAATAAAAGATTTATCACAAAATCACGTATTTCTAGCCATAACTTGCTCTTTTTCGAGTTAGCATAACAAAGCTAACGGTTAGCATAGGCAACCGAGATAGCAAAAAGCACGAACATTCGACACAGATTCCAGAACTACCATTAGATCGTCTCTCCGGTAAACCCTCACAAAGCTGTGAGCAAACAAACACCAGAAACACAATGCGTAATATCCTTCAAAATCATCCAAAGCTTTTTCCCTTTTCGTTGTTCTGCTGTAAATCTCCCTTAATTCCGTCAACAATATTTCTACCTATTTCCGGTGCGTCGCTGAAATGTCCCCGTGTAGAAACAAGGGTCTGTCTAGCAAGGCGCCGTGGGGGGAAGGGATCGATTTCTGGCGATCTTTTGCGCAGGTTTCAGGTGACGCGCCACGGTGTGTTTGTTAAATAGCCAGGACTCAGACGCTTCTAAGGAGGGTCCATTGACTGAAATCGACCAACCATAGGCTGAGCTAGGAGACCTGGACTGGAAGCCAGATGAGAAAATCCCATGGATGACAGACATAAACAGGCTCAGAGAGGATCCAGGCTCTCTAAATGATGCCAAACTGCTGCATATGATAGATTGAACACTATTAGTCATAAAGAAAGTGAAATATATAATTATATACTATATAAAATTACAATGGAACAGCTGGAACAAAATTACATTTTGGTTGCCCTTGGCTGAAATCTCTGCACTCAAACCTCTCTAGCGCTTGAATGCTTCACTTTATCAAAGAAAACATTGTGCAGAGAGACTCTCAACCTATTGGGCTATGATCTGGGAGAGGTTTGAGCTTTCAACTACAACATTAAAAAAATATATCTTGTCAAAATTGGATTAATTTATAATCGGAGATAAAGAATTTCAATTTGTGCTGTGTTCCATCTTAATGTACTCTTAACCAGTAACATATATACTGATATTTACAAATCTGAACAAATCTCACAAGTGTTAGCTTTCTAAAATATAAAAACTATGAAAATACACCTTATATTTAGACGAAAATCACTCTCTTTACTATGGGTATGCAAAAATCGAGGAGAGGCCTACAAATAGGCATAGGGCTTAATAGGTTTTAAAGACGATAATTCTTGACAGTTGCAGATGAATATTAGGTAACGCCAATATTAGTAAGCTATTATACTATTTGTGGGTGGGTGGTCCGTTTTTTTACATTCTAAGCTTTTATTGGGGTTTTTGAATGAAGCTTTGAATGTAGGTTGTCATATTTTAAGATGTTATCACCCTAGAATCATGGAAATGGGTTAGGGTTAGTAAATATGATTTAGTGTTTAAGTGGTAATATAAATGTAATTGAAGTTGCTGTCGGTTGACTGCATTGATAAGGTTATTTGGTAATGATGGTGGGGCTCTTTAAAAAGTGATACAGTATTCATAGAACCAAGACTTGAACATCTGACCTTAAATTACAAAGACTTTTCAATGGGGCCTCTTGCACATTATGTTTTAGTTTTAGTAATAAAGAAAATGTGTGTATGAGTGTAGAGATCTGGCTCTTCAGCTCTTTGTGAACGTCTTGTTCTGGAGAAATGGTAATATGTGTTTGTCTCTGGTGTTTAGTCCTCAGGAAGTCCAAACCCAGAGAGGGAGACCTCATCAGCACCAAGCCTTCCATCTGAGCTACTGGAGTCTTCCAAGTGTTTGGTAAGTGTCAAACAAGTAGTGCTTTTAGTTTGTCCCATATGACAGCCTCCTGATAGGTTACTTTAACCTGGCCTTCATGGCTGGTATGTTATATATAGATGGAAATGCATATCTTCCCCCAAATTCTATATACTTTGCCTCTTTGACCTGAAAAACTCACACATTACATGACAGTGATTTAGCAGACGCTTTTATCCAAAGCGACTTCCAATTCAGATTCTATCACACCGTAGGCACAGCTACGGGAGACATTTCAGGGTGAAGTGTCTTGCTCAAGGACACATCAACATGCGACTGGTGGAGCAGGAGCCAGGGTTCAAACTGCCGATCCTCTGATTGAAATAATACATTTATATAAGAAACAAATTGAATTGGAAATTAAACATCAAACCCCATTCTTTAACGAACACATTTAAAGGTTTAATTAGCTCTCCATGACAGCTAGCTCTATCATGCACACTCTCCTCTTCTCTCTCACACACACACACACACACACACACACACACACACACACTATCTCTATCTCTCGGTGTGTCTCTTTCTTTTTCTCTTTCTCTCCTTGATGCAAGCAGACCAGTTCATAGCAGTGAAACAATTAGAAAGGGCGAAGGGAGAGACAGAGAACTGCAATTTTTAATGTTGACACACTAAACACTTTTTCTATTTTTCTCTTTCTGAAACTCATTTTCTTGAGAAATGCTAATACATGTGTCCTCTGTATCTGCCTCTCTCCCTGCTGTTTTAGCCCTCAGGAAGTCCAAACAAAGATGGGGAGATCTCATCACTATCAGAACTTTCATCTGAGCCACTTGCAGCTTCCACGAGCTTGGTAAGTGTCAAACAAACCCTTTGAACTGGTCCTGTCCCTAATGACAGGCCTCCTAATAGTTTACTTCACCCTGTTATTGTTACTTGCCAGTTACAATGCAAGTATCCACCCAGGTAATCAGAAACGATTACTTGCTGGCTGTATTGTAGAGTTGGAAGCTTCAAATCTTCAATCATAAAAGATGATAGGCAAATTCTAAATCAACATTTGAATTCTCCCCTGCTTTTTTTTTTTTTGCATGTCTATTCATTCATTGTGTTTAAGCCCGACGGACCCGAATTCGGGTCCGCTGTAGCATTTATCGTCGAAAAAAGTCCATTTATGCATGTGTACAATTTATGAATATGAATATGAATATCCCCCCAAAAAATAAAAGATCTGGGTAAAACGTACAATCTAACACATTTTTACAAACTCCAAACTCCATTCTACACAACTATTTTTCGCAAATAAAAGATTTATCACAAAATCACGTATTTCTAGCCATAACTCGCTCTTCTCCGAGTTAGCATCACAAAGCTAACGGTTAGCATAGGCAACCGAGATAGCAAAAAGCACGAACATTCGACACAGATTCCAGAACTACCATTAGATCGTCTCTCCGGTAAACCCTCACAAAGCTGTGAGCAAACAAACACCAGAAACACAATGCGTAATATCCTTCAAAATCATCCAAAGCTTTTTCCCTTTTCGTTGTTCTGCTGTAAATCTCCCTTAATTCCGTCAACAATATTTCTACCTATTTCCGGTGCGTCGCTGAAATGTCCCCGTGTAGAAACAAGGGTCTGTCTAGCAAGGCGCCGTGGGGGGAAGGGATCGATTTCTGGCGATCTTTTGCGCAGGTTTCAGGTGACGCGCCACGGTGTGTTTGTTAAATAGCCAGGACTCAGACGCTTCTAAGGAGGGTCCATTGACTGAAATCGACCAACCATAGGCTGAGCTAGGAGACCTGGACTGGAAGCCAGATGAGAAAATCCCATGGATGACAGACATAAACAGGCTCAGAGAGGATCCAGGCTCTCTAAATGATGCCAAACTGCTGCATATGATAGATTGAACACTATTAGTCATAAAGAAAGTGAAATATATAATTATATACTATATAAAATTACAATGGAACAGCTGGAACAAAATTACATTTTGGTTGCCCTTGGCTGAAATCTCTGCACTCAAACCTCTCTAGCGCTTGAATGCTTCCCTTTATCAAAGAAAACATTGTGCAGAGAGACTCTCAACCTATTGGGCTATGATCTGGGAGAGGTTTGAGCTTTCAACTACAACATTAAAAAAATATATCTTATCGAAATTGGATTAATTTATAATCGGAGATAAAGAATTTCAATTTGTGCTGTGTTCCATCTTAATGTACTCTTAACCAGTAACATATATACTGATATTTACAAATCTGAACAAATCTCACAAGTGTCAGCTTTCTAAAATATAAAAACTATTAAAATACACCTTATATTTAGACGAAAATCACTCTCTTTACTATGGGTATGCAAAAATCGAGGAGAGGCCTACAAATAGGCATAGGGCTTAATAGGTTTTAAAGACGATAATTCTTGACAGTTGCAGATGAATATTAGGTAACGCCAATATTAGTAAGCTATTATACTATTTGTGGGCGGGTGGTAAGGCTGCACTGAATGTCCGTTTTTTTACATTCTAAGCTTTTATTGGGGTTTTTGAATGAAGCTTTGAATGTAGGTTGTCATATTTTAAGATGTTATCACCCTAGAATCATGGAAATGGGTTAGGGTTAGTAAATATGATTTAGTGTTTAAGTGGTAATATAAATGTAATTGAAGTTGCTGTCGGTTGACTGCATTGATAAGGTTATTTGGTAATGATGGTGGGGCTCTTTAAAAAGTGATACAGTATTCATAGAACCAAGACTTGAACATCTGACCTTAAATTACAAAGACTTTTCAATGGGGCCTCCTGCACATTATGTTTTAGTTTTAGTAATAAAGAAAATGTGTGTATGAGTGTAGAGATCTGGCTCTTCAGCTCTTTGTGAACGTCTTGTTCTGGAGAAATGGTAATATGTGTTTGTCTCTGGTGTTTAGTCCTCAGGAAGTCCAAACCCAGAGAGGGAGACCTCATCAGCACCAAGCCTTCCATCTGAGCTACTGGAGTCTTCCAAGTGTTTGGTAAGTGTCAAACAAGTAGTGCTTTTAGTTTGTCCCATATGACAGCCTCCTGATAGGTTATTTTAACCTGGCCTTCATGGCTGGTATGTTATATATAGATGGAAATGCATATCTTCCCCCAAATTCTATATACTTTGCCTCTTTGACCTGAAAAACTCACACATTACATGACAGTGATTTAGCAGACGCTTTTATCCAAAGCGACTTCCAATTCAGATTCTATCACACCGTAGGCACAGCTACGGGAGACATTTCAGGGTGAAGTGTCTTGCTCAAGGACACATCGACATGCGACTGGTGGAGCAGGAGCCAGGGTTCAAACTGCCGATCCTCTGATTGAAATAATACATTTATATAAGAAACAAATTGAATTGGAAATTAAACATCAAACCCCATTCTTTAACGAACACATTTAAAGGTTTAATTAGCTCTCCATGACAGCTAGCTCTATCATGCACACTCTCCTCTTCTCTCTCACACACACACACACACACACACACACACTATCTCTATCTCTCGGTGTGTCTCTTTCTTTTTCTCTTTCTCTCCTTGATGCAAGCAGACCAGTTCATAGCAGTGAAACAATTAGAAAGGGCGAAGGGAGAGACAGAGAACTGCAATTTTTAATGTTGACACACTAAACACTTTTTCTATTTTTCTCTTTCTGAAACTCATTTTTTTGAGAAATGCTAATACATGTGTCCTCTGTATCTGCCTCTCTCCCTGCTGTTTTAGCCCTCAGGAAGTCCAAACAAAGATGGGGAGATCTCATCACTATCAGAACTTTCATCTGAGCCACTTGCAGCTTCCACGAGCTTGGTAAGTGTCAAACAAACCCTTTGAACTGGTCCTGTCCCTAATGACAGGCCTCCTAGTTTACTTCACCCTGTTATTGTTACTTGCCAGTTGCAATGCAAGTATCCACCCAGGTAATCAGAAACGATTACTTGCTGGCTGTACTGTAGAGTTGGAAGCTTCAAATCTTCAATCATAAAAGATGATAGGCAAATTCTAAATCAACATTTGAATTCTCCACTGCTTTTTTTTTTTTGCATGTCTATTCATTCATTGTGTTTAAGCCCGACGGACCCGAATTCGGGTCCGCTGTAGCATTTATCGTTGAAAAAAGTCCATTTATGCATGTGTACAATTTATGAATATGAATATCCCTCCAAAAAATAAAAGATCTGGGTAAAACGTACAATCTAACACATTTTTACAAACTCCAAACTCCATTCTACACAACTATTATACGCAAATAAAAGATTTGCATATAATCAAAAGCGAAAGCCTTAACTCCAAAAAATATGGATTGATGCACAATAGTTTGTTCAATAAAACATGTTCTTTTTTCAATCAATTTTGAGTTTTGGACTGGACAATTACAGAGATGAGGACTGCGTCACTCGCTGTGTGTGTGTGAGTGAGAAAGAAGGTGAAAGGTGTACTATTGCATTCAATGTTTCTGTAAGTTATTAATATTAGTAACTTGAGTGTCAACGTTATGAATGATGCTTAAAAGCTTCAAACTATTCAGTATAGCAAAAGAAAGTTAAAGGAACATTGCATGCAATAGTCCACCTTTTACCTTCCCTTCCCCTCTCTCTGTCACTCTCTCTCTCATTGACAGCAAGCACCACGGCACTCTGCACCTATTGTTATGTCATTTTGTGAACAAAAGTTATTTTCATTCAAGGAAGTTCATTTAATAAAAAGGACTACCTCATTTCATTTGATGAATCACTTCATTCAATGACAATTTTGTTTGAGAAATACATTTTTTGGGTGATGACGACATAAGCAGATGACAGACATTCTGAGCTTCATCCGTAAACCTCAAACAAATGTCAAAAAATGACATTGGGTAGAGCCCCAGCTATATGTGCAGCTACAATGAGATTGCACTATATTTGAGTTGTGGGTGTTTTGAGACAAAATAATTCATTAGTGGTTGTGTGCAAGCTATATGCATTCACCAAACCTAACATTTGGCTACAATGTCTACACCTGGGCAGCGCCTCACATTTTACTTTGCCATTGTTACTAATGGGAAAATCTACTGCATTTGGAACTTGCAGCATGTATCTACTCTTGATATCTGCTTGTTTGCAGCCCATTCACTTTTTTATAATGTACAGTTTGTATCAGAATGAGTTAGGTTGTCATATTTTCATCACATGGGAAAAAATGGCAAACATGGTCCCAACCATACATTCACCGCTGTGTTGTTATCATGTACCTTTACTTAAAACTACAAGGGTTTCATATCCTTCTTCAATGTATAACAGTAACTACTGCCAGTGCTTTATATTGTTTTGTTTTTCCCTTATAGGAAACAAGCCTGGACTTTGAGAGCAACACAGAGATATTATCCCCTGAAAGTCCATCCTCTGGTGTTGGTGATGACCCAGATGTTCCACCTGTGGGGACCTTCAAGATGATGACAAAAGGTTGGACATTGAATTATTATTGAAATGAACATTTCATTAACATTGAAATAAGGAATTCTTCAACTCAAAATGCAGAGAAATCCACTGAAGGGAACATTAACGACACAACCAAATCTTACTTCTTAGTTTCTTCTGCCATTGTCTTCTCTTCACTTGAGCAATCTGGAAAGAATAAAGTTTGGAGAAACACGGTCAAAGCAGAAAGATTGTCTGTGATAGGAAACCGATTCAGTCATGGTGGTTATCACACCCTTACCTAACTCTGACCCGATATGCTTCATGAATCAGCAACCTCCTCTAACACCTCTAACAATGGCGCAGCCTCCCCCCGTCTTGAATCTGCGCAGACGTTTGGGGTAAACATGTAATGCCTTTTTAAAGTCCAAACTTTCTAAAAGCGTGACAAAACAGGAAAACTTTGACGGTTCAAACACTTAAACCAGGCGAAGCAACTAATTCTAATGAATAATTCCACTGACACACTACTGTATCAGTTCACATAACTGACAGGGCGCAAATGATTGCGCTAATTGCAGAGAGGTGTCACACTTTTTTTCATTCAATTTCCATTAAAAGTAACGGAGGTAAACACAGAGAGAGAGGGACCTGCTTTTACCGTGTCTGAAGATGAGTGTCGACAGGCCAGAGGTGGGCCGTTCTGAGAAGCTTTACCAAACCCCATACTCTGATTGGCTGAGCAGCTCAGGGGGGCAACGTGACCCCCAAAGTGAGCCCGCTGTCATCATGGAAATTTAAAGAACAAACAATGATGAGATAACGTAAATGTTAATATTCTTATCACTTTCATTATTTCCCCCCATGTTTTAGGGATGCTAGAGGTTTTGACTTGAGTTGTTTTGACCAGAAATAGATTAGCAACCATTTTTCTCAAGCATTTCCATTTGTTGGGCATACTTGTTGATCATTATCAGAGAAAAGACAGATGTGATAGATTGTTTTCGTTCTGACGTTATTTCATGTCTCTTCATACCTTTATCCTTCCCCTCTCTTCCATGCCATCATACTTTTCCTCTCTCGCCATCCTGCTCACTCCTTTTCACATTTTCATCGTTCCCTCTCCAGTCCATGTAGATGGAAAGATGGCCTTGTTGATATTGTAGTATGAAACCGGAAAAAAAATCTTTGCATTTAATTTTTGTGTACTTTCTCCGACACTCTTAGACACTCCCAGGTCAGGTGGTGGTCTCTTCAACTCAGAGTGTCAGGTTTCACAGATCATCCAGTCAGAGTTGGTCTTCAATACAACCCCACTCCTGTCCTCTTTCTTTTCTTGATAGCCTAGAGCCTAGAGTTTCGCTCACCAAACCCGTAAGGCACGTGACTATGCTGCCATGGGCAAGTGTGTGACAAATTCATACCTGCTCTCTGAAACGTTTATTGAGGATCAATCGTACATTCGTTAACTAGACATGGGCTATCTAGACATTCTAAATGTTTAGAATGCACATTTCTAGTCACTCTGAACAATCACAGTGACTCAATCAAGAGTGAAATCGACCAGCAATTTCACCTCTGTTGTGACTTCCTGGGCAGCACCGCTTTTACGGGTGACAGGTTCCCTGAAAGTCACACGCTGGACGTAGAAGGGTTCTTTACGGGGCAGACACCCTCGCTCTGCTCTATAAGACAAGCTTCCACGCGAAGCACGCAGTAGGACTTTTGACAGACAGCAGTTTGATTCTGCTGTTCCTAGCTCTGGCCAGCAGAGGGCACTCTAGGACCTCTCTTAGAAAATGTCACAGGCCCTTTGAGCAAACTCAAGCTACAGCAGGGACCTCTGACCTCCCATTTGTAGCCACATATCCCCCGTCTACTGTTGAACTTGTCAAGAGTGATTAGGACGTACATTTAAAATGTTTACTTGTATGCATCTCAATCTGTATATTCTTTGTACTTTTAATAGTTTATCAGGTAACTCCTCGTCTCCATCTCAATCCCTATATTTTATGTATTTGTAATAGTTTCATCAGATGTCACTGTGTTTTTACTTCAGAAGATGTTAGACTGCTCCATTAGCCTGCTGGCCTCCAAAATCCCACTATCACGGGGTTCCTCGGCCGCCGCCTCTTCCTCCTCCTCCTCCTCCTCCTCCTCATCCTCCTCCACCGCCTCCTCCGCCTCCTCATCGTGCTCATGTTCTGGACTCAAGTCCATCTCTGTGTGCATGGGGACGGCAGGGTTCGAGGCTCTCAACTGCGCCAGATGCATCACCGTCACCTGATATTTGGCTGCCTTTTGTTGTAGCTCCCGAGCACCACGGTCCAGCTCGAGGTGGCCTTTCATTTTTCAGATGGTGGGGCATGGCCGCACATACTTTCTGACAGAGAGGGCAAGCGTGAACCATCTTTGTGCGAGTCATATCTAGAAAAAAGAAAAGGAAGGAAAAAGAGCCATTTAGATACGGTATTTCATCATGCAATTCGGGGAGAGGCAAACTGTTTGCCTGTTATCTGCTGTTGCTGCCTGCTGAAATGGCGTGGAACCGCCCCGCCCTGAAGTAGAGGAATCGGGGGGCAGTCGCTCCAGCCTTGAAGGCATTCATTCCCCCATGCTCCTCAGTAAATTGCTCAGTATGGCCATCTGTAGGGTTTTTGCTTAGCCTCCAGAACACACGCTTGCTATCAAATCATTCATGCCCACATGACACCCATGCCATAGGAACAAGCTAAAGCCACCAAACTTGACACACACCTGCTCTGGCTTCATACTAACACGCACACCAAGTTTCAGGAGAATTGCACCACGTGACCCAGCACTATATGTAGCGTGCACAGAATGACGTCACACAGGCTCAATCTGGTGCTACACATTTAATGAAAGTGCTCTGTAACATACAAAAATATACATTTAGGTGTACAGTCGCTCCACAGCGCGTTCTACTTCTATCCTGTACAGAGATTCTCATCCTCGCGAGACTTCAGTGTGGCTCTCCGTCACAGACACTGCTTATATCGCAACACTGACACCTACTGGCGATCCACTGGATCTACTGCCTAACATGTAGCTGATGATAAATAACGCTGTACCCTCAATTTTAACTACAATTAACACTTCCTCCTCATAAACACATAGGAAACATAGTAAACTCTCTTAACTTACATTACACCCAAACAATTATTGTACTTTCTGAACGACATATGACTTGTTGTGCCACATATACACCATCTGGGCCTCTTCATCATATATGATGCAGTCTATGACAGCCATGCTGATTCAGCATTCCAAGTATTGTTCTTCGAATCTTTATTCCACTATTTCTTCCGTCGCGCTTGAAACTCTTCTTCTTCTTCAGTTTTTAAGCTACAGAAACCGTTCAACGATGTAAATGTTCAGCTCTTTCAGCTCATGTGTGCTATGTCTCTTCATATTTTCAATCTTTCAACTTTTTGAATTATGAAGCTTTTTGCAACCTATTTTTTGAATGGGATGTCTGTGGAGAATATTTTTAAATCCTCTTAAACTTCTTCAACTTTCAAATCCTTCTACTTCCTCATACTTTCAGCTACAGACACCATTTAAACTTTTGAATGTTGAGAAAACCCTGATCAATCATTGTATGTTATAATCATTTTGATATCTTTTACACTTTTTGAACTGTAGCAATTTTGCTTTTATGTTTTTTTCAGTCCTTTTCTGCTTTTATAATGGGTGTGTATTGCGCAGCTTAGAGTGCGCGATGTCACCGCTAGAGTGAAGAGGAGCTTGAGATTCCTGTGAAAAAAATATTTGTCTTTTGCCACTAACTCCTCAATTTTCACTCTTCATGCATAATTTTTGGATGGAAACGTAGCTAATCTTGTCCTTGTCGTAGACAAATGACTGTGGAATCCCACATATTTACACATTTGGAACAAAAGCCTTTAATTGAGAGGAAAACCAACTTTCTCCTCCATAGACCCCAATGTTAAAACGTACTTCAAAAAAGTCTTGCACAGACAACCGTACCCCATTTCTAAATCGCCATTGAAGCCACTTTTTTTTACACTACAGATCCAATTTTCGCATGATCTGTTCTTCAAGTCATCCTTGCACTCCACTATTAATATTGGAAGAATAGGGGCTATGGTTATGGGGGTTTGTGGTTTTGTTTGACAGGTGTTTTCCAGTCTTTTTCTCATGAAAAGGCTGCCAGGCTGACAGGTGTTCGTGCTTGAACTAATTACTGATGTTTATAAACACACAGACTCATAGACTCTCCAACCGCTGCATCGTCACCATGGGAACCAGTAACACACACACATACACACACTCTCTCTCTCTTTCTCTCTCTCTCTCTCTCTGTCTGTCTGTCTGTCTGGCTGTCTGTCTCTCTCTCCCACACACTCAGTCCATCTGTCTGTCTGTCTGCCTTTCTCTCTCTCTCCCTTTCTGTGAATGAATCCTGTCATTTAATAACCTCTGTTTGTGTGTTTCATACATTCCGATTCTGTGTCCTCTCCTCCTCTCTCCCCCACCCAGCCCAACTCTTTCAAAATAAAAGCCCCATGGATTAACTGTATTTAAACATTAAGCTCAAAATGAGGCTTTTTTGTTGAAATAATTAATGCTGTTATTAATACTGTGACAACTACTACTACTGCTGCTAATATTTCTAGTATTACTACTACTACTACTGCTAATACTACTACTACTACAACTTTTGCTGTTGCTACTACTACTACTATTACTGCTACTATCAATATTATTACTACCACTACTGCTATTCCTACCACTACAATTACTTATACTACAACTGCTACTACTACTACTGCTATTCATGCTACTACCAGTACTAATACTACTACAGCTATTAGTAGGACGGCTATAGTACTACTACTACTGCTATTACTGCTACTTCAAATACTGCCATTACAACTACTACTACTACGACTAGTACTACTGTTATATTAAATACTACGACCACTACTACAGCTATTACTACGACAACTGATACTACTACTTCTACTACTTCTTCTAATTACTAATACTTCTACTATTAATAATACTTCTACTACTACTACTCCCACTACAAATATCACTACTGCTACTACTAGTACTTATTCTAATGCTACTAGTACTTCTACTAATGATAATACTTCTACTACAACTACAACTTCTACTACTACTACTACAAATATCACTACTGCTGACATTGTTTAAGCCACAGAAACCGTTAGAATATCAAAATGTTCAGCTCTTTCAGGAGAGGGTGATATGACTTCATATTTGTAATCTTTAAACTATTTATAATATTAAGCTTTTTGCAATTTGTTTTGAATGGGATATCTATGGAGAAAATCTTCAAATCCTGTTAAACTTCTTCAACGTTCAAAGCCTTCTTCTTTCTCATACTTTCTGCTACAGACACCATAGTTAGACGTTTCAATAGAAGGGTTTTCAGCAGTGCAGTTTAAATGCTTTCGGGCTTCAACATTTTTCAGACAGGTAGTCTCTCATTTCTGTATTTTCAGCAATGTTTTTGCAATTCATTTCAGCTTTCAGCATTCCAACGCATTTTTAGCAGGAAATGCATTTTCTAGTTTGTATTTATTCTTTAGTCAAAGCGGAGGAGAAGCAGCCGTTTGAGAAGCTGTACCGACTGGGCTCGGTGCTCGGCAGGGGGGGGGTTCGGCACCGTCTACTCGGCCGCGCGCCTCTCCGACGGGCTGCCGGTAAGAAGAGCGCGGAGAGCCGCTTTGTTTTGGTCCCACAGCACATGGCCGCTGCTGGGCGAGCACGCGTCAAGCTACACACACCGCAGGCGGCTGGGCTTCCGGTTTCTGCCTTCAAAAATAAAAGCAGCACTAAAGCGTTGCAAAATATTAGCAAAAGTTATTTGAATTGTAAATTGACTAAAACTAAAACATTTTCCGATTATCCTAGCTGTTGTAGATAAGAGATATATTTCACATATATTATTTTTTTTTTCCCATATTCTACTTTCTTATTTACCTACATTTCTATTTTGTGATGTTTTTCTTACTTCATTTAATTTTCTCTTCATATATTTATTGTTCAGAACCAAAACACCGAGGTAAATTCCCATGTGTGAAAACCAACTGCGCATTATGGTTTGGCTTTTATTTGGAAAGCGGTGACTATTCCACCTTACTTCCGGTTTCCCCTCATGTCAGCTGTGTAACTTGACTCATCCCGGGTGTGCCTGGCATGTGGTCTTTGTTTTCACAAAGAAACGTGGTCTGTGACGCTTACACTTCCTCTTATAGTGAAAATCAATCGTGTTACTTCGCTTTATTCTCTTTGAGGAAACGGTAATAGTTACATGATTGATCATATTTTTATGAAATTATCCAAAAACTGGTGGGGGAATGCTTTTTAATTCACTATTGAAGAAAAACAAAGAGCTTTGTGTGACTGTTAACAGTCAGAGATTGATATTATGGCAGTTTATGATGTGTTTTTACAGATAACCATCGTCTACCCTCTTATATAGTATGTTATAACTGTACGGTGTGTTGATGGCGTTTGTTTACATGCAGGTTGCTGTGAAGCACGTGTGCAGAGACAGAGTGACGGGGTGGGGCTCTCTGGTGAGATCATACATGCAGATATAACTGTTGTATAACAACTTCCTGTCAGTTTAACCACCACTTCAGCTACTATGTTAGTTCATTCATCCTTTTATGAAAAATGCCCGTGTACAAGATGACAACAATGAACAATTAAAACGCATTATTTACCAGCACAAAAGACTAATTAGTCCCACATTTAGTAATTGCATGCATTTTAATTCATGCACAGCGAGCTGATGATCCGTTTCTTCCTCAGTGTGGCGCTGTGGTTCCTCTGGAGGTGGTGATGTTGAAGAAAGTGGGCGGGGCGTTCGGCGGCGTGGTGCGTCTGCTGGACTGGTGGGAGCAGGCGGACGGCTGGCTGATGGTGATGGAGCGTCCCGAGCTGAGCCAGGACATCAAGGACGAGAACCTGCTGGTGGACCTGAGGACCGGGCAGCTCAAACTGATCGACTTCGGCTCGGGGGCCCTCCTCAAAGACGAGGCTTTCACCGAGTTCAATGGTGAGTCCGATCAGCTGAGAGAATCTGAAGAGCTGTGGGGATTGTTTCTGAAAATCTAGACGTTTTAAAATATCGGAAAGGTGTTTTGGGTCAGTGACTACCGTCCCATCATGCACCGGTTCTGTAATGTCGTCAGCGTCTCCGGGAGTATTTTCCCGCACGATGGTGATCCGTCACTTCCTGCTCCACTCTGACACACACTGTACCTGTAGTGATGTAACTCTCCTCCCTCCAGGCACGCGGTGTACGGTCCTCCGGAGTGGATCCGGTTCCGTCTGTACCACGGTCGCTCGGCCACAGTGTGGTCTCTCGGCGTGCTGCTGTACGACATGGTGTGCGGGGACATCCCCTTCCAACAGGACAAGGAGATCCTGAGAGGACGGATCTACTTCAGACGCGACGTCTCCTCAGGTGTGCCGGAGCGTGACGAGATCACGCGACCAGGTTTTTACATCGAAGTCGGAACAAAACCAGAGATGAGTGTTCTTCATCTCCTCCTTGTTTGTTTTTACTTCAGAGTGCCAGCAGCTGATTGGCTGGTGCCTGAGCCAGCAGCCATCAGACCGGCCAACCCTGGAGCAGATCCTCCTCCACACGTGGGTGACCGGCAGCGACGGGCAGCGCACGGACGCCGCCAACGCCGCCAACCCCATCACACCTGACTCCTCCCCCAGCCAGCAGAGCCTCTGATTGGTCAGCGACCCCCTGCTGTTCACGGGGGACGGAGCAGTTCCTCATCGAGGCTCGACGCTCGTCGAGGGTTCGTGTTCAGAGTGCCTTGAGTTTGAAAAGCTGCAGATCAGGAGTCGGAAAAGATATGTTTTTTTGAATATGTCTGCTCCCCTCTTCAGGTAAAGCTTTATTTTTCTACAGTGTCGGTTCATGGAGACGGTTGGTTGATTGTTTCTGTTGTTAAATGTTCTGTGTTGATAAACTACAACGTCTTCTCTCTGCCCTCGGTCTCTGGGTGTTAAATGCACAGTCAATGCAAATATTCAGTATTATATTTGTGTGTGTATATATATTTTTTTTATATATATATTTTGTACATTCTGTTATATTTCTTTAGTAAAGAGACATTCCTCATCATTTGTTTATTTATTTAAGTTGTCGAACTTTTCTAAAATGTTTTTACTTTTTGTAAAAAAAAAAAATTTCTTCCTGAAAACGGGAATAAAATCAGAATCAGGATTCCTCACATTCTGATTCTGTTAGTTCATGTTAGTTCAAACAATTTTTTCATAAAACTTGTTTGTATATAAACTGATTTTCTGTGTGATTTTGTGTGTCTTTTACCTAAAAAAAAATACATAAATAATGAAGTCTCTAATAGAGGAGCAAAATACATGAATTTGAACTTTTGTTTAAGACCGCCCTGAACAAACACTTAATGTTGTGACTATTTAATTGATAATGAAATGAACAATATAGGAAGACACAACTCATTATTTCTCATTTCAAGGGTTAAAGAAGTCTCATAGTCTTCCATTAAGGCAACGAATGTTGAAATCGCTGAATAACTGAATATAACAATATAATTTATTGATGATTTAATTGCTGAATTGAAGGTAATCCATTTAATAATCATTGAAGCTCCACGAAATGGGCAAACAAACCCCTCAGTGAACACGTGGACAGCATTGGTGTTAATCAGTGATGGTAAAGAAGTAAACTCTTATATTTTAAGCAGCACGTTCTGTGATTATTTTGTGCACATGTGTTGTAGTAATAGCTGGTTGTTGTAGTCACTGCTTGAATTCAAACCGTCACTGTTCACTCTGAATGTGGATCGGTACTTTGACTGGAGGACACACATGACACCCAGAAACATCCCGAAGAACAGAGAAAACAGACCCCACCACACACTTCTAGTGGGCCATAAGAGATCATTGAGAGAGGGATTCTTTTTGTATTTTATCTTTATAAAATTCTGACAAATTAAACTTTTTAATACAAAATATAGTTTCTATGCGGACGACACCGTTGTGTTTAGTTCTAATGAATTTAAACACTTTTTTAAGTTTAGAAGTGGAATCTAAAATGTTGGCATTGACCAATGAATATTTCACAATTATGAAATCACTATTATGGATGATTACAAACAGTACTACGCCTCACACGGGACACCATTATGTTGAAGTTTGAGCTGGTCTGGTTGTTAGGAAATGACAAATATAATAAATGTTATCAATAGAACTCAATGTTTAAAAACATTAGATTTCAATAATAATGGGGAACCACAATGATGTTGGTTCAGTAGTTCAAAAAGGAATGAAAATGTCTACTAAAAGTAATTATTTATTATCAAAATGATACAATGTAATTAACAGGAAATCACATTTTTTACCAAAGGAACCTTTCAGCCATTTAAGGTAGACTCACAACATTGCTAATACTAAACTATCAATTTGGAACTTTGATTAATATTCAAATGAACAAGAACCAAATACCACCATATCAACAGCTGATAAATTGAAGTATTTTAGAGTTCCTGACTAGTAGCAGTAGTAGTAGTAGTCGTAGTTAGTAGCTGTAGCTGCTGATGTTAACACATCTATCGGAAATCATGAGAAAACACCGACAGCATTAATTTGATATACATCTCAGCCTGTCCTGGTTGTCATGGAAACATTCCTATGTCTGCAGTCAGTCAGCAGCTTCTTGTGAAATCAGATATAATCAGTTTCACACAACCGCAGTTCGGAAAGATGTGAATATGATCTGTAAAACTAAAGACGAGTCTCAGTAAAGCTCCACCTTGTCCTGTACGCAGACATAAACTGAGGACAGCACATGAGACAATCAGAGAGACAGACGGGCAGAGAGACGGTCCACCTGGACGTCATGGATCACCTGTTGATGATGCTGCTGTTGTTGTTGTGGATCTCAGGTAGGACTCTGAATTAGAGATGATGTGTTTTATTACAATATTTCTGTTGTATCTTTAAATCAGAGAACACACACACACACACACACACACACACACACACACGGGTCAACCACAAATAACTCTTTTCAAATTGGATGTAATGCATATTTGTGAACAATGTGTTTAAACTCACAAAATAAGGTCTCATTTGTTCACTTTTCAAAGTGGTTAAATATATTTTTAACAGTATTTTTTAACTTCAACTAAAAAATGTCAGGTGGCACCACCACATATTTGTAAAAATATATATATATATATCTATTTCCCTACTATTCATTATCACTAATACTTTGACAAGTATCCCTCAGAGTGTCTACAATGCCAAACACATACTTATTTTGTAAATGTCTTATTTTGATATTTTCATAAAGTAACACAAAAAAGTGATTTAAAAGTATCCAAATGCATTCATCAAACGTATTAACATTACATATAACATTAAATTAAAACGCTCAGCAACTGGAATGCAACACTACTACAGACTAAATACAAATGGATTGTGAACAAATACAGGTTTGAATTTGATTTAAAAAAATACTTGAATGATTTTGAAACTTGTGACAAAATATTTCAAAACGTGTTGAACCATGTAAGGTCAACATTTCAGGTACAAACACACGGAAGAAACAATAAAACTGAAAAACTATTTCATTGAAATTTCACAAAACAGTTCAAGATTATTACAATCAAATAGAAAACTTCTTACTGAAAAATATAAATCGATGTGTTATTAATTATTGACTGCATGAACTGTACCGGCCTCCATGTTTAAATAAAAACACCACGAAAGTTTCCTCTTGGTTTAGAAAACGTGATGATGTTTCCTGAACTTTGTCAAATCGAACACATTCAAGTTAAAAATCCCCCAAAAATGAATCTAATCATAAGTCATTGATTATAATTGTAGTAAATCAATATTCCTGTAATGAATGTATATTCAGTAATGGTCTCTGTGTGCAGTGTTTTATAGTGTTGGTGGTAGAGTCCTCCATAGATTCACACTCATGACTAATAGACAGGAAACGATGCAGCATGTGATCAGTGATATCAGCCTCACTGTTTCCTGTTCACTCTCCTACAGACGGATCAGAGCAGCGTCACGTTACTGCTAATGCTGACTCAACAGTTCCTGCTGATGCTGCTTCACATTAAAACACCTCAACAAGACAATCACAATGGGAGCTTTTATTGTGAAGAACTCACAGGAAACACAATGTATTCATCACTGAAATCATGACTCACTGCCTCTATATATATATATATATACCTTATATAGATACATACATAGAATTATGGATATATTTATATATATACATACATTTATTTGTGTGTATATATATATACACACACACACACATGTACATATACATACATATATTTTAAAACTGATGGCAATAAAGTGACACTTAATATATTTGAATAGATTTTAAGTTTGATAAAAAAAAATTGAATAAATTAAAAAAAGAGTATATATAATAATAAGTATATCCAAATCAATTTCTAAAGCAAAACTGATTTATATTTACTAAGTATCGGAGAAAAAGTAATTTTGATTTACTCAATATCTGGGTGAACTTGATTTGGTTTTACTAATCCTCTGAAGGAAATTTAATTATATTTACTGATTATTTGAGATAAATTGATAAAAGCTTACTAAATATCTGGATAAACGACCAGTCACGCTGCCAATATTCTCAACTACACAGTTAAAGACTGTCAGAGGTGAATTTAATGATGAAATATTATACAAAACTAATAGAAAACTTACATTTCTGGTCTGTTTCTCTGCTGCGTTGGTGCTCAGCCTTCTGGTATCTCCGGACCGGGTAGCCTACCTTTGGACTACTGGAACAAAAAAATAAAATCACTCTCCTTCCACCTTAGCTAGGCTAAAGTTAGCATATAGCAGACACCTGTAACGCCTGGAAGGGTGGAGCCAATCGAGGGCAGAGTAGGGGGCGGGTCTTTCCACAAGGCATTATGTCACCTCCATTTACTGCCTGATAATAATCAATATAATATGTTTATCATAAGTAGTAGTGAGCTAATGACTGCTTCTGTCTGAAAGCTTCTCACACTGAAGTACACTCAAACAACACAAAGCTTGTTGTGATTGTATGTAATGGTGTGTGTGTGTTGGAGATGTTTGGATGTGAGCTGCTGTCTTCTTAACTTTGGACATTTCTCTTTTGTTAGCCCCTTCCCTCAGGATGCTCTGCCTTCTGAGGGAAGGGGCTGAATAAGAATTACAAATTAAATAATAATAAATAGAATAATAATAATAATAAAAAAATCAAAATTGTTTCTTGTTTTTTACATATTGTCATATCAAATATGACCCTTTATTCGACTCTTCTGTGATTGGCTGAATAGATAGATAGATAGATAGATAGATAGATAGATAGATAGATAGATAGATACTAACTTTATTGATCCCGCGAGGGGAAATTATTTTGTTACAAGCAGCAATAGGTTACAGAGCAGCAATAGGTCACAGGTAAAAAAATCTTAATATTATATAAAAAGAAAAATACAAGAAAGATACACGTCACAATATATACAGTTATAATATAGTAAAGATGTTATATAAAAAATGCACACTATATACACAGTGAATAGAACAGAATAATATTAAATCAACTAAATAAACAGTAGTGCAGAGGTTTAATGATTTGATTTGGCCCGAGGTGATTTATTGTACAGTCTTATAGCAGTAGGCAGGAATGTTCTCCTGTACCTGTCCTTATGACAGCGGAGCTGGATCATTCTGTTGGAGAAAGTGCTCCGCTGTCCCTGCAGTAGGTGGTGGAGAGGGTGGTCCTGGTTATCCAATATGGATGATAGTTTCTTCAGTGTCCTCCTCTCCACCACCTGTTCCAGACTGTCCAGTTTACAGCCGATGATGGAGCCGGCCTTCTTAACCAGTTTGTTAAGTCTGTTGGTGTCTCAACAGGAGAAGGAGACATCAAAAAACAGTGTTGTTTTTAAATACAGGTTCAACTGTCTGAACATAAATGTAACAACATCACAATATGTTTTAGATGAAAATTGCAAATACATTTATAAACAAATATTTGTGTATTTTTTTTACATTTACTTAAAACAACAAATATGTGTCTATTTCTCCAGGACTCCAGGCTGAAGGAACTCACACATCAACAGGTAAATAGAGAAAGAAAAGAGAAATAAAGAACCAATGAAGCAGAATCAGCATTCAAGTTTTAGTTTGATATTTTATTAATTAAATTCATCTCTTTACTGACGACTCTCTTGTTTCTGTTCAGAAGCGGTCAGGTTGGTGGGAGGAGCCAGTCGCTGTGCAGGAACACTGGAGGTGAAACTCGAAGAAGACTGGAGACCAGTAGATGACTCTTACTGGACCCTGTAGACAGCAGCTGTTGCCTGTAAAGAGCTGGACTGTGGCTTTGCGGTTTCCATCAGACAGAGAGAGGAGTCCTCACAGAGATCTGTGTGGTGGATCTACTCTAACTGTGTTCACTCTGACTCTGCTCTGAGAGAGTGTTTAACATCACATTCCTCTTCCTCCATCGTGGATCTCACCTGCTCAGGTAAGCCCATCAGTGACATCATCTATGACAGTAATACAGATCATATTCACATCTTTCTGAACTGCAGTTGTGTGAAATTGATTATATCTGATTTCACAAGAAGCTGCTGACTGACTGCAGACATAGGAATGTTTCCATGACAACCAGGACAGGCTGAGATGTATATCAGATTAATGTATCCAGGTTGTCACATGTAGCAGCTAGAATGGCAGCAGACTTGTCTGAAGAGCTGCTGCCTCAGCAAATCAGGTGCTGAATGCACCAAGATATCTTTATATTAGCGCTGGCCAAGTTAACTCGTTATTATCGTGTTAACGCATTAATTAATTAACGGCGACAATTATTTTAGCGCGCATTAACACAGTTTTTTTTAAATGCAATACTTGATGCCAGCAAATCACCCAAACAAACGGTGGAGGAAGGCTTCTGCAGACTATGTTGGATGCAGTGTGTAGGAGAATAAACAAAAGCAAGACAAGCTAACAAACGCCACAGAGAAGTGGATAGATACAAACTACAGGTCGATTAGTATTGTGGAAGATGTCGGTCTGAGGATCGTTCTTATGATGAACGAATGACGGCACGTATGAGCCTCCCTCAAGACACAAAAGATGTATGTAAAGGAGAGGACTACAAAAAAGAGGGCGTTACAACGTGCACCGGCCGTAACCGCCATCACCTCGGAGTTACAGTGCATTATATTGATGAACAGTGGGAGCTGCGTTCACATGCTCTGACTGTCATGAAAACAGAAGACAGACATTTTGCTGAAACGTGTGCGGAACATTGTATTCATGTTGCACAGCAGTGGAACGTTTAAATAAAGTCACACACTGAGCACAGATAGTAGAAATATAACTGCTACTGTGTGAAGAATACTGCTGTTAAAAAGAACCTGATCTGTTTAAAGTGTTTGCAAACCAAATGTTATTGACTTTTGTTCATATAGCAGTACTTTTAAAATAAAAGTGCACAATACACTACCTTTTAAGTAATTATTGAACTTTGCGCACAACAATGTGATTAATCGCGATTAGAAATGTTAATTGTTGCCCAGCACTACTTTATATATGAAACCTCCACGTGTGCTGCTTCAGAAGTCCTCTGGGCCAACCACCAACCAGCCTGAAAGGACTCCTCCTTCAGCTTCACAGCTTTCTTATTCATTGGTTTCCACTAGCAGCTTCTTTGGTTTCCACCATAACAGGCACCATTGACCTACTGGACACAACTTTGAGCAGCTCAGCTCAGCCGGGGGCTCGTCAGTACCTCCACACCGTCCTTCACCCTGGACACTCCTTCAGGAGAGAGTCCAGCCCCATCTCTTTTACATTTTAGGGATCATTTTATGAACAGATTTATATTCTGGGTCACAGATCTTCTAAGAAAAATAAGACAGAATGTTATTTAATGTCTGGTGTCTTTTATCTCTCGTCTCTTTCATCTTCTATCATCTCTCCAGACTCTGTCAGGCTGGTGAATGGGACTAGTCTGTGCTCAGGCAGACTGGAGGTGAAGTCTAACCAGTCTAACAGGTGGTGGTCTTCAGTGTGTGAAGATGACTTTGACCAGAAGGATGCAGAGGTGGTCTGTAGGGAGCTTGGCTGTGGAGCTCCATCAGTCCTCCAGGGGGCGCTCTATGGAGAAGTGGAGGCTCCAATGTGGACCAAAGAGTTCCAGTGTGGAGGCCATGAGTCTGCTCTCCTGGACTGTAGAAGCTCAGGCTCAGATAGAAACACCTGCTCACCTGGCAAAGCTGTTGGACTCACCTGCTCAGGTAGAATTTGGCAACAAGCTACAGCCACCAAACTTGACACACACCTGCTCTGGCTTCATACTAATACGCACACCAAGTTTCAGGAGAATTGCACCACGTGACCCAGCGCTATACACCATCTGAGCATCATATATCTATATCTATATATATATATATATATATATATATATCTATATCACTTTATATATATATATCTATATAGATATATATATATAGATATATATATATCTATATAGATATATATATATCTATCTATATAGATATATATCTATATAGATATCTATATATATAGACATCCTAAGCAGATGGCTGCATTTTTTGCAATTGATAACATCCCATTGGTTGCCACACTTAGTGTACCGTCCACTGTATCTACAATAGCAGAGCCTGCAATTTTCAGGCCTTCTCCTGCCGCAAAGAATATGCCCTGGATCAAACTCAAGTTTGTTAATTCATATGATTTTCTGTTCATGCAGATAGGGATACAGTTTCCAAATCCTATTTTAAATTTCCATCTGTTGGTGAGGGACACAGTATCTTCTCTAAAGATAATGTCGCTGTGTGGATTATGTGCTTTTGGCTGTATCCACGACAGTTCTGTTTCCCCACATACCTCTGTCCATAACTGGTAGCCCCTTTTCCATCTTAAATCCCAAGGCACTGGGCTAGGCCAATTCGTTGAATCTCTCACTATGTTTCTAGCACTTGTCTCCAATTGTACAGCATTTTTACTACACCGGGTGGCCCATAATCCAGTGGTATTATTGTATTATGTATGAGCTAATGGTCCCGTTTTGTATCGGGGATAGGCTTGCTGTGGACTGAAGAGCAACTGGTTCTCTTTGATATGGGTTTTATTCAGGGTTCGTTTCAGTATTATATCCCTGACCCAGTTAGAGGAATCAATGCCCTGTTTCATAGTGTTGGCTAAGTAGTCGTATGAGTACCAGAAATCACCTGGCCGCCAGTGACTACTAACCTCTTTATAATACCCATATTTTTCCTGGGCTTTTCCACACTGTGTGAGGCCACCAGGTTGTCTCTGAGACAAGCAGTCGGTAAATTAGATCCTTGGTGTTGTTTCTAACAGTGATGTATGGAAGAGATATGCTCCCTTCCTTGGACATATTCCATTCTCCAAGGAGCCCTAACACCTGATTACTCCAGTATTTCTCCATATTTTGTTCAAAAGGGGTGCCAGATTCGTTTTGATTCTGTTTTATACAGCTAGTCAAGTTTTTTAGCCATGAAATGCTCCCTCCTGGTCCATTAGTACGCGGACGCCCGTTAATTTGTGAGTAATACATGATAATTTCCTGCATGTTCCCCATAATCGAACTACCATTCCATACTCCACATTCTTCATCACCGTCACATTCATGTCTCCCCTTTTGTGTCCCATTAATTCTCCATTTTGGCCACATATCTGACCCTTCACCCTTGCTATCTTTCAAACAGTAAGCCAGATTTGCTTCCCAGACTGGAAGCTGGGTCCGATGCCATGCAGTTACTTTAATATTGTTGTAATCTGGTACCCACAAAAAATGCTCAAAGTGCACACCGTCCTGTGTGTGAATGTTCAGGCTCTGACCTTGGCTCACATCCAAGGGAGCTGCTGAATATGTTACAAACAAAGTCCAGTGAAATCCTTCTCCTTCTCCTTCTGGAGGAGCGCTGATTGTAGCGCACAGTATTTGAACGTTTGTGTCTGTGTCTCACTGTTCAGGGATCGGCGCACTCTTTTTGGGGTCATTATTTGCTGTAAAGGTGTGGCGAGGCCGGGTATAATGTGTTGTAATAAGTCCAGTGTTTCATGGCCATCACTTGGTGGAAACGGGAGAGTCAGAAAAGATCGATTGGTCGTTCTCTGTGGCCATGGCTCATTCTCTTCTTGTCCTGGGTACCAGCTTGATTTCTGACACTCCCAGGTCTTTAACTGGCTGCTGCGTGTGCAAGTACAGTTACTAAAAGTTGCTCTGTGCGGTCTCTGAGTGGAGGCTAATCCTGTCACTGTTTTTCCTTCTACATGGATGTCAGAGCATGTCAGAGTTTGTGCCACCTGGTCAGAGTATATGCATTTTAGCATCAGGTCTAATTTTCCCTTTCCATAGCCGAAGGTGTGAGTTACGCACGATCTATCACGTTCCCTCGGGTCACTGCGCCCCCATATCTGAAGCAAGGTCACCCATTGCCAATTGGAAGACTGCAGGCGTGGGGGTTCCTGCAAGACCTTACACTGAGGCTGAAAGCCAATCCAGCGAGAGAGAGTGCAATCTGGTTCAGTCAGGTTTAAATCAGAAGTGTCCAGCTGATGCAGAAACATCAAATGGAAGTTTCTCACCCATTGTTCCCTGTCAGTATGGCATGCTGCTGATGTGTCTGGGGTTTGTAAGCATCCAGTAGTGGGGATGTCAATGTTAACTCTTTCCCACGTTGTAATCTTTGCTTGGCTATACGTGGTAGTTTTGGAGGCATATTTCCACACAGTTCTTTGACCCAAGGAGGCCCAAGAGACAGAGGCTATCATTACTATACCTAATAGTACCATGAGTTTGATTAGGGTTTTAATTAATTGGCATTTCCAGGTTGATCCTTTTTTATTTATTGTATATTCTGGCTGATCCGGTTCTGTCCAGGGGGGTTGTGCGTTCTCAGGATCCCGCATGGGCTCTATGACCCCCATCTTGCTCTGGGACCTGCAGAAGACACAATAGTACCCTGTGTTAGTAATTTATTCCTGTCCCGGTGCCAGCTGCCGTATCAGGAGACTGGCTGCAGAGCAAGTGCTGACGTCTGTCATGGTCAGATTTACAATAACTTGTAATATCTTTTTCTCCCCATTCCATTTTATCTTTAAATTCTCCCCATATTGTCTGGAAATCACTGGTGTGTCGCCTGCACACGAAAGATCAGTGGCCCAATCATGTGAGGTTGTGGGGCATGGATAGTACTTAAACGGCCTATCTACGTTTTTCCACAGCTGCCAGGTGTCTGCAATGAGATCACCTAACTGCGTGTCTTTATAAGGTTTCATCATCCCTTTTTCCTGTTTTACAGGAGTCAAAGTGATCCTGCATTTGTCATCTCTTTTTGTGCACTGATGACGTATCATTTCAGTTAGTTCTGTCATGCTCAGGGTTGAAGTTGTCCTGGTCAGAACATCTGTTTTGAGACAGGTGTATACCTGTCTATCACATGTTGTGAGACCCTGATAGCCTCCTCTGCAACAATTGCCTGGAGGGTAAGGGTGATCCTTTCTGACTAAGTTAACCATCAATCCCATTTCTGCAAAGCAAGCATCACACATAGTTACTCTGCAGTCCCCGGGGCCCTCTCTGGCCCCATGGGCAGGAGTTTTCTTTGGCAGGCTTTTTCTTTCCGATGTCACTCCTTGCCATATTATCTTTGCTTTCACTGTTTCACAGATCACACAGTTTCCCGGGGCATATTCACTCCAGGTGAGATAATCAGTGGGATTTTCAGGGTCAAACACCCTCCCTATTTGAGTTCCCCCCTGTCCTCCGTGTGACAAGGCATAGGCAGAACGTCTGGTGAGTGGGTGGTAATTTGAATAATCTGAACTTTCAGCCATTACTTCTTCCGAAGTTGAAACGGATGTGTAGGACCGATTCGTTTTAGATTAACAATATTACCGTTCTGGAGAACCACTTCGTCTGTGCCTTCGCAAGTTGTAGGTATCGGCTGCCCTGGTTGTTTGTTTCCTCTATCCACCCACACCTGATCCCCTGGGAGCAACAAAGGGGGGGCATGGTTAGATTTGTCTGGGGCATATGCAGCTAGTTTAGGCATAGATAAATGTTCATTTAGTTTCAGTAGCTGAACTTGAATGTCCCAGCCTTCCTTTGAATTTGCTTTAATCCAATCTTTTGCAGATCTTACTGCTCTCTCAGCTACCCCATTAGTTTCAGGTTTATATGGTATTGAGTAGATTATTTCACATCCTATTTGTTCTAATAGGTCTGTGACTGCATTATTTTTTAAATGTGTCCCGTTATCCATTCTGAGAGACAATGGAGCTTTGCCTGTAAAAAAGTCTGCAATACATCTACTCACAGTTCTTGCTGTGGCAACACGTAAGGGATATACTTTTGTATCTCCACCACCGTTATCTGTGATAACTAGAAAATACTTGTTACCCAGGGTCAATGTGATTAAAGGTCCCGCAACGTCAGCCGAAAAGTGTGCTCCAGTTGTATGAGTTTTAATGTGTCTCATCTCACATTTTATGCGTGGCATGCCGCCTTTTAGAGCGCAATCTTCGCATCTTCTTTTCATAATGTTAAATTGCTCTTTTAACTTTGTAATGGGAAAAAATATATTCTTATATCATGAAATGTTTTAAAAGATGTAAAACTGAAAGGTAAGGTGAGGAACACAAATACTGACATAACACAGCAGTCCTATAGAAGTAGTTAATCAGTTTTAATGAACACAGTGTCTTGTTTCTCAAGGCTGGTCACACACTCCCATTTCAGAAAGAGAAAGTGAAGACACAGTGTCTTCTTTGTCTGTATGGCAAGTTTGAGACGGACCGTAGAACAATCACTGACTCCCAGTTAACGCACCTGGCATGTGTTTAGATAAGAACGATAGCCAGGGTACGAGAACATCCACTCCCTGTCTATGATTTATCCCAGGGCGTGAACTCATGTGTGCATAAAATGGTTTGGTATCTTGTGCGATGTTGAACTTTTCATCACAGACACTGACTGAGGTGGCTGTGGTGCATCTTTCCCTTGCAAGCAAAATAAAATAGAAGGGGACAACTTTGAATCATTTGAAGACTTCATTATTTTCTTTGAATTTGTGAACAAAACTCTTCTCCCGATTTATAATTAGAAGTTTTTCCAAAACAACTTCTGAAAGGTTATTTTCTGGTTTTTGAGGAACAGTCTCATTCTCTCTAAACCAATGTGGCCCAGTGATTGGTGGAGTTTCAACAAAACATTTTGTGCTTCATCTTGAGGTATTTCAATCTGTCCGTTTTGTTCCCATTCTTTTGGGAATATGCAGATTGCTCTAAACAGGGCGCTTTGTGCAGCTGTGACAGTATTTGGGTAGTCGCTTCGGTTTTGCGCCATCCTGTCTACCTCTTCGTTAAAGCGTGCATCTTCTGTTTGTGCATTTGTGTGACTATTTACATGTCTCATGACAATTTGTTTCTTTTTGCTGAGCTCAGCTATGTTTGTCCAATAATCTGAGTGTGCTAATGGGTTGCCTTTGTAGTTTTCAAAGCCTCTGAGTTCCCATATCTCTAAGTCTTCATTGAAACTGTTGCAGCAATAAAAACTATCTGTTATTATTGTGCTCTCTTTTATCTTCTTTTTGTCCATCCAGGCTAAAGCCTGCATTATGGCTAATACTTCAGCAGTTTGAGCTGTCCCTCTTTCATAACCTGAGTCTTTTGCTAAGGTTACACCATTGGTACTTTTTACTAGATATGCCCATTTTGCAAATTCTTCATTTGTTCTTTTTGAGCCATCAGTGTAAATCCGCAAGGTTGGTTCTGGTTTTGTTACTACTTCTTTTGGTTTTGTTGGTGGGTTTGGTTTTCCTTTGAACGTTATTCTCCCATCTGTTAACATCATGTCCCATTTCCCCCATCTGCTTGCTAAGGCTTTTGAACCTGTGACCGTATTTTTTGAAGCCTCTGTCAGTATCCCATGCGGAGTGATGAAGGTCACTCTCGGTGGGTGTGCTAAATTTACTAGTCGAGGGTAGAAATGAAAAGCCAAAGCTAATTGTTTTTCTACCTCTGGATATTTCCTCTCAGTTTTACTCCATGTTCTAGAGCAGTACATGGTTGCCTTTTTTGACCCTTCATTTCTTACTTCAATTCCTCCTCCATCATCATTAGTGGTAAGATAGCATGTTAGACTTGTGCCTCTTTTTCTTTTCTCTAATTCTGTGAGGTGGTCAAGGACATATTGCCTATAATGCTTTGCTTGTTCTTTCTCTGCTTCCGACAGTGGGAGTATTTTAGGCGCATCCTTTTTGCGCAGGTGTCCTTTTAGAGCGTGCAGAGGCGCCGCATGCTGACTGTGCAACGGGATGTGAGACGATACATATTCCGTTTTTCCCAGAAGTTTTTCTAGGTCATTGACTGTCAATGGTGACTCTCTTTCTTTAATATCTTTTATGTAATCATCTGTGGCCTTCTTGCCATCTCGGGTCAGAGTGAATCCCAAGTATTTCACTTCATATCGTCCTATCTCACATTTCTTAAGGCCTATCTTGAAGCCTCTGTCTGCTAACTTTTTTAGAACCTTTTCTAAACAGTCCAAATGTTCTGTCTCATTGTCGTGAGTGAAATAAATTTTGCCTGAAAAAAAATCAATTTCAGGGTATTTTCTTTTAGAAATCATGTAGGTCCAAGCCTTCAAGCTTTCCCAGATCATAGATCTATATGTTGAGGTTCTCTATACACATTTTTACTTAGATCAAGTGAAGCATTCATAAGCTAGAGAGGATCCAGTACAGAGATGTCAGGCAAGGATTCCAATGTTTACACTTTTACACATGTTGCACAATGTGTGTTATTTTAACTTTATCATGTACCAAACTATATATTTAACTTGTATACATCACTAATGATGTTCAATACATCTAAACAGAGCAGTTTGGGCTTCATTTGAAGGCCCTTTCTAGTCTCTGTGTTCATTTCAGATCCAGCTCTGTGTCTCTTTTCAGGGCTGCAGCTCAGCCCCCCTTTCTCCGATTTGCGCCATTGAGCCCTCCTTCGAACCGTAGAAGCCAATAGAATTGCAGGGAATTGAAAGTTAGATGATTGACAGCACTATTAGCCAATGGGAATGCAAAACGTCCCATCTGATGTCAGATCTGAAATCCAATTTGCTGAGACTTCCATCCCTCCCAACAAAGCGAGGAGTGTCGGAGACTTCCGTAAACAAAGGATTCTCACAGAGCGGATGCAGCTGGAACACAGAGACGTGGAAGTACGGAAATATTTCATTGTTTCGCTGAGACTCGACCAAAAGTGAGTACAATATTCCATAAAGCCGTGTGACTTTTCTGTGTTTGATGCTGAACAGCTCTGCGATGGTTTACCGGGGAGAGAAATGGAATATATCGCCGTAATCTGTGTCGAGTGGACATGCTTTTTGATGCTGCTCTTCCGGAGCTAGCACGTAGCTAACGATCAGTAGCAGCTGTTTTCTCTGGTCAGTTATGGAATTATGGAGTTATGATTTGTGATGTTTTGTTATTTGGAAACGTACCGTATGGGAGATGTGTTTGTCTCATGTAGAAGTGACCTGGTTCATGTTGTTCCCAGGACGCTGAGGTGTCTCCAGAGCTATAACATCACTATATTCGTTCTTCGTGGGTTCTTTGGCAGTCAAATTGTACACTGTACAGTGTACAATATTTGGACTTCTGCGTCCAAATGGGGGACCCTCGGGCTTGAAAGGTTCTTAAATGCTCTTGTCTTTGATAATAAACAGCCGAGCAAGCGGATGTGTATGACAGCAGGTACATTATTAAAAGAACGAATAGTGTCTCCATAACCTCTGCAACACTGGCTAATAGTTAGTTGGTCCATTGATTAATGAGTGACTGGCTGTTTTTGGATGCAAAGGCATTGGTAATAATGATTGAGGTTATATTTAGAGATGCTAGATAACGTTGACGTTATCTTACCGGAGCCCCGCATCAGGATTTGAACCGTATGTAAGGGTTAACGGGTTAACGCAAGATACAATGCATACTGACAAATCATTCCCAGTAGTGGTGACGTTATAACAAATACGTTATGATTTCTGAGAGATGTCGACCGTTAACGAGCCTTAGCTCAACACCTAAGTTACGTTACCTGACCCGCCAATCACTCCGAACACTTGTGTTGTGTTCGGATGTGAACATTAAGGGTTAACACAGTGGCGATTTGAGCCTGAAATTTATGATGGGGCAATTTTGTATGACGTCATGTCACTGTCACAAACATAGAGGTAGCTGATTATTATACGCAGTAGGCCTCTATAGACCAGTAAGATATGCTATGGGTTGAAGATGTAGCGCATTGGTCTATGTAACAGACCACGATTAGCCTGAAATGCGCCCTAATTGCGCGGTTTCGAGTCCTGCTCGGGCCTGTTTTGACTCGTCGTGATCATCTAGAAATATGTACGTCAGCATCTAAAATAAACATAGCAGGCCTATGTTAATGCACTGGTGGAAAGGTGATTACATTTTCTTTTATTAATCTGAATCTTCAAGTAACTAAAGATATCAAATGTAGTGGAGTAAAAAGTACAATATTTGCCTTTAAGGTGCAGTGGACTAGAAGTATAAAGTGAAATGAAATGTAAATACACAAGTAAAGAACAAGTATTTCAAAATTGTACTTAAGTAGAGTACTTGAGTAAATTGAATTAGTTACTGTCCACCACTGTTTAATTAAGAAGCCTGCAGACTAAAAACCTTATGTGATGATGAAGCAAACAATGAATGTGACAAATAGGAGGATTATTATTATTTATCAACATAGTTTGGAGTTCAGATAATCCTCTCTTGGGTAGATGTTAAAAGTTGTAATTTTTTTGAGTGAAGTTGTTGTAATAACTAAATAATACTAATAATAAATAGGAAGAAGTTATCAACACAGATAAGTCAGTTTTATATTTTTTATTACAGAAAAACAAAAATGACAATAATAATAAAGTGTAACATAAAGGACTTAAGGTATAAATAAACTAAAAGTAAAAATGTAATGTAATGAAAGTGCAACATAAATAAAGTGAAGAAATCAAGTAATCAAAATCAACAATTTAAATAATCGATAATACAGTAAAAAAGAAAACATATTCTGTGTACATAAAGCTTATGAGCGTTGGAAAACTGGTGTGGGATCATTGATCAGGTGACAAGACCGTTAAAGTGAAGAGACAAGATGGTCCCAGATCAGATATCCAACAATGTTTTACACATGCAGCCTTAAAACAGTGACCGTTGTAAAGCCAAACTCTGTAACAGTGCAAAGAACTTGAAAACATACACTGGAGATGCTGGAGGGTTTTCATCTCAACCCCGCTTCTTCAGCATAGCCCTCCATTCTTCACATGAGTGTCAGACTCTGGACAGTATCAGTTCCCAAAGTACTGAAGGTGTGATGCTGTCTTTCTGTCTTTGTTGCACTTTCTGCAAAGGATCACGTCCGTCTTCTTCACCTACTTTCTCTTGACGGTTCCACTTTGCTCCATCTCCTCTTTTGTTCCCTGTACTGTTGAGTACCGTAAGGAACCGCTTGGCTGGATGTGTGAGCGGAAGGTGGCACAGAAGGTAAACTGGGGTTGGGGGAGTTCACAAACATCACCTGTGAGGGTCCAGCCACTATAGGAAGCCCCAGAGATGGAAGAGAAGGGGAAGGAGACGGGCGGTCCTCTTCTTGAGCGTTGCTTCTCCTGCACTGTTTGGTGGCAGGAGGAACAGGTGGGGCTCAGCCAAACTGCCAGAATGCAGAGATGAGCCTTTCTGCAGAGCTGCAGGGAGCTTCTCTGGTCCTGCTCAGGGTGCATCTGGATCTGGCCCTGCCATGCCTGCTGAACCTGGGAAAACATAAAACAACCAATATTCATAAACAGATTGTAAGCAGCTGAACACCGCTCCGCTCACTCCTCTTTTTCCAAGACTGTGGCAACGTGAGCCGCTGAGTCTGCCTCGCTCAGGGGCCATCCATCCCATAATAACACTTTTAACACATTGCATTTTCACAAGCATATCTGAGCATATCTTCATGTGAACATGAACAAGTGAAAGAAGGCTCTCTCTATAACCAGTGTTTGTTTGTCACCACGGCGGAGCCTTCATATCTACGTATCAATGGAGATGTGAAGGGCTCATTGTAAGAGAAGGAAAACACTCATACAATAATAACTCAGTGATAGCGACACACATTGTAAGCAATGCAGAAAACATGCTCTGCATAAAGTATGAGTGTATGAAGCATGCTCACAGTGTAACCATTGTGTGAGCAATCAGCTGATCAAGGTCGTTTCATCTTTAACAATCTATCTATAATGCAATATGTTTTATAAACTGAGCTTTTTTGTAGAACCTCGATCTTCAAAGTAACTGAAGTTATCAATTACATGTAGTGCAGTAAAAAGCACAATATTTCCCTCTGAATTGTAATCGAGTAGAAGTATAAAGTAGAATAAAACAGAAATACTCAAGTAAAATACAAGTAGCTCAAAATGATACTTCAGTACAGTAACGTTCTTGAGTAAATGCAATTTCCCTCGTTACTTTCCATCACTGCCTCCTGTAAGTAACGTTGAGTAATGAAATGAACGGTACGTTACAAACAGGTGTCCGGTAACGTTGTTACGTTATTGTAAAGGTTCCGACTCACAGACGAGAGTGCTGTTTCATTTTAATGTAAGTCTTGTCATGCTGTATGTAACTTGACTTTATTGTAAATGAATGAATGAATGAATCCATAAAGAGAACAGTCAAATAACGGCGGAATGGCGGACAGTCCCACTTAACGTGAGTTCGCTCCGGTCATCAACAAGCGGGTTAGTTTGTTAACTTTGTCGGTGAACGTTAAAGTGACTGAACGTAACATCAGTAACGGTAGACCTAACGTTAGCTAAGTATCGCTCTGTGTAATATAATGTAATACAGTGATGGACAGCTGCCGTTTACGTTAGGACGCGTTTCCTCGTTAGTAACGAGTTACCGAGCGGCTCATTCATTCAAACATCAATATATCTCAATTCATTTGTATTGACAACAGTTATAAAGGATTGACTTACTTTCGAAATGTTGATAAAACGAATAGAATCCGACGTCCGTTCTCTTCATCCACCGTAAACACCGTAAACAACTTTTCAAATGTGGGAGGGATTTCGTCGTCGGCCGCTCTCGTCCGTCATTGGTCAATTCTTGGTTGATTCTTGGTTGATTCTTGGTTGCGATACGAGCACCGATTGGCCACAGCGGACAATTCTTGGTTGATTCTTGGTTACAGACTGAACGGCGATTGGCTTTCGCAACCAAGAATTAGCTCGACTCACGCGCTACCTGGAGCCAGCAAGGAGCAGAAATCCTATTTCAAATCCATTTCACATGCTTCAGTGCTCAGCGCGACACAAAGATGTTGCCTATAATACAGCAGAAAAAGAAGAAAAAAACCTGAACAAAAACTGACTGACAGACCGAGACCGCTGACTACTGATGACCAATACACCCGGGTGGCTTTGCATGATTATCAGCTATTGGCATGTTTTCCCTGTGATAACGCTTTTGCAACAGTTTAACCGAGCCTCTGTAGAACCTCTTATAAGAAATATATACAGTTGTGGTCAAAAGTTTACATACACTTGTAAAGAACATAATGTCATGGCTCTCTTGAGTTTCCCCGTTATTTCTACAACTCTGATTTTTCTCTGATAGAGTGATTGGAACAGATACTTCTTTGTCACAAAAAAACATTCATGAAGTTTGGTTCTTTCATGACTTTATTATGGGTTAACAGAAAAAGTGATCAAATCTGCTGGGTCAAAAATATACATACAGCAGTGCTAATATTTGGTTACATGTCCCTTGGCCAGTTTCACTTCAATTAGGCGCTTTTGGTAGCCATCCACAAGCTTCTCGTTGAATCTTTGACCACTCCTCTTGACAGAATTGGTGCAGTTCAGTTAAATTTGATGGCTTTCTGACATGGACTTGTTTCTTCAGCATTGTCCACATGTTCTCAATGGGATTTAAGTCAGGACTTTGGGAAGGCCATTCTAAAACCCTAATTCTAGCCTGATTTAGCCATTCCATTACCACTTTTGATGTGCGTTTGGGGTCATTGTCCTGTCGGAACACCCAACTGCGCCCAAGACCCAACCTTCGGGCTGATGATTTTAGGTTATCTTGAAGAATTTGAAGGTAATCCTCCTTCTTCATTATCCCATTTACTCTCTGTAAAGCACCAGTTCCATTGGCAGCAAAACAGCCCCACAGCATAATACTACCACCACCGTGCTTGACGGTAGGCATGGTGTTCTTGGGGTTAAAGGCCTCACCTTTTCTCCTCCAAACATATTGCTGGGCATTGTGGCCAAACAGCTCGATTTTTGTTTCGTCTGACCACAGAACTTTCCTCCAGAAGGTCTTATCTTTGTCCACGTGATCAGCAGCAAACTTCAGTCGAGCCTTAAGGTGCCGCTTTTGGAGCAAGGGCTTCCTTCTTGCACGGCAGCCTCTCAGTCCATGGAGATGCAAAACACGCTTGACTGTGGACACTGACACCTGTGTTCCAGCAGCTTCTAATTCTTGGCAGATCTGCTTTTTGGTGGTTCTCGGTTGACTCTTCACCCTCCTGACCAATTTTCTCTCAGCAGCAGGTGATAGCTTGCGTTTTCTTCCTGATCATGGCAGTGACAAAACAGTGCCATGCGCTTTATACTTACAAACAATTGTTTGCACTGTTGCTCTTGGGACCTGCAGCTGCTTTGAAATGGCTTCAAGTGACTTTCCTGACTTGTTCAAGTCAATGATTCGCTTTTTCAGATCCATGCTGAGCTCCTTTGACTTTCCCATTGTAGCGTTTGTGGGCGTTTGTATCCAATGAGCCCTATTTAAATGGCCTCAGAGAAGTCACCAGCTGTAGTCACTCATAATCACTCACAAGAAGTTAAGAGGCCATGCTATGAAGCTCATTTCATTGACACAACTTTCTAAGTCACCAAAATTGCTAATTCATGTTGCTGTATGTATATTTTTGACCCAGCAGATTTTGTCACTTTTTCTGTTAACCCATAATAAAGTCATGAAAGAACCAAACTTCATGAATGTTTTTTGTGACAAAGAAGTATCTGTTCCAATCACTCTATCAGAGAAAAATCAGAGTTGTAGAAATAACTGGAAACTCAAGAGAGCCATGACATTATGTTCTTTACAAGTGTATGTAAACTTTTGACCACAACTGTAGCATTGTGCAAGGTGCCTATTGCAAATAAGTTGTGATGGTAGAAGTTTCATCGTGATTTTATTGAGTTGCTCTGGTTACAAGGAGACTCAACAGCAGTACACAAGCTCAAAGCTTCCAAACCGTAGAGTTAAACTTGTCAGTTAGAGTGTCTAAAGTTAGTAACACTAGTGTCGCAGTATTTTGGTTGGCTTGATGTGTTCAAAGTGGAAAAATATATAGAGTTTGATTCAATCTATCTGCATATATTCTGAGCTATATTGTGTCCAGATCCTATTCTGAGGAGAAGGAAAAAAAAAAAGAAGAAAAAGTTCAGGCTCTGTGTACTTGGTGGTGGCAGGACGCCCAGATGTGTGCGCGTAAACTCAACTTAGTAGCCGGTATAAACTCTTGGCTACCTCCCTAGTGTATGATTGGCTGTATGCCCAGATGTTGGGGCCTTACAGAGAGGAGTAGAGTTGTCATACATACAGACATTGATCATACATAGTTCCTAAACAATCAGAGGAAGAGCAGCGACAGTTGATGGAAAGGGGTTGTGGAGATTACAGGAAGGATTGTTGGTGGCGATTAGTGCATTGCTGACCATTATCATTTCAGAATCGCACAGTGATTCTTCACTGTGCGAGGAGGGAAGTACTGAAAATGTTAAAGAGACAATATAATATTATAAAAGCAATCCAATTATTTATCAGAATAAACAGCAGAATTGTAACTTGTAAAACCCGGGATTAGGAGAGTGATCTGGACTCCGTTGGACGACAGAAGCGCGCAAAGAATAGCTGATTCCTCCCAGAGGGTGAGAGGCTGTCCTCAGACGGGGTTCGAGATTGCCGCTCTGATCCTGGAACTGGAAAAATAATTCCACCCGGTGAAACATTATTTTGTGATGTAACAGACACTTTGAAGGGGTAAACTTGTAGTTTCAGCCTACAAAAATGTTATTAACTCAAAACTTGTTTGGCGCAGAAGGAGAAAGGCGAAGCAGAAATACATGGAATAATGTCTAAAGGTCAAATAAAGGTCAGAAAGACACAAATAAAAAACAGGGAACAGTAAGACAGATCAAATCGATAAAAAAGGAAAACATACTGTCGAACTTTGTTTTGTTTTTGTCCGAGGGACATGGTCAAGTGGACCCCAGAGAGGGACCACCGACGCACACACACTACAACACAGAGGCAATAAGAGTTGTTTAAAGGGGAGATCACACGTGTGTCCTTGGGGTGAGGCCCAGGAATGGAGAGGATGTCTGACTGGCTGCACAGTGGCAAACTACAGTAATAATGGTGACGTATACAAAACAAGAGGTACATCAATGTCAACAGTGAAAGGAACAACTCAACTTATGTTTGATAAGAGAACACACACTATGCTTTCAAATGTGTGATGTAAGACAGGTGAGGGATGCGACATCTCTGGTGGTTCACCCAAAATCCGATTTTTGCCCATAAATGAAGCAATATCCACACAAACGAGAGGATATTGATGGTATTACACCCATGCTTGAGTCTTTATTGAAGGTTGGTAGAATAATCAAATGTGATAAATCACCGGTGCGCACACCAAATATTTGCACAAAGACTCTTTTAAAAGGACTCGATGTCCTCTGGGACATTCAGAAAGTCCTGGTGTATTTAACAGTGTCTTGAGAGACAATCTGGCTGATTTATAGTGACCAAATGGTTCTGCCTTGTTACAATATGTTGATGACATCATGATTTGCAGCCCAACAGAAGAAGCATGCAGATTAGAGTAATTTACAATTACAGTTATCCTACTTAAATGTTGGCTGCAAATGGTCACAAGGCTATCCGTCAAATTGAAATTTGCTCTGGATAAAGTTTCATATCTGGGACATGTGATCACAGCAGAGGGCAAAACCCTCCCTCCCAAGAGAATACAGGCAATTCAAAATGTGCCTAAACCACAACTAAGAAACAGATGATGAGCTTTATATGAATGACGTCATATTAGATCAGTGGATCCTAAACTACTCAGAAAGAGAGGCATTCCTCTCTCCCATGATTCATGGTGAACATCTTTCTGCTCAGAACAAACTGACCTGGACTGACCACTCGACTGATGCCTTTGCTGACAAAGATCTTAATCCTGCTGCTCTTGTTCCTACTGCAGCAGATGGAGAGCCACTTAACTGTGTTGTTTCTCCTGAACAGGTCTGCGCACCGAGACCTGACCTCACAGTAACGCCCACCGAATGCAGATTCACAACTGTTAGTGGACGGTTTGGCGTCCCGCTCGCCGGACACGTGAGACGGGTTGTTGGGTTTGCTGTAGTCTCATCACATGACACTCTGAGCAGTGGTAAGTTGGCATCACATTTCTCTGCTCAAGCTGCAGAACCTGTGGCTCTTACGGAAGCCTGTAAGCTCGCTGCAGCAAAACATTTACCATTGACACTGACTCTCGCTACGCCTTTGGCGTAGTGCACGACTTTGGTACCCTGTGGAAGCACAGAGGTTTTCTGACATCATCCGGCAAACCCAGTTCTCACCACCGCCTTGTGGCCGACTTGCTAGAAGCCAAACTGCTCCCTGAAAATGTATGTGATATGAAACACTAACGCTTCTGATCCCATTTCAACAGGAAATGCTGCGGAGGATGCTGCGACCAAGCAAGCAGATTTTTTAGGCTATTTTTTAGCTCACGAGACTTATGTTAGATGTGCTTACAGAAATATCAATCAGAAATATCAATATTAAGCTAAATGAGTTCACAGCAGAGATAACTTGAGAAAAGGGGAATATATCATTTTACTGTAAAGATAGAGCCACATTTTGAACAGTTTTAAATTAAAGATTTAGATTAAAAAAAAAAGGAAATGAAATGTTATACTTTTACTTTGGGTAAATGTCCCATGCAGGTTATAATCTCTTTTACACAAAGTCTAATGCTCATGAAAACTCGATGATGGGAGGAGCTGGCCCTCTGTATTAGATCATTTGAATATCACTGTTTTTAAATTAGTTGTTAACTGACGGAATGTAAGAGAACTGCAACAATAAATATTTCGATTTTATAAAGTCATTTTTTTTAGAAAATACAATGCGATGCGTTATTCACTGAAACAGTAGTGAATAACTAAGTAGCATCATTCATCTGAACACCACAGGATTTTAAAATCTAGATTTTAAGTGATGGCGATGGAAGGCTGATCTCCAGCACCATGGCACACATTCCGTAGTCCGGGATGGTGTGGCCTAAGAGGTACAATGTGTTTTTTGCTCCTCTGTGCAAGAATAATTGTGTTTCCTAATATTTGATGGATGAGAAACTAAAGAACTTACAACCAAATGCAAACAATTGTAGTGAGAAGAACCAAGACCAGCAACCACCAAATTAAAGAACCGATTGTAAAACCATTTAACCAAACATTGAATAACATGTGGTATGAATGTGGTTCACAGTTCAGCAGCACACCAACTACTCATATGTGACGTGCGTAAAACATGACCAAGCCTATGCTGGTACCGATAGAACACCCATCAGAAGAGTGTGCCAAAGATCCAAAACATTTTAGACAGCACATTATTCCACTGTTTCATTTATTATACCAACTTGTCCTTCATTAAAGTGTTCAAAAATGTAATTTTCTGTAAACATGTCTTGCACCATAAAAATACATAATACAGTATATAAGTACACCAGACGTCATCCCACCGACAGACTTTCACGTTCCAAAGAATCTCACTTTCACTGACTGCTGTGAATCAAAAGGCACCAGGCACAACACACATGTTGTTAGCCTAAAAAGACCGATCTTGCAACATCGGACTTGTTTAGAATGTCCGACTGCTTTCCTCTCTTAGAACTATGAAAGTGACATTTCGGTGTAATATTTCTGTTCATTATTACAGCTTGCTATCTGAGAAACAGCGATAGCTCTTCTACACGCAGGCCGGAAAAGTGAAGACCAGGGTGACAAGGTGGAAGTACTTCATCCGATTTAAGGCCTTTCTGTTTGATCTCACAAACAGAAAGTGCTTTCCTTTATTTTACGTGATAAAGGAATCAGTTGAATTGACAGTTGATTCTGAATGTATATAATGATAATATAAATACTTGGAGAATAGAATTTTTTTCCAAATTGTTTAAGTTGGTAGATTATTGTGTGTTATGAACCTCACTGACATGTTGTCTCCCTATAACAGTTCAACAGAGATGGAGGTCTGATGTCTGTGTTTCACCTCATCTCAGGAGGCTTATTGTACCATGCTGATGTTAACATTTCTGAACTAGCTACATAGAGTTGTTTAAAACTCACAAAAACAGCTCATTTTAATCTCATCAATTATGTGAATCATATGATGTGCAGATGTAAACTATTGTGGGTAATATGTGTTGATGTTTCGATAAATTGTAAATACTTTAATGGCCATAGGAATGGCCAGAGGGGGGAGTTGTGACAATTGATCATGTTCTGTTAGATATCTTCTATCGCAGACGAGGCCGTCCGAACTCATCCAATGTAACAACTGCCAGTACTCCAACCTTAAGAACCGTAAGAGCCCAGACGGTGGCTCAGCCGTCCTGGAGGAGAGCCACAGACCATGAATCAGATGAGTACGATGCAACCACACGTATTCTAACCCCTGCTAGACCAGGACCTATGCCAGCATTGCCATTTGGGTTCACACCAGCCTATCCAGTGTTCAGACAGATGCACGCTAATGCATCTCGAAAGAGACAAGTTCACACCATGTGGAAATGGGAAGCTAGCACACAGCTGATGTTGAGGTCAGAATAAGCAGACTGTGGAATCAAAATCATGTCTATAATATACATGTGGAAACAAAAACATTGACACTTCCTATGTGTGGAGTTCAATATAGACTCTTGAATGGATCTCAAAAGAAACACGACTACTGAGATCGGTGTCCTGAATATCAACTGTGCAACACATGTGCAGAAGTTACAACTTACACGTCGCAGAACGAGCCTCAGGGTTAGTATAAAATGACATGTAGGGTTAGGGTTGGGTTAGGTATAGGGGTAATAACCACGATCACCGATCGTCCCCCTTGAACTCTGTCACCACTGTCAATAAATCAATAAATCACAATACACACAAACATGGCCTGTACAGTTTCACAGTGCTTCACTTAAAAGCATCAAAACTTAAGACAAAAGAAAAGGAGATTTAATTGAAACATTAAAAACAGTCATTAAAACAATACAGAGCAGTGTAAGAAATAAAATACTGTAGTAAAATGCAGGAAATTGATTAATATCCTTAATGAACCCCCGAGGAACCCCGTGATAGCGGGATTTTGGAGGCCAGCAGGCTAATGGAGCAGTCTAACATCTTCTGAAGTAAAAACACAGTGACATCTGATGAAACTATTACAAATACATAAAATATAGGGATTGAGATGGAGACGAGGAGTTACCTGATAAACTATTAAAAGTACAAAGAATATACAAGTAAACATTTTAAATGTACGTCCTAATCACTCTTGACAAGTTCAACAGTAGACGGGGGATATGTGGCTACAAATGGGAGGTCAGAGGTCCCTGCTGTAGCTTGAGTTTGCTCAAAGGGCCTGTGACATTTTCTAAGAGAGGTCCTAGAGTGCCCTCTGCTGGCCAGAGCTAGGAACAGCAGAATCAAACTGCTGTCTGTCAAAAGTACCAAAATGTCATTTGGTTCCAGCTGTTCCATTGTAATTCTATATAGTATATAATTATATATTTCACTTCTTTTATGACTAATAGTGTTCAATCTATCATATGCAGCAGTTTGGCATCATTTAGAGAGCCTGGATCCTCTCTGAGTCCGTTTATGTCTGTCATCCATGGGATTTTCTCGTCTGGCTTCCACTCCAGGTCTCCTAGCTCAGCCTATGGTTGGTCGATTTCAGTTGATGGACCCTCCTTAGAAGCGTCTGAGTCCACAGAATCTAACAGACCCTTCGTGATTTTGATTGACAGAAGCGTTAGCCAGTGAGGATTAAAACCGTGGTGCGTCGCCTGAAACGTGCGTAAAGATTCTCCGAAAATCAAATCTTTCCCCCGCGGCGCCTATTTAGACAGACCCTTGTTTCTACACGGGGACATTTCAGAGACGCACCGCAAACAGCCGAGATTTACAGGAGAACAACGAAAAGGTAAGAGAAAGGGCAAGCTCAAATCGTGGCAGCGGCAGCTAGTAGAAGCACTTCCTGTGGCAAGCTCAGCTGCCGCAGCAAGTTGCAGCAGCTGCCACAACTTTGTGGCAGCTGCCACTGTTTGCCACTGTTCGTGACAACTGACACAACTTGTTGCGACAGTTTTCACGGTTTGTTGGAGCTACCACTACTTGCTGTGGCAGCTGCCACAGTTTGGGAGAGGTGCCGCTGCAGTTTAGCCTTTATTTTTCGTTATTTGACAATATGTGACAATACATTAAGGTTCTTGAAGGTATGACTGTTGGTTGTTGTAATTTGTTTAATAAAAAAATTACGATTTCTAATAGCATCGCTACTCGTTTCTATTAAGCTAATATAGGCTAACGATAAACACTGTCAGTCAGCGGACTGAAGAAATGCAAATTGTAAATATGGATCAGATGCATTGTTTATATGTGTGTATATATATATATATATATATATATATATATATATATATATATATATATACACATATCCAAGTCAATAGGTGATATGGATTGTCATTATTGTAAACAATGCTAAAAGAGCTTGACCTATGTGAAATGACACAATCACCTCTTGAAGCAGATCTAGTGAGTCTGCTGCTTTGAGTGCTTTGTTTAATAAAATCACTAAGCGGAGGCGGGGCCATACCATGTACAGTGTTAAAAACCAGACACACATCAGTGAATTTAATGAGGTTCTCCCAACCCACGATATGTGTTTGATGAGGATATTGCAGTGATGGTGACTTCTGGGTTTTTAGAGCTTGTTTATGGAGAATATGAATAGATGTTAATGTTGTGCTGCTAGCTTGTGCCCAGCTGGTTGAGCAGTAGGTCAGATGGGGGACAATCATCGCATTAAAATACAGTTTCGTAGCCTGCATGGTTAGACTGTTTCTTATATATCTGAAATTCATGAGATTACATTTTAAGACCTTTGTCACATGTTTTACCTGCTTTTTATTAAAAGAGAGATTAGAATCAATACAAATTCCTAAATATTTAAAATCGGACACTACCTGTAGTTTATATAAATTATATATTTTTATTATAGCAAATCTACATTCTCTGTGGAGGCAGCTCACTCATGGAATAGACAAATACACATATAGGCAAAACAAGCAGGCAGGACAGACAATACATCAATGCTTGCACACCTGATTGGCAACAAGCCATTCCTTAAGGCTGTGTTTGAATGTTTTGTACATGTTTTGTGTGCGTATATGTGGTGGCAGAGTTGTTCACTGTTGCTATTTTTTATTTTTGATGTGTATGTTATGTGCCTCAGTGTTATATATGTGCTTGTACTGTAGGTGGGTTTGTTCTGTCTGACGCATGCTGCAGCCTGTCATGTCTGCTTTGCTCTAGTGTCGTACACTTTGCTTTTGCTTATATGTGTATTGGTTTTGTCTATACGTTACTGTCTATCTATGAATTTGAATTTTTATTTGAGTAATTTTTAGTTCAGCCTTCAAATATCTGGCCAGGGACAGCAGATGAAACTAGCCTCTCTGGCTAACTCTGGCTCACTTACAGTTTTACTGTTGATTGGTGTGCATTGTCCCTGCAAAATACATAAACAAATAAAACAAACGAATGTATGTTAGGACAAGGACTTCAAAGTTAATGGCAAGAAGCCACCCCAACATATGTTTTTTGATTTCATTTTATTGCATCTCATTAAAGCTCCATAGCATGACCTAAACTGTATACTGTTTTCCAAAATATGTATTGTTCATGTGGTGTTGTAGTACAAAATAGTGACTGCTCCAGTGTTCTGCACCCAGGAATAGTACATATTGAAGACAAGCGTTATTGACCCATTTGGCCACAAGAGGGAGTACACCTTTAAGTGAGCACTTCTGTCAGGCGTGAACTAGTGCAGGGAACATACATATGTTTTAATTATCACCACAGGTATAGAGATGTTTTCCTCTGTTTTTCGAAATTATATTTTTCTGAATTGATAAATCCATTGTGCAATGAAATTCGTTAGCATAGACAGGACAAACAGAGTACCAACAAGTACCAACTGACGTTAGCCTATATTAGCTTAGCTTAATAGAAACGAGTAGCGATACTATAACAAATCGTCATTTTTTTATTAAACCAATTACAACAACCAACAGTCATACCTCCAAGGACCTTAATGTATTGTCACATATTGTCAAATAACGAAAAATAAAGGCTAAACTGTCGCGGCACCTCTCCCAAACTGTGGCAGCTGCCACAACTCGCCGCGGCAGAGCTTGCCACAGGAAGTGCCTCTGCTAGCTGCCGCTGTCACGATTTGAGCTCCTCCTGGAAGGTAAGGAGCTTTGTGTGATTTTGAAGGACATTGCGGTTTGTGCTTCAGGTGTTTGTTTGCTCACAGCTTTGTGAGGGTTTACCGGAAGGTAGTTCTGGAATCTGTGTCGAATGCTCGTGCGTTTTGCTATCTCGGTTGTCTATGCTAACCGTTAGCTTTGTGATGCTAACTCGGAGAAGAGCGAGTTATGGCTAGAAATACGTGATATTGTGATACATCTTTTATTTGCGTATACTAGTTGTGTAGAATGGAGTTTGGAGTTTGTAAAAATGTCTTGGATGGATTTTAGTTATTTTGGTATATAACATGTACACATGCATAAATGGTCTTTTTTCGACGGTAAATGCTACAGCGGACTCGAATTTGGGTCTGTCGGGCTTAACAGAAAGGCATTACATGTTTGCCGCTGAGTCAGCACTGAGTGGCCCTGTTGGGCCCTGATAGGCCCTCAGCTAGACCAGGCCGGGCCACTTAGGCTGGTCTAGTCCTTACATGTCTGAGCAGGTCTATAAGAGTGTGACGCTCTGCTCTGATCCACTCTGACTGCACTTTATCTCTTCTCACAGGATGCACTGCTGATACTTGTACTCTGTATATACCTGTGAGACTCTTCATTTATATCGTGTGTGTGTGTGTGTGTGTGTGTGTGTGTGTGTGTACAGAAACACTGTGTGCAGGATGAATAAATATATACTAGTAAGGCTGATTAATGACTGGTAGGAAGCTCCTTTAACTGTCACCTGATTACTTGTTCTTGTTTGTATATTTCTGTTGTAAATCTAATCAAACGTAGTGGTTTAAGTTGTACTTTCACATGATATGTGTTAGCTACAGTAGCTTACAGCAGAAACCTAAATAGACTTCAATTCATAATTTGTCATCCGTACACTTTGTAGCGCATCATTAGGTTCTATATTTGGTGTTTTCCATCGTACTGTCGTGCTCATACGGATATTAAATAGTATTCTAAGAGGTACTAACTACCGGTTTGTGTCTTTATGATCAGAAACAATCAGCGTCACGATGTCAGCTGATCAGGAGCTCAACACGGACACGGCTGAGCAACTGGTGAGAGAAACTAGTTAACTCACTTCTTTACTGGTTAACTGGTTGTTTCAGGGTTTGAATTAACTTTAGCCTGTGTGTGTGTGTGTGTGTGTGTGTGTGTGTGTGTGTGTGTGTGTGTGTTTAGGTGAGACCAAAGGTAGAGTTCCAGACTTTGCTGCAAGATGCAGGAGCTACAAAAGAAGTTTTTACCATGAAGGAGGTAAAAAAAAAAAAAAGGACCGCATTTATGAACGGAAAGTTAAAAAAGTACTCGTCTAAATCCAGTTTCCTGCACTTTTGAACGCTTCGTTGAGCGTGATGGGGGACATCGGGAGCTGGTGTTCTGCACAGTCGGGTGTTTTGCACGTCTCCCATGATGCATCTGTGATGGTCTGTCTCGCAGGTGATATTCTACCTGGGTCAGTACATCATCCAGAAGCAGCTGTACGACCAGAAGCAGCAGCACATCGTCCACTGCTCCCAGGATGCACTGGGGCGGGTGCTGGGAGTCGACAGCTTCTCTGTTAAAGAGCCGCGGTGAGAAATAGACGCACACAGAACAGGAAGTAGATGATTAACTGTCTGTTTGGATTCATATACGTGTAATAAAAGTACAGTATGATGTACATGTATTTGGTGTGTTTGTGTTCTCCAGAGCTCTGTTTGCTATGATCACCAAGAACCTGGTGGCCGTGAAGAACCAAGGTAGGACCGATTCTTTTCTCTCTGGTCGGATCCAACATGTCTCCACAGTCTTCAGACTTCAGTTAGAGCCGAGTGAGTTTACAAACCACGAGAGGCCTGAAGAAAGTCTGCCCCTCTGCTCCTCATACTCTAATAACAAGCTACAGACTTTGCACAAATCTCACATGAATGTCCTTATTGTTTCACATGAATAGTTCTAAACAGGATCATGAACTTTATATGTGAGGCGTGTGCTAATTCATCCCCAAACTTAACCATGACCATCCCACTGCTCCTGAGAATGAAGTTTGAAGAGTGGACATTTGGATTCAGCTCTATTCTTCCACTTCAACTCTTTGATGCTGAAGATTTTCTCTCTTTCTTTCTCAGAGTCGCCGCCGAGCTCGAGTGAACCTCAGACAGACAGAGGGACAGAGGTAAGACTAATAATAATAATATCATAATAATGCAGCCACGTTGTGTTGCACCAAATTCAAAAGAGCCTCTCAGACATCATTGTGTTGGTTTGTTTTGAGCGTCTTACACTTTTGGGTAAGAAAAGCTTAATGAAGTACTTTTAATGCTGACTTTAGTAGAAGACAATAAGACTTTAAGAACATGTCGCACACAGTGTCCTACAGGCTTTCAAATGGACAACATTCACACTTCTCTTCAGGGTTATTTTAAAAGATCACTAAAAGTGAGACTGAATTTGTGTTGTTTTTTTTTGCTTTTAGGAGGCAGCTTCAGAAAGTCGCTCTTCATCACCAGACAGGAGAGGAAGGAGGAGGAGGAGGAGGAGCTGGAGGAGCTGCAGGAGCAGTGATCCAGGTGAGTTTCTCCTCCCGCCTCCTCATTATCGCTCATGAACACAGAACCTGTGATGTTGAACTCCGCTTCGTCTCCTCAGGGCCCTCGGACAGTTTAGAGGAGGAGGAGGAGGAGGAGTCGGGGGAGGAAGAGGAAGGGGAAGGAAGGAAGAGGAGGCGGTGGTCCGACAGTGTTCTGGACAGACACAGCAGCCAATCGTCAGACTCTCACAGCACAGTGAGTATCACACACACACACACACACACACACACACACACACACACACACACACACACACTGTTATTTAGCTGATGTTGTGTTTGTTTATAACGCAGTGTGTGTGTTTTAGTCCGGGAGGTCGGAAGTCACGGTTGCGGCCTCGGACTCAGAAAGCGACAACTTCAGCGTGGAGTTTGAGGTGGAGTCCATCGACTCTGACGACTACAGAGAAGACAACGCCTCTCTGTCTGCAGACGACCAGGTACACACACACACACACACACACACACACACACACACACACACACACACACACCGTCCTCTGTCTGCAGACGACCAGGTACACACACACACACACACACACACACACACACACACACACACACACACCGTCCTCTGTCTGCAGACGACCAGGTACACACACACACACACACACACACAGACACCGTCCTCTGTCTGCAGATGACCAGGTACACACACTCCTTCTCCTCACAGCAGACACTCTGGACCCCCGACTCCCAGTCCTCCTCCTCCATGGACTCCCAGGAGCTTCTCCCCCCCTCCCCCCCTACTCCTCACCCCGTGGTCCCCCAGCTGGACCGCAGCGTGGCGGCGGAGTGGCGGCTGCCGGACTCGTGCCTGAACCCCTGTCTCATCTGTCAGTCCCGGCCGAAGAACGGCTGCATCGTCCACGGCCGGACGGGACACCTGATGTCCTGCTACGTCTGCGCCCGCAAGCTGAAGAAGAGGAACAAGCTGTGTCCCGTCTGCAGGCTGCCCATCCAGTCGGTCATCCTCACCTACCTCAGCTGAGACCCCCGGTCTGTCCTCAGCTGAGACCCCCTCACCTTCCTACACATCCCAGTGACCACAGAATTACATTGAATATTTACCAAATTAAGAAGGAAGTTGAGTTTCTGTCCTCAGGCACACGTTTGCACTTTCTGTCTCTCTGAGTCTCTTTTTCTAAAAGCTCGTATGGCTACCAACATCCTCTGTTATTTATTACATGTTTATTTAAGATGCTCATGTATATTTAAGCAGAGACTTTTCTAGGAGCTCTTTAAATAATAAGATGAATATATGAGAGCTGTAATATGTTCTTGTTATAGATTTGCTGTGAATTAAATAAAGTTTAACATCTGTTAACTTGGACTGACTTTTGCTTTATCACTTTATTTATATATATATATATATATTTATATTTATGTATAAATATATATAAATCTATATATATATATATATAGATCTATATCTATATATCTATATATATATATCTATATATAGATATATGTATATCTATATAGATATATATATATATTTATATAGATATAGATATATATATAGATAAAGTGATATAGATATATATATATAGATATATATCTATATTCTATATATCTATCTATATTCTATATATCTATATATATCTGTACAGATATATATCTATCTATATTCTATATATCTATATAGCTATATCTATCTATATTATATATATCTATATAGATATATACAGTGCTGTGAAAAAGTATTTGCCCCCTTCCTGGTTTCTTATTTTTTTGCATATTTGTCACACTTAAATGTTTCAGATCATCAAAATTGTTTTAATATTAGACAAAGATAACCCGAGTAAATACAAAATGCAGTTTTCAAATGATGATTTCATTTATTAAGGGAGAAAAGCTATCCAAACCTACTTGGCCCTGTGTGAAAAAGTAATTGCCCCCTCTTGATAAATCAAGAATGAACTGTGATTTTTTGGAAAGCTGAGTTCAATTTCACTATCCACACCCAGGCCTGATTACTGCCAGACCTGTTGAATCAAGAAATCACTTAAATAGAACCTGTCTGACAAAGTGAAGTCGGCTAAAAGATCTCAAAAAGCAACACATCATGCTGATGATGTTGTGAAGAAATTCAAGAACAGATGAGAAACAAAGTAACTGACATGAATCAGTCTGGAAAGACCCCAGAACAACATCTGAAGAACTGCAGGCCTCAGTCTCCTCAGTTAAGATCAGTGTTCATGATTCAACAATAAGAAACACACTGGGCACAAATAGCATCATGGGACAGTTCCATGGCGAAAGCCACTGCTGAGCAAAAAGAACACAAAGGCTTGTCTCACATTTGCCAAAAAACATGTTGATGATCCCCGAGACTTTTGGGCAAATATTCTGTGGACTGACGAGACAAAAGTTGAACTTTTTGGAAGGTGTGCGTCCCGTTACATCTGGCGTAAAACTGACACAGCATTTCATAAAAACAACATCATAGCAACAGTCACACATGGTGGTGGTAGTGTGATGGTCTGGGGCTGCTTTGCAACTGCAGGATCTGGACGACTTTCCATAATTGATGGAACCATGAGTTCTGCTCTCTACCAGAACATCCTGAAAGAGAATGTCCGGCCATCAGTTCGTGACCTCAAACTCAAGCGCACTTAAGTTATGCAGCAGGACAATGATCCAAAACACACCAGCAAGTCCACCTCTGAATGGCTCAACAAAAGCAAAATGAAGGTTTTGGAGTGGCCTAGTCAAAGTCTGGACTTAAATCTGATTGAGATGCTGTGGCGTGAGCTTCAACAAGCTGTTTCTGATCGAAAACCATCCAATGTGGCTGAATTAAAACAATTCTGCAAAGAAGAGTGGGCCAAAATTCTTCCACAGTGATGTGAAAGACTCATTGTCAGTTATCGCAAACGCTGGATTGCAATTGTTGCCGCCAAGGGTGACAAAACCAGTTATCAGGTTTAGGGGGCAATTACTTTTTCACATAGGGCCAAGTAGGTTTGGATAGCTTTTCTCCCTTAATAAATTAAATCATCATTTAAAAACTGCATTTTGTCTTTACTCGGGTTATCTTTGTCTAATATTAAAATTTGTTTGATGATCTGAAACATTTAAGTGTGACAAATATGCAAAAAAATAAAAAACCAGGAAGGGGGCAAATACTTTTTATAGCACTGTAGATCTATATAAACATATGTATCTATATAGATATATATTTATATATATCTATATATATATAGATATATATCTATATATATATAGATATATATCTCTATAATGATATATATATATATAAAACCAGTTGCTCTTCAGTCCACAGCAAGCCTATCCCCGATACAAAAACGGGACCATATGCGTGAACTGTATTAGCTCATACATAATACAATAATACCACTGGATTATGGGCCACCCGGTGTAGTAAAAATGCTGTACAATTGGAGACAAGTGCTAGAAACATAGTGAGAGATTCAACGAATTGGCCTAGCCCAGTGCCTTGGGATTTAAGATGGAAAAGGGGCTACCAGTTATGGACAGAGGTATGTGGGGAAACAGAACTGTCGTGGATACAGCCAAAAGCACATAATCCACACAGCGACATTATCTTTAGAGAAGATACTGTGACCCTCACCAACAGATGGAAATTTAAAATAGGGTTTGGAAACTGTATCCCTATCTGCATGAACAGAAAATCATATGAATTAACAAACTTGAGTTTGATCCAGGGCATATTCTTTGCGGCAGGAGAAGGCCTGAAAATTGCAGGCTCTGCTATTGTAGATACAGTGGACGGTACACTAAGTGTGGCAACCAATGGGATGTTATCAATTGCAAAAAATGCAGCCATCTGCTTAGGATGTCTATATATATAGATATCTATATAGATATATATCTATATAGATATATATATATATCTATATAGATATATATCTATATAGATATATATATATAGATATATATATATATATATATATATATATATATATAAAGTGATATATATATATATATATATATATATATAGATATAGATATAGATATAGATATATGATGCTCAGATGGTGTATAGCGCTGGGTCACGTGGTGCAATTCTCCTGAAACTTGGTGTGCGTATTAGTATGAAGCCAGAGCAGGTGTGTGTCAAGTTTGGTGGCTGTAGCTTGTTGCCAAATTCTACCTGAGCAGGTGAGTCCAACAGCTTTGCCAGGTGAGCAGGTGTTTCTATCTGAGCCTGAGCTTCTACAGTCCAGGAGAGCAGACTCATGGCCTCCACACTGGAACTCTTTGGTCCACATTGGAGCCTCCACTTCTCCATAGAGCGCCCCCTGGAGGACTGATGGAGCTCCACAGCCAAGCTCCCTACAGCCCACCTCTGCATCCTTTTGGTCAAAGTCATCTTCACACACTGAAGACCACCACCTGTTAGACTGGTTAGACTTCACCTCCAGTCTGCCTGAGCACAGACTAGTCCCATTCACCAGCCTGACAGAGTCTGGAGAGATGATAGAAGATGAAATAGACGAGAGATAAAAGACACCAGACATTAAATAACATTCTGTCTTATTTTTCTTAGAAGATCTGTGACCCAGAATATAAATCTGTTCATAAAATGATCCCTAAAATGTGAAAGAGATGGGGCTGGACTCTCTCCTGAAGGAGTGTCCAGGGTGAAGGACGGTGTGGAGGTACTGACGAGCCCCCAGCTGAGCTGAGCTGCTCAAAGTTGTGTCCAGTAGGTCATTGGTGCCTGTTATGGTGGAAACCATTTTTGAATTATTAAGCTTTTTGCAATTTGTTTTGAATGGGATATCTATGGAGAAAATCTTCAAATCTTGTTAAACTTCTTCAACTTTCAAAGCCTTCTTCTTTCTCATACTTTCAGCTACAGACACCATAGTTAGACGTTTCAATAGAAGGGTTTTCAGCAGTGCAGTTTAAATGCTTTCGGGCTTCAACATTTTTCAGACAGGTAGTCTCTCATTTCTGTATTTTCAGCAATGTTTTTGCAATTCATTTCAGCTTTCAGCTTTCAGCATTCCAACGCATTTTCAGCAGGAAATGCATTTTCTAGTTTGTTGAAACTCTTCTTCTTCTTCAGTTTTTAAGCTACAGAAACCGTTCAACTATGTAAATGTTCAGCTTTTTCAGCTCATGTGTGCTATGTCTCATAATATTTCTAATCTTTCAACTTTTTGAATTATTAAGCTTTTTGCAACCTATTTTTTGAATGGGATGTCTATGGAGAATATTTTTAAATCCTCTTAAACTTCTTCAACTTCAAATCCTTCTACTTCCTCATACTTTCAGCTACAGACACCATTTCAACTTTCAAATGTTGAGAAAACCCTGATCAATGATTGTTATAATCATTTTGATATCTTTTACACTTTTTGAATAGTAGCATTTTTGCTTTTATGTGTTTTTCAGTCCTTTTCTGCTTTTATAATGGGTGTGTATGGCGCAGCTTAGAGTGCGTGATGTCACCGCTAGAGTGAAGAGGAGCTTGAGATTCCTGTGAAAAAAATATTTGTCTTTTGTGACTGACTCCTCAATTTTCACTCTTCATGCATAATTTTTGGATGGAAACGTAGCTAATCTTGTCCTTGTCGTAGACAAATGACTGTGGAACACATTTGGAACAAAAGCCTTTAATTGCCTTTAATTGAGAGGAAAACCAACTTTCTCCTCCATAGACCCCAATGTTAAAACGTACTTCAAAAAAGTCTTGCACAGACAACCGTACCCCATTTCTAAATCGCCATTGAAGCCACTTTTTTTTACATTACAGATCCAATTTTCACATGATCTGTTCTTCAAGTCATCCTCCCTCTCCAGTATTAATATTGGAAAAATAGGGGCTATGGTTATGGGGTTTGTGGTTTTGTTTGACAGGTGTTTTCCAGTCTTTTTCTGATGAAAAGGCTGTCAGGCTCACAGGTGTTCGTGCTTGAGCTAATTACTGATGTTTATAAACACACAGACTCACAGACACAAGCCTCACTCTCTCTCTCTGTGTGTCTCTCTCTCTGTGTGTCTCTCTCTCTCTCTGTGTGTCTCTCTCTCTGTGTGTCTCTCTCTCTCTGTGTGTCTCTCTCTCTCTGTGTGTGTCTCTCTCTCTCTGTGTGTGTGTCTTTCTGTCATACAGTCATTCAGATATTAGGGACTTTTAGAGGACCCCCCCACCCCACACACACACACACACACACACACACACACACACACACCATTTTAAAATACAAGCCCCACTGAATGAATTCCAACTGAAATGCTTCTGATGAAGCCTGTCATTTAATAACCTGTTTGTGTTTATCTAACATTATGATTCAGTCTCCCCCCCCCCCCCCTCGACACCCCATACCCATTTCAAAATAAAAGCCCCAGAGAGGGAATTCTAACTGAAATGCTTGTGATGAAGGCTATCACTACGACTACTTCTACTACTTCTAATTACTAATACTTCTACTACTAACTACAACTACAACTTCTACTACTACTACTACTATAAATATCTCTAATGCTACTAATACTTCTACTTTAAACAATACTTCTACTACAACTACAACTACAACTTCTACTACTACTACTACTACAAATATCACTACTGCTGACATTGTTTAAGCCACAGAAACCATTAGAATATCAAAATGTTCAGCTCTTTCAGGAGAGGGTGATATGACTTCATATTTGTAATCTTTAAACTATTTATAATATTAAGCTTTTTGCAATTTGTTTTGTATGGGATATCTATGGAGAAAATCTTCAAATCCTGTTAAACTTCTTCAACGTTCAAAGCCTTCTTCTTTCTCATCCTTTCAGCTACAAACACCATAGTTAGACGTTTCAATAGAAGGGTTTTCAGCAGTGCAGTTTAAATGCTTTCGTGCTTTATAATCTGTACAATAGTCTGTTTTGTCATTTAGAAGAAAGAATCTTCCAGAAGACAAAACAAACCTTGGACTTGACAAAAAATAAATGTATTTTAATTAAATCAATTGAAATTCAACATACTAGCAGAATTATTATGTATTCCTGTTTTTTTATCGTGATAAAATATTACCCTGAGTTGGTAGTCATATTCTGCTTCATGGTTAAAGGCATATTGCTTCAGTAATAGTGGCAGCAATGCAAATAATAATGCATAGTTCAAAATTGCAACAGTTTACCAACAGTTTCATCATTATTCAATAATTTATCTACTAACCGCAGTTGATTAGGAATTTGTTTCAGTGCACTCAATAACCTTGGATCCTGTAATTGACCGCTTGTTCTGCTAGACTCGTATTAGTAGTGCTAGCGATGAGTGATATTATGGTAATTGATATTTCCTACGTACTACGGCTAGACCTGAAAGTTTTTCGGATATAGGGTACATCAAAAGAGAAACCATAATAATATTCTGTGTCATTCAATAATGACGTCACAATCAGAAATTCAAAACGTACAGACGCAAATAATTCATAAAAATGACAAACGCATTCCGTCGGTATCGGTCCTGAGCTTGTAAGCAGGACACAGTTTGTTCAAGAGGTAACAGTATATATAACACATCTCTACTCTGACAGTGATGAAAACTGTGTGTATTTATTAGTTATTAGTATTATTAGTTACTATTATTAAGTACAGTGATCATGTGTACAGACACAAACTTCTGAAAAGTCTCTACAGCTGACAGCTGTGATCAGCTGATCGGCCGTCATCAGAAACAGACATCGCTTCATTTTACGCTTCAGAAGAAAGGACGGCTCATGTATCTTAATTTAGTTTATTCTAAGGGCCTGTCTCCACACATCAGCCGCAGGGCGCTGGACAGCGCGTCAACCCACCCTTTCAATGGAAAAGCGCTCCGAAGGCTTTTTCCTAATGTTTGTATGACAACAATATTTTTAATATGATAACATATCACCACTGTGACCACCGTTGTATGCTAGACAGCATCGCTCCTTTGCTTTGTATGATCTATTTGGGCCACTATTTGTTTTATATTGTTGTTTCACCGATGTCTGCTTCATACGGACAATAGATAAACTCGTCATCTCTCAATCTGACAGCCGTATCGTCAGAGTAAGGCAAGCCAAGGGATACGGGGTATGGTAACAAAAACACAACACTCAATGGCAAAAGCATTCAAAGCATTACATTTCAGTCATTTAGCAGACGCTTCTATCCAAAGCGACTTACAATTCAGTATCTATCTACCATAGGCTCAGCTAAGGGAGCAATTTTGGGCTTAAGTGTCTTGCTCAAGGACACATTGACATGAGACTAGCAGAGCAGGGGATCGAACAGATGACGTCTGATTGAAAGGCGGCCCTGCTCTCTACTTAGCCGATCTGCTCCTACAAATGGGGGTTTCTGTCTTTGTTATGATAGTTTATGGGTACATCCCAAGTCTCTTAATTGCATCCCCGTTTCCCTTACTTGGGTCCTTTCCTTGCGTCTTAGTCCCTCCTCAAGGAAATCATGCGAGGAGAGAAGAAACGAGGAAATATGCTTTAAGAAAAAGAAAACTACTTGACACAACAGAGAGAATCAACCAACAAAAATTGGATTGTTTGTTAGTCCTAATCAGAGAATACACAGAGGCAGAATAACTGACGACTGTGATCCATAAGTAAGGAAATCTTTATGTAGGCAATAGTGAAAAAAGAGTATGATAGCCTACGAAGAAGTTAAACACATAGCCTAATCTAGGCTAAAAGAAACAGTTGAAGCTGCCAAATGCAGAAAGTACTATTATTTACGATGTATTACCATCACAACTGGCTATAAATCATCGACGGCGTGAATGTGTAAATAGACGGGTTTCTAATATCACTGCCTCTCTAAAGCACGATATATCTGACTATAATAACATGTGCATATTATGATATTAATGTGTTGCTTGGATGTATTTTGCCGGGGCTTTAGAGGCAGTCATAGCGGGTTAGAGGAGAGCAGGGTCCCCCAAAGCATGTTGAAGGCTCCACACCCGCAGGAGTACGACACACTGTACAGCGGCTGATGGCTGGCACTCTGCCGTGGGGACTCCGCAGACCTCCCGCCCTCCGTTTGGTTCTCCAACATGCTCTGCGGACCCGGCTTGACTCAGACGCATATAAACGTCTATAGAAAATATGCATCACATATAAGCATCACAGCATTTAAATTAAAAATGAAGTTCACGTGAAACAACACACACCATTGCTAAGGCAGAGTTTGAATTTAAATATTTGTATTTAATGGGATATAACAATTCATAGATATAAAAACAGTTGAATATGAAGTGACATAAATAACACCACAATGAAAAATGGAATACATAACTATTACATTATAATAACAACTTTAAGGAACGCAAATACAACAACATTAAACAATTTATTATTTTACAATTTCTATCGTTCCGACACGATTGCCCGTCAATTTTATTGATACTTGGATTGGGGGTTCAATCATGTGTGGTTCGATTGGTGTCCAGAGAGCTTCTGCAATCAGAACTGTCCGACCGTCATCTAGGAGGAGGCTCAGGGTGCCTGGCTCACCCTCGACGTCCATCACGCCCAATGCCCCCACCACGTCTTCAGAGCTGACCTCCTGTCGTGAGAAATGTAGACATATACCCTTCTGTTAGATATTCTCCCTCTGTCACCAATCACCCAAACATCAATCGTACTTTTTACCATTTTTTAAATCCAAATAAACTACACAGCCCGTAGGTGCTGCTTATTCATTTTAAATGTCACCCTTTGTTCATATTTGTTTTTTTATTGTCACTTCAAATACATTTTATTTACATCACTTCAGCAGACTTCACTGTGTGTATTTTGAAGATGTGATTGTGTAAAAAGAATTGTCTAAAAAAACGAATGTCAATGTTATTTAAAAAAAAATTAATAAGAAATACAACAGCAACAACCAAGTAGGCCTACCTCGATTTTGGTATAGTTTGTGGACTGCAGCTGCATTCCATAGTCAGTCTGCGTGCCTTTACGATGGGACACCTTGATACGTGTCCCAATCTGCAGCTTACTGTCCCCAGCAGCTTCCCTCCAAAGACAGAGACACATCTGTGTATCCCCCTGTAGAAGGTCATGTGAAATAATATTTTAATTTCTAATTCTCTCTCTCTTTCTCTCTCTCTCTCTTTCTCTCTCTCTCTCTCTCTCTCTCTCTCTCTCTCTCTCTCTCTCTCTCTCTCTCTCTCTCTATATATATATATATATATATATATATATATATATATATATTAATGACGAAAACCATGAAATTGCTAAAAACAATTAACATTGCTAGCTAGATATCTCGGTTAGCAATCGTTAACCGAGATATCTATTCAAGCCGCCGCCAATTCACGTATGTGTGTATATACACACATACGTGAATTGGCGGCGGCTTGAAATAAGGCGTTGGGGGCTTAGTCCAGAGAAGTTTTTGTAACGCCATTCTGAAATAATACAATACACACAAAGTTATAGGATAAGTTAAGGAGTAGGCCAGTAGCCTACACGTTTTTATCTGTAACATTTCTTTTATTTCACAGTGTGTTGCCTCTTTAGCACATTATTATTAGAAACTAGTGTTTCGTATTAAAGAGTTCTTACAGTTTACCTAAAACAAGAGATAGATGTTTGATATTTGGAAATAACGATTGCTAACCGAGATATCTAGCTAGCAATGTTAATTTGTGACTGGCAAAGAAACAAAAATAAAACACACATACACACACACACACACACACACAAGGTCCAAAGCGGTGGGATGAAAAGGCTCAGTGACTGCACAGATGTTCTCTGTGGTACGCTGTGTCCAGCCTGATGCAAGTTGTAAGAGGTGACTGTTGCTCTTTTCAAAATGTGATGATTCAAATCGTAAGTTAACCTATAAATTATCGAGTGATATTAAGAAAACATGTCACAAATTAGCCTATGTCTCAAAGTTGTTTTTTTTAAAGATGAATGAAATTGCCAGAATTTTTTGAAACATTATGGCTATATCTTGCTTAGCAATCGGTATTTCCAAACAGAAGTCATCTGTCATCTGTCTGAAACTATGTGTTTCTATTTCCAAATTTAGTTTGGAGGACAAAGCCTCCAAAGCCAAATTTCCTCATGTTTTCTTGTGTTGTGGTGGTATAGGAGCACCCCAGGTGGTGGCCTGGGAGTTTGACTCTACTGTTGCAGTACCAGCGTCAACTGAAAAGAATGTATTGGCCACAGTTTCGGAAGGGAAGAGTTTGCCACTAAATTTAATGAGGGCGGTATCTATGTAGTACGGGGCATACAGATGTATTCCATGACCTTCTCCAATCAGATCTGGGCATTCAACGGCCGGCGGGCCATACCCGGCCCGTTGGCTGTGGGACGTCAATGGGAAATTAGGAATAAAATGTAAATAATTGTACATCATGCACGGAATACAGCTGTATTGCTTTTATTTTGAAGGCGACTGTTGCTGTTTTATAATTGTGTATCTCAATTTACGTACGTTAGTATGTTCGTGGATGTGTGCGAGCAGCAGCGTCACTGCAATCACATTCCCCCGGAAGAGGACCGGTGTATCAGCTGGCCGTATCACAGCCGAGTCGGCAACCGGATTCAGCCCGACATGTTTCTTCCGCCATGCCGAGCTTACGCCGGAGCTGGGCCAGGTCATTTTGGATACGTGGGATGTGTTGAGCGGACACAGACATCTGAGGCTTTGCTAGCTAAACTGCAAAAGCAACACGCTCAGAAGACATTGGTTCTCTTTGGATCGACCTCCATATGTGAACAAACCTTCTCCGTGATGAAGTTTAACAAATTCAGATCCAGATCCTCTCTCACTGACGATCAGCTGTCAGCTGTTCTTCACATCTCACCTCACACATTCAACCTGACTTCAGAGCATCGTTCACTGAACTGAAGAACTGAACATGAGGTCACTGGACTATAAACAATAGTAATAAAAGTACAAATTTATCAGAAACATGATCCCTGTCAGTGTTTTACTATTATATATGGATATTACATATGTATATTTGTTTGGATCATTATTCCTGCTGCAGATGTTTCAGGTGGAGCTCATTTTTACTCCTTTATACTCTGTTGTTAGTTAGGAAGAGTTTGGAAAATTGTAATGTGCAAGTAGCACTTAAGCTGCCAGACTCAAGTAAAGTACCTTGAATTTGTACATGAGTACAGTACTTAAGCAATTATACTTAGTTACATTCCACCACTGATCATAATATTTACTCTTACCACTCGCAGCTTATCAAAACCATACAATTTACTGCTTTTTATAAAGGGTTGGAATAATATTGAGCAGGATTGAGTTCAGTCTCTCAGTCTCTAATGTCGCCCCTTGGGAAAAATAATTCTACTTCTACTTCTACTACTACTACTACTACTACTCCTACAAATACCACTACTGTTACTACTAGTACTACTACTACTTTTAATATGATTATATATTATATGAATTCTTTTATGACTAATACTATGTATAGTACAACTACCACTTTTACTGCTACTACTACAACTGCTATTACTACTACTATTACTGCAACTACTACTACTACTACTACTACTGTTACTACTAAAACTACTAATAGTTATACTACTTCTACTATTACTACTACTACCACTACTGCAGTAAAAGTACAATATTTTCCTCTTGGCTCTGTGTTAATGAATCTAGGGCCTGAAACAATTTAAGGTTTGACTGTATAGTTTAAAAAATGGAAAGAATTTTCAAAATTCTAAAAGATAATCCACCTTGAACTGCTGAGTCAAGCAGAAGCAGTGATGAGGTGAGTATTAGACATTATAAACCCAGAGCAAAAGTGTATAAAATCAACTGTGACAAAGTACTCTTGCTTTATAGTTAAAGAGCACGTTTATATATTTTGATGTGTACATGTTGTATGAAAAGTAAAAGACATGATGTATCAATTTTTTTTGACTCTTGAATTTCCAAGTACCCTTAAACGCCTCATGTTAACCTCACTCCGGAACTAAACAGACCTTCTACATTGTTCTCTTGAGTCTTGACCGGTGAGTAACAAAGTGTGTTTCTATACTCAACGTGAAAAATTAAGCTTTCTCATTTACAATGGCGTTGCAATTGGGTTCTAACTCAAACAAGATTCAAATTTAGCAAGAAGAGCAAACTTTTTCCCGGTGAATCAAAGTAAAACTGTTATTGACTTGCTAATACTAGCGAAGTGCTAACGCTAGCATAGCTGCTAACGCTAACGTTCGTCATACAGAGAGGCGAAGTCCGGCTCTTTCCGGTTGACCACGTGACCCTAAACTTTGTTTATACTCTCGCTTCGCGCCGTAGCGCGAGCTCCTAGCATGAACTGAGGCGTTTATACTCTATGCTAAGCGCTGCATTATTCTCAAAAACGCCAGAGGGCAAACAAATAAAATTAACTTGAAGAATTAAAAAGACATATATAGACATAGACATATGTAAGTCATATATATGCTCATATACTGTAGGTGTACCAAAACCGCCATAATCAAACATCTACAATGAAGAGGCTTTGTAATTATCTGTCAACTCATATCTCATATTCATGGACTACTTTATTGCCTTAATACAAACACTGTAAAGAAATTGTCAAGTATTACATGCGTTATGAAGAAACAAAGGCTGCAAAATATTTACTTATATTAAGATTTTGAAGACCTGTTTCGAAAGCATCTAAAACAAATTGGCCTATTTTGTATTATCCCTAGACATGTAAAGTGTACATGTAAGTGTTAAACTACCAAACGCCACGTCCACTTGCTGGGCCTACGGGCACCACGTGCCGGCCGTGACTGTGGAATTTTCTGAATGAATTACACATATGATGTTTGTCAATGTAAAATATTAATTTCTAAGTCAAGAACATAGCATTTTGTTGTCAAAGTGTTGAACTGTAAGACTGTAAAAAAGACTGTACTTGCATGAACAACAGGTATTTCCCGTTCTTTGCTGATAAAAACAGTAGCAGGATAAAACACATGTTAGATAGGTACATTTGTAGATGAATGTAGCTAAGTTACCTAGCTAGCTAGCTAGCCACGGTAACGACCGTGCGGCTGACCTGCATGATGCTAGACCAGAGATGTAGTTCACTGATCGGTTTCACACAAAACTAAATGATACTATGACAAATGTATGACGATCTGAGACTTTCTTGACTTGCAAAATTAAATATTAAAATCACAAACATATGTGTAATTCATGGCACAATTCAAACGGGATGAAATATACATTTATCTCTCACAGTTAGCTGCTATACATAGTATTTATAAAGTCCCACAGGACACCGGCAAGGGCGTGACTTCATCTCTCTATTAACTGACAAGAAACCAGTAAGCTAATTAACGGGTTATTTCTAATATAAAACAAGTCATTTTCATCAACTTAACAAACTATCCTGACAACAATATGAAGCAGTAATGTTTGCTGTGGTAACGTTACAGTCAGTGTTATATAACGTCCATAAATATTTGGACATTGACACAATTTTCATCATTTTGGCTCTGTACACCACCACAATGGATTTGAAATGAAACAATCAAGATGTGCGTCAAGTGCAGACTTTCAGCTTTAATTTGAGGGTATTTACATCCAAATCAGGTGAACGGTGTAGGAATTACAACACATTTTATATGTGGCCCCTCCTTTTTAAGGGACCAAAAGTAATTGGACAAACTAACATAATCATCAATGTAATTGTCACTTTTAATACTTGGTTGCAAATCCTTTGCAGTCAATGACAGCCTGAAATCTGGAACCCATAGACATCACCAGACGCTGGATTTCATCCCTGGTGATGCTCTGCCAGGCCTCTACTGCAACTGTTTTCAGTTCCTGCTTGTTCTTGGGGCATTTTCCCTTCAGTTTTGTCTTCAGCAAGTGAAATGCATGCTCAATTGGATTCCGGTCAGATGATTGACTTGGCCATTGCAGAACATTCCACTTCTTTGCCTTAAAAAGCTCTTTGGTTGCTTTCGCAGTATGCTTCGGGTCATTGTCCATCTGCACTGTGAAGCGCCGTCCAATGAGTTCTGAAGCATTTGGCTGAATATGAGCAGATAATATTGCCCGAAACACTTCAGAATTCATCCTACTGCTTTTGTCAGCAGTCACATGATCAATAAATACAAGGGAACCAGTTGCATTGGCAGCCATACATGCCCACGCCATAACACTACCTCCACCATGCTTCACTGATGAGGTGGTATGCTTTGGATCATGAGCAGTTCCTTCCCTTCTCCATACTCTTCTCTTCCCATCATTCTGGTACAAGTTGATCTTTGCCTCATCTGTCCATAGGATGTTGTTCCAGAACTGTACAGGCTCTTTTAGATGTTTTTTTGGCAAACTCTAATCTGGTCTTTCTGTTTTTGAGGCTCACCAATGGTTTACATCTTGTGGTGAACCCTCTGTATTTACTCTGGTGAAGTCTTCTCTTGATTGTTGACTTTGACACAGATACGCCTACCTCCTGGAGAGTGTTCTTGATCTGGCCAACTGTTGTGAAGGGTTTTTCTTCACCAGGGAAATAATTCTTCTGTCATCCACCACAGTTGTTTTCCGTGGTCTTCCAGGTCTTTTGGTGTTGCTGAGCTCACCAGTGCGTTCTTTCTTTTTAAGAATGTACCAAACAGTTGATTTGGCCACACCTAATGTTTTTGCTATCTCTCTGATAGGTTTGTTTTGATTTTTCAGCCTAATGATGGCTTGCTTCACTGATAGTGACAGCTCTTTGGACTTCATATTGAGAGTTGACAGCAACAGATTCCAAACACAAATACCACACTTGAAATGAACTCTAGACCTTTTATCTGCTCCTTGTCAATGAAATAACGAGGGAATAACACACACCTGGCCATGGAACAGCTGAGCAGCCAATTGTCCAATTACTTTTGCTCCCTTAAAAAGGAGGGGCCACATATAAAATGTGTTGTAATTCCTACACCGTTCACCTGATTGGCACGTAAATACCCTCAAATTAAAGCTGACATCTTGATTGTTTCATTCAAAATCCATTGTGGTGGTGTACAGAGCCAAAATGATGAAAATTGTGTCAATGTCCAAATATTTATGGACCTAACTGTATAACAGTAACTACTGCCAGTGCTTTATATTGTTTTGTTTTTCCCTTATAGGAAACAAGCCTGGACTTTGAGAGCAACACAGAGATATTATCCCCTGAAAGTCCATCCTCTGGGGACCTTCAAGGTGATGTCAAAAGGTTGGACATTGAATTATTATTGAAATGAACATTTCATTAACATTGAAATAAGGAATTCTTCAACTCAAAATGCAGAGAAATCCACTGAAGGGAACATTAACGACACAACCAAATCTTACTTCTTAGTTTTTTCTGCCATTGTCTTCTCTTCACTTGAGCAATCTGGAAAGAATAAAGTTTGGAGAAACACGGTCAAAGCAGAAAGATTGTCTGTGATCGGAAACCGATTCAGTCATGGTGGTTATCACACCCTTACCTAACCCTGACCCGATATGCTTCATGAATCAGCAACCTCCTCTAACACCTCTAACAATGGCGCAGCCCCCCCTCCTCCTCCCCCCGTCTTGAATCAGCGCAAACGTTTGGGGTAAACATGTAATGCCTTTTTAAAGTCCAAACTTTCTAAAAGCGTGACAAAACAGGAAAAGTTTGACGGTTCAAACACTTAAACCAGGCGAAGCAACTAATTCTAATGAATAATTCCACTGACACACTACTGTATCAGTTCACATAACTGACAGGGCGCAAATGATTGCGCTAATTGCAGAGAGGTGTCACACTTTTTTTCATTCAATTTCCATTAAAAGTAACGGAGGTAAACACAGAGAGAGAGGGACCTGCTTTTACCGTGTCTGAAGATGAGTGTCGACAGGCCAGCGGTGGGCCGTTCTGAGAAGCTTTACCAAACCCCATACTCTGATTGGCTGAGCAGCTCAGGGGGGCAACGTGACCCCCAAAGTGAGCCCGCTGTCATCATGGAAATTTAAAGAACAAACAATGATGAGATAACGTAAATGTTAATATTCTTATCACTTTCATTATTTCCCCCCATGTTTTAGGAATGCTAGAGGTTTTGACTTGAGTTGTTTTGACCAGAAATAGATTAGCAACCATTTTTCTCAAGCATTTCCATTTGTTGGGCATACTTGTTGATCATTATCAGAGAAAAGACAGATGTGATAGATTGTTTTCGTTCTGACGTTATTTCATGTCTCTTCATACCTTTATCCTTCCCCTCTCTTCCATGCCATCATACTTTTCCTCTCTCGCCATCCTGCTCACTCCTTTTCACATTTTCATCGTTCCCTCTCCAGTCCATGTAGATGGAAAGATGGCCTTGTTAATATTGTAGTATCAAACCGAAAAAAAAATCTTTGCATTTCATTTTTGTGTACTTTCTCCGACACTCTTAGACACTCCCAGGTCAGGTGGTGGTCTCTTCAACTCAGAGTGTCAGGTTTCACAGATCATCCAGTCAGAGTTGGTCTTCAATACAACCCCACTCCTGTCCTCTTTCTTTTCTTGATAGCCTAGAGCCTAGAGTTTCGCTCACCAAACCCGTAAGGCACGTGACTATGCTGCCATGGGCAAGTGTGTGACAAATTCATACCTGCTCTCTGAAACGTTTATTGAGGATCAATCGTACATTCGTTAACTAGACATGGGCTATCTAGACATTCTAAATGTTTAGAATGCACATTTCTAGTCACTCTGAACAATCACAGCGACTCAATCAAGAGTGAAATCGACCAGCAATTTCACCTCTGTTGTGACTTCCTGGGCACCACCGCTTTTACGGGTGACAGGTTCCCTGAAAGTGACACGCTGGACGTAGAAGGGTTCTTTACGGGGCAGACACCCTCGCTCTGCTCTATAAGACAAGCTTCCACGCGAAGCACGCAGTAGGACTTTTGACAGACAGCAGTTTGATTCTGCTGTTCCTAGCTCTGGCCAGCAGAGGGCACTCTAGGACCTCTCTTAGAAAATGTCACAGGCCCTTTGAGCAAACTCAAGCTACAGCAGGGACCTCTGACCTCCCATTTGTAGCCACATATCCCCCGTCTACTGTTGAACTTGTCAAGAGTGATTAGGACGTACATTTAAAATGTTTACTTGTATGCATCTCAATCTGTGTATTCTTTGTACTTTTAATAGTTTATCAGGTAACTCCTCGTCTCCACCTCAATCCCTATATTTTATGTATTTGTAATAGTTTCATCAGATGTCACTGTGTTTTTACTTCAGAAGATGTTAGACTGCTCCATTAGCCTGCTGGCCTCCAAAATCCCGCTATCACGGGGTTCCTCCACCGCCTCCTCCGCCTCCTCATCGTGCTCATGTTCTGGACTCAAGTCCATCTCCGTGTGCATGGGGACGGCAGGGTTCGAGGCTCTCAACTGCGCCAGATGCATCACCGTCACCTGATATTTGGCTGCCTTTTGTTGTAGCTCCCGAGCACCACGGTCCAGCTCGAGGTGGCCTTTCATTTTTCAGATGGTGGGGCATGGCCGCACATACTTTCTGACAGAGAGGGCAAGCGTGAACCATCTTTGTGCGAGTCATATCTAGAAAAAAGAAAAGGAAGGAAAAAGAGCCATTTAGATACGGTATTTCATCATGCAATTCGGGGAGAGGCAAACTGTTTGCCTGTTATCTGCTGCTGCTACCTGCTGAAATGGCGTGGAACCGCCCCGACCTGAAGTAGAGGAATCGGGGGGCAGTCGCTCCAGCCTTGAAGGCATTCATTCCCCCATGCTCCTCAGTAAATTGCTCAGTATGGCCATCTGTAGGGTTTTTGCTTAGCCTCCAGAACACACCCTTGCTATCAAATCATTCATGCCCACATGACAGCCATGCCATAGGAACAAGCTAAAGCCACCAAACTTGACACACACCTGCTCTGGCTTCATACTAACACGCACACCAAGTTTTAGGAGAATAGCACTAAGTGACCAAGAGCTTTACACAATAGCTCTTGGTAATCTGGGCCTCTTCATCATATATGACGCAGCCTGGGATTTATTACAACGGCCGTCTATGACAGCCATACCAGAGGAAGTAGCTATAAATGCCAAACTTAATACGAAGGTGCCACAAAGTGCTGGGAACACACAAACAAAATCTCAGGATTTTAGCACAAACTTGCAAGAAGTTATAGACGATCACCGTTTTGGTGATCGTGGTTATTACCCCTGTACTTAGACAACAGCATATACTAAGGGAAGCAGCTGGAATCACCAAACTTACCACAAACATCGTATGGTGGGCTAGAAATACGCTCCCAAAATTTCAGGAGCCTAGCACAAATTTTAAGAAATCCTTACATAACCCTAACCCTACCTCTAACTCTAAACTTAACCTTCTATGACAGCCATGCCAAAGGAACAAGCTAAAGCCACCAAACTTGACACACACCTGCTCTGGCTTCATACTAACATGCACACCAAGTTTCAGGAGAATTGCACCACGTGACCCAGCACTATGTGTAGCGTGCACAGAATGACGTCACACAGGCTCAATCTGGTGCTACACATTTAATGAAAGTGCTCTGTAACATACAAAAATATACATTTAGGTGTACAGTCGCTCCACAGCGCGTTCTACTTCTATCCTGTACAGAGATTCTCATCCTCGCGAGACTTCAGTGTGGCTCTCCGTCACAGACACTGCTTATGTCGCAACACTGACACCTACTGGCGATCCACTGGATCTACTGCCTAACATGTAGCTGATGATAAATAACGCTGTACCCTCAATTTTAACTACAATTAACACTTCCTCCTCATAAACACATAGGAAACATAGTAAACTCTCTTAACTTACATTACACCCAAACAATTATTGTACTTTCTGAACGACATATGACTTGTTGTGCCACATATACACCATCTGGGCCTCTTCATCATATATGATGCAGTCTATGACAGCCATGCTGATTCAGCATTCCAAGTATTGTTCTTCGAATCTTTATTCCACTATTTCTTCCGTCGCGCTTGAAACTCTTCTTCTTCTTCAGTTTTTAAGCTACAGAAACCGTTCAACTATGTAAATGTTCAGCTCATAATATTTCTAATCTTTCAACTTTTTGAATTATTAAGCTTTTTGCAACCTCATTTCTGTATTTTCAGCAATGTTTTTGCAATTCATTTCAGCCATCGTCTACCCTCTTATATAGTATGTTATAACTGTACGGTGTGTTGATGGCGTTTGTTTACATGCAGGTTGCTGTGAAGCACGTGTGCAGAGACAGAGTGACGGGGTGGGGCTCTCTGGTGAGATCATACATGCAGATATAACTGTTGTATGTGCTGTGGTTCCTCTGGAGGTGGTGATGTTGAAGAAAGTGGGCGGGGCATTCGACGGCGTGGTGCGTCTGCTGGACTGGTGGGAGTAGGCGGACGGCTGGCTGATGGTGATGGAGCGTCCCGAGCTGAGCCAGAACCTGTTCGACTACATCACGGAGCGCGGCGTGCTGGGCAAGGCGGCTGCGCGCGGCTTCTTCCTGCAGGTGCTGGAGGCGGTGCGTCATTGCTACGGCTGCAGCGTCATCCACCGAGCCATCAAGGACGAGAACCTGCTGGTGGACCTGAGGACCGGGCAGCTCGAACTGATCTACTTTGGCTCGGGGGCCCTCCTCAAAGACGAGGCTTTCACCGAGTTCAATGGTGAGTCCGATCAGCTGAGAGAATCTGAAGAGCTGTGGGGATTGTTTCTGAAAATCTAGACGTTTTAAAATATCGGAAAGGTGTTTTGGGTCAGTGACTACCGTCCCATCATGCACCGGTTCTGTAATGTCGTCAGCGTCTCCGGGAGTATTTTCCCGCACGATGGTGATCCGTCACTTCCTGCTCCACTCTGACACACACTGTACCTGTAGTGATGTAACTCTCCTCCCTCCAGGCACGCGGGTGTACGGTCCTCCGGAGTGGATCCGGTTCCATCGGTACCATGGTCGCTCGGCCACAGTGTGGTCTCTCGGCGTGCTGCTGTACAACATGGTGTGCGGGGACATCCCCTTCCAACAGGACAAGGAGATCCTGAGAGGACGGATCTACTTCAGACGCGACGTCTCCTCAGGTGAGCCGGAGCGTGACGAGATCACGCGACCAGGTTTTTACATCGACGTCGGAACAAAACCAGAGATGAGTGTTCTTCATGTCCTCCTTGTTTATTTTTACTTCAGAGTGCCAGCAGCTGATTGGCTGGTGCCTGAGCCAGCAGCCGTCAGACCGGCCGACCCTGGAGCAGATCCTCCTCCACACGTGGGTGACTGCCAGCGACGGGCAGCGCACGGACGCCGCCAATGCCGCCGACGCCGTCACACCTGACTCCTCCCCCAGCCAGCAGAGCCTCTGATTGGTCAGCGTTTGGCTGCTGGGTAGAGTTTATTTTTTTTGTGTGCTCCACAGCGACCCCCTGCTGTTCACGGGGGACGGAGCAGTTCCTCGTAGAGGCTCGACGCTCGTCGAGGGTTCGTGTTCAGAGTGCCTTGAGTTTGAAAAGCTGCAGATCAGGAGTCGGAAAAGATATGTTTTTTTGAATGTCTGCTCCCCTCTTCAGGTAAAGCTTTATTTTTCTACAGTGTCGGTTCATGGAGACGGTTGGTTGATTGTTTCTGTTGTTAAATGTTCTGTGTTGATAAACTACAACGTCTTCTCTCTGCCCTCGGTCTCTGGGTGTTAAATGCACAGTCAATGCAAATATTCAGTATTATATTTGTGTGTGTATATATATTTTTTTTTATATATATATTTTGTACATTCTGTTATATTTCTTTAGTAAAGAGACATTCCTCATCATTTGTTTATTTATTTAAGTTGTCGAACTTTTCTAAAATGTTTTTACTTTTTGTAACTTTTTTTTTTTTTTCCTGAAAACGGGAATAAAATCAGAATCAGGATTCCTTCACATTCTGATTCTGTTAGTTCATGTTAGTTCAAACAATTTTTTCATAAAACTTGTTTGTATATAAACTGATTTTCTGTGTGATTTTGTGTGTCTTTTACCTTAAAAAAAATACATAAATAATGAAGTCTCTTATAGAGGAGCAAAATACATGAATTTGAACTTTTGTTTAAGACCGCCCTGAACAAACACTTAATGTTGTGACTATTTAATTGATAATGAAATGAACAATATAGGAAGACACAACTCTTTATTTCTCATTTCAAGGGTTAAAGAAGTCTCATAGTCTTCCATTAAGGCAACGAATGTTGAAATCGCTGAATAACTGAATATAACAATATAATTTATTGATGATTTAATTGCTGAATTGAAGGTAATCCATTTAATAATCATTGAAGCTCCACGAAATGGGCAAACAAACCCCTCAGTGAACACGTGGACAGCATTGGTGTTAATCAGGGATGGTAAAGAAGTAAACTCTTATATTTTAAGCAGCACGTTCTGTGATTATTTTGTGCACATGTGTTGTAGTAATAGCTGGTTGTTGTAGTCACTGCTTGAATTCAAACCGTCACTGTTCACTCTGAATGTGGATCGGTACTTTGACTGGAGGACACACATGACACCCAGAAACATCCCGAAGAACAGAGAAAACAGACCCCACCACACACTTGTAGTGGGCCATAAGAGATCATTGAGAGAGGGATTCTTTTTGTATTTTATCTTTATAAAATTCTGACAAATTAAACTTTTTAATACAAAATATAGTTTCTATGCGGACGACACCGTTGTGTTTAGTTCTAATGAATTTAAACACTTTTTTAAGTTTAGAAGTGGAATCTAAAATGTTGGCATTGACCAATGAATATTTCACAATTATGAAATCACTATTATGGATGATTACAAACAGTACTACGCCTCACATGGGACACCATTATGTTGAAGTTTGAGCTGGTCTGGTTGTTAGGAAATGACAAATATAATAAATGTTATCAATAGAACTCAATATTTAAAAACATTAGATTTCAATAATAATGGGGAACCACAATGATGTTGGTTCAGTAGTTCAAAAAGGAATTAAAATGTCTACTAAAAGTAATTATTTATTATCAAAATGATACAATGTAATTAACAGGAAATCACATTTTTTACCAAAGGAACATTACAGCCATTTAAGGTAGACTCATAACATTGCTAATACTAAACTATCAATTTGGAACTTTGATTAATATTCAAATGAACAAGAACCAAATACCACCCTATCAACAGCTAATAAATTGAAGTATTTTAGAGTTCCTGACTAGTAGTAGTAGTAGTAGTAGTAGTAGTAGTTAGTAGCTGTAGCTGCTGATGTTAACACATCTATCGGAAATCATGAGAAAACACCGACAGCATTAATCTGATATACATCTCAGCCTGTCCTGGTTGTCATGGAAACATTCCTATGTCTGCAGTCAGTCAGCAGCTTCTTGTGAAATCAGATATAATCAGTTTCACACAACCGCAGTTCGGAAAGATGTGAATATGATCTGTAAAACTAAAGACGAGTCTCAGTAAAGCTCCACCTCGTCCTGTATGCAGACATAAACTGAGGACAGCACATGAGACAATCAGAGAGACAGACGGGCAGAGAGACGGTCCACCTGGACGTCATGGATCACCTGTTGATGATGCTGCTGTTGTTGTTGTGGATCTCAGGTAGGACTCTGAATTAGAGATGATGTGTTTTATTACAATATTTCTGTTGTATCTTTAAATCAGAGAACACACACACACACACACACGGGTCAACCACAAATAACTCTTTTCAAATTGGATGTAATGCATATTTGTGAACAATGTGTTTAAACTCACAAAATAAGGTCTCATTTGTTCACTTTTCAAAGTGGTTAAATATATTTTTAACAGTATTTTTTAACTTCAACTAAAAAATGTCAGGTGGCACCGCCACATATTTGTAAAAATATATATATATATATCTATTTCCCTACTATTCATTATCACTAATACTTTGACAAGTATCCCTCAGAGTGTCTACAATGCCAAACACATACTTATTTTGTAAATGTCTTATTTTGATATTTTCATAAAGTAACACAAAAAAGTGATTTAAAAGTATCCAAATGCATTCATCAAACATATTAACATTACATATAACATTAAATTAAAACGCTCAGCAACTGGAATGCAACACTACTACAGACTAAATACAAATGGATTGTGAACAAATACAGGTTTGAATTTGATTTAAAAAAATACTTGAATGATTTTGAAACTTGTGACAAAATATTTCAAAACGTGTTGAACTATGTAAGGTCAACATTTCAGGTACAAACACACGGAAGAAACAATAAAACTGAAAAACTATTTCATTGAAATTTCACAAAACAGTTCAAGATTATTACAATCAAATAGAAAACTTCTTACTGAAAAATATAAATCGATGTGTTATTAATTATTGACTGCATGAACTGTACCGGCCTCCATGTTTAAATAAAAACACCACGAAAGTTTCCTCTTGGTTTAGAAAACGTGATGATGTTTCCTGAACTTTGTCAAATCGAACACATTCAAGTTAAAAATCCCCCAAAAATGAATCTAATCATAAGTCATTGATTATAATTGTAGTAAATCAATATTCCTGTAATGAATGTATATTCAGTAATGGTCTCTGTGTGCAGTGTTTTATAGTGTTGGTGGTAGAGTCCTCCATAGATTCACACTCATGACTAATAGACAGGAAACGATGCAGCATGTGATCAGTGATATCAGCCTCACTGTTTCCTGTTCACTCTCCTACAGACGGATCAGAGCAGCGTCACGTTACTGCTAATGCTGACTCAACAGTTCCTGCTGATGCTGCTTCACATTAAAACACCTCAACAAGACAATCACAATGGGAGCTTTTATTGTGAAGAACTCACAGGAAACACAATGTATTCATCACTGAGATCATGACTCGCTGCCTCTATATATATATATATATATATATATATATATATATATATATTGTATATATATACCTTATATAGATACATACATAGAATTATGGATATATTTATATATATATATATATACATACATTTATTTGTGTGTGTATATATATACACACACACATGTACATATACATACATATATTTAAAAATGATGGCAATAAAGTGACACTTAATATATTTGAATAGATTTTAAGTTTGATAAAAAAAATTATTGAATAAATTAAAAAAAGAGTATATATAATAATAAGTATATCCAAATCAATTTCTAAAGCAAAACTGATTTATATTTACTAAGTATCGGAGAAAAAGTAATTTTGATTTACTCAATATCTGGGTGAACTTGATTTGGTTTTACTAATCCTCTGAAGGAAATTTAATTATATTTACTGATTATTTGAGATAAATTGATAAAAGCTTACTAAATATCTGGATAAACGACCAGTCACGCTGCCAATATTCTCAACGACACAGTTAAAGACTGTCAGAGGTGAATTTAATGATGAAATATTATACAAAACTAATAGAAAACTTACATTTCTGGTCTGTTTCTCTGCTGCGTTGGTGCTCAGCCTTCTGTTATCTCCGGACCGGGTAGCCTACCTTTGGACTACTGGAACAAAAAAATAAAATCACTCTCCTTCCACCTTAGCTAGGCTAAAGTTAGCATATAGCAGACACCTGTAACACCTGGAAGGGTGGAGCCAATCGAGGGCAGAGTAGGGGGCGGGTCTTTCCACAAGGCATTATGTCACCTCCATTTACTGCCTGATAATAATCAATATAATATGCTGTTATCATAAGTAGTAGTGAGCTAATGACTGCTTCTGTCTGAAAGCTTCTCACACTGAAGTACACTCAAACAACACAAAGCTTGTTGTGATTGTATGTAATGGTGTGTGTGTGTTGGAGATGTTTGGATGTGAGCTGCTGTCTTCTTAACTTTGGACATTTCTCTTTTGTTAGCCCCTTCCCTCAGGATGCTCTGCCTTCTGAGGGAAGGGGCTGAATAAGAATTACAAATTAAATAAAAAAAGAATCAAAATTGTTTCTTGTTTTTTACATATTGTCATATCAAATATGACCCTTTATTCAACTCTTCTGTGATTGGCTGAATAAGAAGGAGACATCAAAAAACAGTCTCATCTCATCTCATCTTCGTCCGCTTATCCGGGATCGGGTCACGGGGGCAACAGCTCCAGCAGGGGACCCCAAACTTCCCTTTCCCGGGCCACATCAGCCAGCTCTGACTGGGGGATCCCGAGGCGCTCCCAGGCCAGTTTGGAGATATAGTCCCTCCACCTGGTCCTGGGCCTCTCTCGGGGTCTGCTCCCAGCTGGTCGTGCCTGGATCACCTCCCTAGGGAGGCGCCCAGGTGGCATCCTCACCAGATGCCCGAACCACCTCAACTGGCTCCGTTCCACGCAAAGAAGCAGCGGCTCTACTCCGAGTCCCTCACGGATGACCGAACTTCTCACCCTATCTCTAAGGGAGATGCCAGCCACCCTCCTGAGGAAACCCATTTCGGCCGCTTGTACCCGCAATCTAATTCTTTCGGTCATGACCCAGTCCACATGACCATAGGTGAGGGTAGGAACGAAGATTGCCCGGTAGATAGAGAGCTTTGCCTTGCGGCTCAGCTCTCTTTTCGTCACAACGGTGCGGTAAAGCGACTGCAATACCGCTCCAGCTGCTCCGATTCTCCGGCCAATCTCACGTTCCATTGTTACCTCACTCGCGAACAAGACCCCGAGGTACTTGAACTCCTTCACTTGGTGTAAAGACTCATTCCCTACCTGGAGTGGGCAATCCACCGGTTTCCTGCTGAGAACCATGGCCTCAGATTTAGAGGTGCTGATCCTCATCCAAACCGCTTCACACTCGGCTGCGAACCGATCCAGTGAGTGCTGGAGGTCACAGCCCGATGAAGACATCAGGACCACATCATCTGCAAAAAGCAGCGATGCAATCCTCAGCCCATTCCTCCCCACGACTACGCCTCGATATCCTGTCCATGAATACCACAAACAGGATTGGTGACAAAGCGCAGCCCTGGTGGAGGCCAACCCTCACCGGAAACGAGTCTGACTTACTACCGAGAACCCGGACACAGCTCTCGCTTTGGGCATACAGGGATTGGATGGCCCCCAGAAGTGGCCCCCTCACCCCATACTCCCGCAGCATCTCCCACAGTATCTCCCGGGGGACCCGGTCATACGCCTTCTCCAGGTCCACAAAACACATGTAGGGCGTATTCCCAAGCCCCCTCCAGGATCCTTGCGAGAGTGAAGAGCTGGTCCGTTAACCCACGGCCAGGACGGAATCCGCATTGTTCCTCTTCAATTCGAGGTTCGACTATTGGCCGAACCCTCCTTTCCAGCACCTTGGAGTAGACTTTACCAGGGAGGCTGAGTAGTGTGATACCTCGGTAATTGGCACACACCCTCTGGTCCCCCTTTTTGAACAGGGGAACCACCACCCCGGTCTGCCACTCCCTAGGCACCGTCCCAGACCTCCACACAATGTTGAAGAGACGTGTCATCCAAGACAGTCCCTCCACACCCAGTGCCTTCAGCATTTCTGGACGGATCTCATCAATCCCTGGGGCTTTGCCACTGTGGAGTTGTTTGACTACCTCAGTGACTTCCACCAGGGAAATTGATGATGCTCCCCCATCAGCCTCCAGCTCTGCCTCTACAATAGAGGGCGTATTAGTCGGATTCAGGAGTTCCTCAAAGTGCTCCTTCCACCGCCCGATTACCCCCTCAGTTGAAGTCAACAGAGTCCCATCCTTACTGTATACAGCTTGGATGTTTCCCCGTTTTCCCCTCCTGAGGTTCCGGATGGTTTTCCAGAAACACCTTGGTGCCGACCAAAAGTCCTTCTCCATGGCCACTCCGAACTCCTCCCACACCTGCTGCTTTGCCTCCTTCACGGCAGCGGCTGTAGCCCTTCGGGTCTGTCGGTACCTTGCAACTGCCTCAGGAGTCCTCCAGGATAACATATCCCGGAAGGCCTCTTTCTTCAGTTGGACGGCTTCCCTGACCACCGGTGTCCACCACGGTGTTCGAGGGTTACCGCCCCTTGAGGCACCTAAGACCTTGAGACCACAGCTCACCGCCGTAGCTTTGGCAATAGAAGCTTTGAACATCGTCCATTCCTGTTCGATGCCCCCAACCTCCACAGGGATGCTAGAAAAGCTCCGCCGGAGGTGTGAGTTGAAGATCTCCCGGACAGGGGCCTCCTCCAGACGTTTCCAGTTTGCCCGCACTACCCGTTTGGGCTTACCAGGTCTGTCCAGAGTTTTCCCCCACCCTCTGACCCAACTCACAACCAGATGGTGATCAGTTGACAGCTCCGCCCCTCTCTTCACCCGAGTGTCCAGAACATACAGCCTCAGATCTGATGATACGATAACAAAATCGATCATCGACCTTCGGCCTAGGGTGCTCTGGTACCACGTACACTTATGAACATCCTTATGCTCAAACATGGTGTTCGTTATGGACAATCCATGACTAGCACAGAAGTCCAACAACAAACGACCGCTCGGATTTAGATCAGGGAGGCTGTTCATCCCAATCAAGCCTCTCCAGGTATCCCCATTGTTGCCCACGTGCGCGTTGAAATCCCCCAGCAGAACTATGGAGTCCCCCACTGGAGCCCTATACAGGACTCCAGTCAGGGTCTCTAAGAAGGCCGAATACTTTGAACTGTTTGGTGCATATGCACAGACAACAGTCAGAGTTTTCCCCCCCATAACCCGCAGGCGTAGGGAGGCGACCCTCTCGTCCACCGGGGTAAACTCCGACGCAGCGGCACTCAGCCGGGGATTTGTGAGTATCCCCACACCTGCCTGGCGCCTCACACCCTGGGCAACTCCAGAGAAGAAAAGAGTCCAACCCCTATCCAGGAGTACGGTTCCAGAACCAATGCAGTGCGTAGAGGTAAGCCCCACCAGATCTAACTGGTAGCGCTCCACCTCCCGCACAAGCTCCGGCTCCTTCCCCCACAGAGAGGTGACGTTCCATGTCCCCAGAGCCAGCCTTTGCTGCCCGGGTCTGGTCCGTCGAGGTCCCTGGCCTTCACTGCCACCCATGGGGCAGCGCACCCGACCCCAGCGGTTCCTCCCGCAAGTGGTGAGCCCACAGGATGGAGAGGAGGGGGGTGCCACGTTACTGCTTCGGGCTGTGCCCGGCCGGGCTCCATGGCAAACCCGGCCACCAGGTGCTCGCTGTCGGGCCCTCCGACTGGGCATGGCTCCAGACGTGGGCCCCGGGCTTCCTCGGGGCAGGGTCTCCTCGACTCTTCTTCGTTCTTTCATTGGGGTTTTTGAACCATTCTTAGTCTGGCCCTTCGCCTGAGACCAATTTGCCATGGGAGACCCTACCAGGAGTTCTAGGCTCCAGACAACATAGCTCTCAGGGTCATGAGGGCACTCAAACCTCTCCACCATGTTAAGGTGATGGCTCCCCGGAGAGGATCAAAAAACAGTGTTGTTTTTAAATACAGGTTCAACTGTCTGAACATAAACGTAACAACATCACAATATGTTTTAGATGAAAATTGCAAATACATTTATAAACAAATATTTGTGTATTTTTTTTTACATTTATCTACTCTAACTGTGTTCACTCTGGATCTGATCTGAGAGAGTGTTTAACATCACATTCCTCTTCCTCCATCGTGGATCTCACCTGCTCAGGTAAGCCCATCAGTGACATCATCTATGACAGTAATGTATCCAGGTTGACACATGTAGCAGCTAGAATGGCAGCAGACTTGTCTGAAGAGCTGCTGCCTCAGCAAATCAGGTGCTGAATGCACCAAGATATCTTTATATTAGCGCTGGCCAAGTTAACTCGTTATTATCGTGTTAACGCATTAATTAATTAACGGCGACAATTATTTTAGCGCGCATTAACACAGTTTTTTTTAAATGCAATACTTGATGCCAGCAAATCACCCAAACAAACGGTGGAGGAAGGCTTCTGCAGACTATGTTGGATGCAGCGTGTGGGAGAATAAACAAAAGCAAGACAAGCTAACAAACGCCACAGAGAGGTGGATAGATACAAACTGCAGGTCGATTAGTATTGTGGAAGATGTCGGTCTGAGGATCGTTCTTATGATGAACGAATGACGGCACGTATGAGCCTCCCTCAAGACGCACCATCACAAGAAGAACACACAAGATGTATGAAAAGGAGAGGACTACAAAAAAGAGGAGTGCATTATATTGATGAACAGTGGGAGCTGCGTTCACATGCTCTGACTGTCATGAAAACAGAAGACAGACATTTTGCTGAAACGTGTGCGGAACATTGTATTCATGTTGCACAGCAGTGGAACGTTTAAATAAAGTCACACACTGAGCACAGATAGTAGAAATATAACTGCTACTGTGTGAAGAATACTGCTGTTAAAAAGAACCTGATCTGTTTAAAGTGTTTGCAAACCAAATGTTATTGACTTTTGTTCATATAGCAGTACTTTTAAAATAAAAGTGCACAATACACTACCTTTTAAGTAATTATTGAACTTTGCGCACAACAATGTGATTAATCACGATTAGAAATGTTAATTGTTGCCCAGCACTACTTTATATATGAAACCTCCACGTGTGCTGCTTCAGAAGTCCTCTGGGCCAACCACCAACCAGCCTGAAAGGACTCCTCCTTCAGCTTCACAGCTTTCTTATTCATTGGTTTCCACTAGCAGCTTCTTTGGTTTCCACCATAACAGGCACCAATGACCTACTGGACACAACTTTGAGCAGCTCAGCTCAGCCGGGGGCTCGTCAGTACCTCCACACCGTCCTTCACCCTGGACACTCCTTCAGGAGAGAGTCCAGCCCCATCTCTTTTACATTTTAGGGATCATTTTATGAACAGATTTATATTCTGGGTCACAGATCTTCTAAGAAAAATAAGACAGAATGTTATTTAATGTCTGGTGTCTTTTATCTCTCGTCTCTTTCATCTTCTATCATCTCTCCAGACTCTGTCAGGCTGGTGAATGGGACTAGTCTGTGCTCAGGCAGACTGGAGGTGAAGTCTAACCAGTCTAACAGGTGGTGGTCTTCAGTGTGTGAAGATGACTTTGACCAGAAGGATGCAGAGGTGGTCTGTAGGGAGCTTGGCTGTGGAGCTCCATCAGTCCTCCAGGGGGCGCTCTATGGAGAAGTGGAGGCTCCAATGTGGACCAAAGAGTTCCAGTGTGGAGGCCATGAGTCTGCTCTCCTGGACTGTAGAAGCTCAGGCTCAGATAGAAACGCCTGCTCACCTGGCAAAGCTATTGGACTCAGCTGCTCAGGTAGAATTTGGCAACAAGCTACAGCCACCAAACTTGACACACACCTGCTCTGGCTTCATACGAACACGCACACCAAGTTTCAGGAGAATTGCACCACGTGACCCAGCGCTATACACCATCTGAGCATCATATATCTATATCTATATATCTATATATATATATATATATATATATATATATATATATATATACACCATCTGAGCATCCATCTGAGCATCATATATATATATATATATATATAGATATATAACCCTATGTTTATATAGATCTACAGTGCTGTGAAAAAGTATTTGCCCCCTTCCTGGTTTCTTATTTTTTTGCATAATTGTCACACTTAAATGTTTCAGATCATCAAACAAATTTTAATATTAGACAAAGATAACCCGAATAAAGACAAAATGCAGTTTTTAAATGATGATTTAATTTATTAAGGGAGAAAAGCTATCCAAACCGACTTGGCCCTATGTGAAAAAGTAATTGCCCCCTAAACCTGATAACTGGTTTTGTCACCCTTGGCGGCAACAATTGCAATCCAGCGTTTGCGATAACTGACAATGAGTCTTTCACATCGCTGTGGAAGAATTTTGGCCCACTCTTCTTTGCAGAATTGTTTTAATTCAGCCACATTGGATGGTTTTCGATCAGAAACAGCTTGTTGAAGCTCACGCCACAGCATCTCAATCAGATTTAAGTCCAGACTTTGACTAGGCCACTCCAAAACCTTCATTTTGCTTTTGTTGAGCCATTCAGAGGTGGACTTGCTGGTGTGTTTTGGATCATTGTCCTGCTGCATAACTTAAGTGCGCTTGAGTTTGAGGTCACGAACTGATGGCCGGACATTCTCTTTCAGGATGTTCTGGTAGAGAGCAGAACTCATGGTTCCATCAATTATGGAAAGTCGTCCAGATCCTGCAGTTGCAAAGCAGCCCCAGACCATCACACTGCTGTGTCAGTTTTACGCCAGATGTAACGGGACGCACACCTTCCAAAAAGTTCAACTTTTGTCTCGTCAGTCCACAGAATATTTGCCCAAAAGTCTCGGGGATCATCAACATGTTTTTTGGCAAATGTGAGACGAGCCTTTGTGTTCTTTTTGCTCAGCAGTGGCTTTCGCCATGGAACTGTCCCATGATGCTATTTGTGCCCAGTGTGTTTCTTATTGTTGAATCATGAACACTGATCTTAACTGAGGAGACTGAGGCCTGCAGTTCTTCAGATGTTGTTCTGGGGTCTTTCCAGACTGATTCATGTCAGTTACTTTGTTTCTCATCTGTTCTTGAATTTCTTCACAACATCATCAGCATGATGTGTTGCTTTTTGAGATCTTTTAGCCGACTTCACTTTGTCAGACAGGTTCTATTTAAGTGATTTCTTGATTCAACAGGTCTGGCAGTAATCAGGCCTGGGTGTGGATAGTGAAATTGAACTCAGCTTTCCAAAAAATCACAGTTCATTCTTGATTTATCAAGGGGGGGCAATTACTTTTTCACACAGGGCCAAGTAGGTTTGGATAGCTTTTCTCCCTTAATAAATGAAATCATCATTTGAAAACTGCATTTTGTATTTACTCGGGTTATCTTTGTCTAATATTAAAACAATTTTGATGATCTGAAACATTTAAGTGTGACAAATATGCAAAAAAATAAGAAACCAGGAAGGGGGCAAATACTTTTTCACAGCACTGTATATATCTATATAGATATATATAATATAGATAGATATAGCTATATAGATATATAGAATATAGATAGATATATATCTATACAGATATATATAGATATATAGAATATAGATAGATATATAGAATATAGATATATATCTATATCACTTTATCTATATATAGATCTATATCTATATAAATATATATATATATCTATATAGATATACATATATCTATATATAGATATATATATATATAGATATATAGATATAGATCTATATATATATATATAGATTTATATATAAATATAGATTTATACATAAATATAAATATATATATATATAAATAAAGTGATAAAGCAAAAGTCAGTCCAAGTTAACAGATGTTAAACTTTATTTAATTCACAGCAAATCTATAACAAGAACATATTACAGCTCTCATATATTCATCTTATTATTTAAAGAGCTCCTAGAAAAGTCTCTGCTTAAATATACATGAGCATCTTAAATAAACATGTAATAAATAACAGAGGATGTTGGTAGCCATACGAGCTTTTAGAAAAAGAGACTCAGAGAAACAGAAAGTGCAAACGTGTGCCTGAGGACAGAAACTCAACTTCCTTCTTAATTTGGTAAATATTCAATGTAATTCTGTGGTCACTGGGATGTGTAGGAAGGTGAGGGGGTCTCAGCTGAGGACAGACCGGGGGTCTCAGCTGAGGTAGGTGAGGATGACCGACTGGATGGGCAGCCTGCAGACGGGACACAGCTTGTTCCTCTTCTTCAGCTTGCGGGCGCAGACGTAGCAGGACATCAGGTGTCCCGTCCGGCCGTGGACGATGCAGCCGTTCTTCGGCCGGGACTGACAGATGAGACAGGGGTTCAGGCACGAGTCCGGCAGCCGCCACTCCGCCGCCACGCTGCGGTCCAGCTCGGGGACCACGGGGTGAGGAGTAGGGGGGGAGGGGGGGAGAAGCTCCTGGGAGTCCATGGAGGAGGAGGACTGGGAGTCGGGGGTCCAGAGTGTCTGCTGTGAGGAGAAGGAGTGTGTGTACCTGGTCATCTGCAGACAGAGGACGGTGTCTGTGTGTGTGTGTGTGTGTGTGTGTGTGTGTGTGTGTGTACCTGGTCGTCTGCAGACAGAGGACGGTGTGTGTGTGTGTGTGTGTGTGTGTGTGTGTGTGTGTGTGTGTGTGTGTGTGTGTGTGTGTGTGTACCTGGTCGTCTGCAGACAGAGAGGCGTCGTCTTCTCTGTAGTCGTCAGAGTCGATGGACTCCACCTCAAACTCCACGCTGAAGTTGTCGCTTTCTGAGTCCGAGGCCGCAACCGTGACTTCCGACCTCCCGGACTAAAACACACACACTGCGTTATAAACAAACACAACATCAGCTAAATAACAGTGTGTGTGTGTGTGTGTGTGTGTGTGTGTGTGTGTGTGATACTCACTGTGCTGTGAGAGTCTGACGATTGGCTGCTGTGTCTGTCCAGAACACTGTCGGACCACCGCCTCCTCTTCCTTCCTTCCCCTTCCTCTTCCTCCCCCGACTCCTCCTCCTCCTCCTCCTCTAAACTGTCCGAGGGCCCTGAAGAGACGAAGCGGAGTTCAACATCACAGGTTCTGTGTTCATGAGCGATAATGAGGAGGCGGGAGGAGAAACTCACCTGGATCACTGCTCCTGCAGCTCCTCCAGCTCCTCCTCCTCCTCTTCCTTCCTCTCCTGTCTGGTGATGAAGAGCGACTTTCTAAAGCTGCCTCCTAAAAGCAAAAAAAAACAACACAAATTCAGTCTCACTTTTAGTGATCTTTTAAAATAACCCTGAAGAGAAGTGTGAATGTTGTCCATTTGAAAGCCTGTAGGACACTGTGTGCGACATGTTCTTAAAGTCTTATTGTCTTCTACTAAAGTCAGCATTAAAAGTACTTCATTAAGCTTTTCTTACCCAAAAGTGTAAGACGCTCAAAACAAACCAACACAATGATGTCTGAGAGGCTCTTTTGAATTTGGTGCAACACAACGTGGCTGCATTATTATGATATTATTATTATTAGTCTTACCTCTGTCCCTCTGTCTGTCTGAGGTTCACTCGAGCTCGGCGGCGACTCTGAGAAAGAAAGAGAGAAAATCTTCAGCATCAAAGAGTTGAAGTGGAAGAATAGAGCTGAATCCAAATGTCCACTCTTCAAACTTCATTCTCAGGAGCAGTGGGATGGTCATGGTTAAGTTTGGGGATGAATTAGCACACGCCTCACATATAAAGTTCATGATCCTGTTTAGAACTATTCATGTGAAACAATAAGGACATTCATGTGAGATTTGTGCAAAGTCTGTAGCTTGTTATTAGAGTATGAGGAGCAGAGGGGCAGACTTTCTTCAGGCCTCTCGTGGTTTGTAAACTCACTCGGCTCTAACTGAAGTCTGAAGACTGTGGAGACATGTTGGATCCGACCAGAGAGAAAAGAATCGGTCCTACCTTGGTTCTTCACGGCCACCAGGTTCTTGGTGATCATAGCAAACAGAGCTCTGGAGAACACAAACACACCAAATACATGTACATCATACTGTACTTTTATTACACGTATATGAATCCAAACAGACAGTTAATCATCTACTTCCTGTTCTGTGTGCGTCTATTTCTCACCGCGGCTCTTTAACAGAGAAGCTGTCGACTCCCAGCACCCGCCCCAGTGCATCCTGGGAGCAGTGGACGATGTGCTGCTGCTTCTGGTCGTACAGCTGCTTCTGGATGATGTACTGACCCAGGTAGAATATCACCTGCGAGACAGACCATCACAGATGCATCATGGGAGACGTGCAAAACACCCGACTGTGCAGAACACCAGCTCCCGATGTACCCCATCACGCTCAACGAAGCGTTCAAAAGTGCAGGAAACTGGATTTAGACGAGTACTTTTTTAACTTTCCGTTCATAAATGCGGTCCTTTTTTTTTTTTTTACCTCCTTCATGGTAAAAACTTCTTTTGTAGCTCCTGCATCTTGCAGCAAAGTCTGGAACTCTACCTTTGGTCTCACCTAAACACACACACACACACACACACAGGCTAAAGTTAATTCAAACCCTGAAACAACCAGTTAACCAGTAAAGAAGTGAGTTAACTAGTTTCTCTCACCAGTTGCTCAGCCGTGTCCGTGTTGAGCTCCTGATCAGCTGACATCGTGACGCTGATTGTTTCTGATCATAAAGACACAAACCGGTAGTTAGTACCTCTTAGAATACTATTTAATATCCGTATGAGCACGACAGTACGATGGAAAACACCAAATATAGAACCTAATGATGCGCTACAAAGTGTACGGATGACAAATTATGAATTGAAGTCTATTTAGGTTTCTGCTGTAAGCTACTGTAGCTAACACATATCATGTGAAAGTACAACTTAAACCACTACGTTTGATTAGATTTACAACAGAAATATACAAACAAGAACAAGTAATCAGGTGACAGTTAAAGGAGCTTCCTACCAGTCATTAATCAGCCTTACTAGTATATATTTATTCATCCTGCACACAGTGTTTCTGTACACACACACACACACACACACACACACACACACACACGATATAAATGAAGAGTCTCACAGGTATATACAGAGTACAAGTATCAGCAGTGCATCCTGTGAGAAGAGATAAAGTGCAGTCAGAGTGGATCAGAGCAGAGCGTCACACTCTTATAGACCTGCTCAGACATGTAAGGACTAGACCAGCCTAAGTGGCCCGGCCTGGTCTAGCTGAGGGCCTATCAGGGCCCAACAGGGCCACTCAGTGCTGACTCAGCGGCAAACATGTAATGCCTTTCTGTTAAGCCCGACAGACCCAAATTCGAGTCCGCTGTAGCATTTACCGTCGAAAAAAGACCATTTATGCATGTGTACATGTTATATACCAAAATAACTAAAATCCATCCAAGACATTTTTACAAACTCCAAACTCCATTCTACACAACTAGTATACGCAAATAAAAGATGTATCACAATATCACGTATTTCTAGCCATAACTCGCTCTTCTCCGAGTTAGCATCACAAAGCTAACGGTTAGCATAGACAACCGAGATAGCAAAACGCACGAGCATTCGACACAGATTCCAGAACTACCTTCCGGTAAACCCTCACAAAGCTGTGAGCAAACAAACACCTGAAGCACAAACCGCAATGTCCTTCAAAATCACACAAAGCTCCTTACCTTCCAGGAGGAGCTCAAATCGTGACAGCGGCAGCTAGCAGAGGCACTTCCTGTGGCAAGCTCTGCCGCGGCGAGTTGTGGCAGCTGCCACAGTTTGGGAGAGGTGCCGCGACAGTTTAGCCTTTATTTTTCGTTATTTGACAATATGTGACAATACATTAAGGTCCTTGGAGGTATGACTGTTGGTTGTTGTAATTGGTTTAATAAAAAAATGACGATTTGTTATAGTATCGCTACTCGTTTCTATTAAGCTAAGCTAATATAGGCTAACGTCAGTTGGTACTTGTTGGTACTCTGTTTGTCCTGTCTATGCTAACGAATTTCATTGCACAATGGATTTATCAATTCAGAAAAATATAATTTCGAAAAACAGAGGAAAACATCTCTATACCTGTGGTGATAATTAAAACATATGTATGTTCCCTGCACTAGTTCACGCCTGACAGAAGTGCTCACTTAAAGGTGTACTCCCTCTTGTGGCCAAATGGGTCAATAACGCTTGTCTTCAATATGTACTATTCCTGGGTGCAGAACACTGGAGCAGTCACTATTTTGTACTACAACACCACATGAACAATACATATTTTGGAAAACAGTATACAGTTTAGGTCATGCTATGGAGCTTTAATGAGATGCAATAAAATGAAATCAAAAAACATATGTTGGGGTGGCTTCTTGCCATTAACTTTGAAGTCCTTGTCCTAACATACATTCGTTTGTTTTATTTGTTTATGTATTTTGCAGGGACAATGCACACCAATCAACAGTAAAACTGTAAGTGAGCCAGAGTTAGCCAGAGAGGCTAGTTTCATCTGCTGTCCCTGGCCAGATATTTGAAGGCTGAACTAAAAATTACTCAAATAAAAATTCAAATTCATAGATAGACAGTAACGTATAGACAAAACCAATACACATATAAGCAAAAGCAAAGTGTACGACACTAGAGCAAAGCAGACATGACAGGCTGCAGCATGCGTCAGACAGAACAAACCCACCTACAGTACAAGCACATATATAACACTGAGGCACATAACATACACATCAAAAATAAAAAATAGCAACAGTGAACAACTCTGCCACCACATATACGCACACAAAACATGTACAAAACATTCAAACACAGCCTTAAGGAATGGCTTGTTGCCAATCAGGTGTGCAAGCATTGATGTATTGTCTGTCCTGCCTGCTTGTTTTGCCTATATGTGTATTTGTCTATTCCATGAGTGAGCTGCCTCCACAGAGAATGTAGATTTGCTATAATAAAAATATATAATTTATATAAACTACAGGTAGTGTCCGATTTTAAATATTTAGGAATTTGTATTGATTCTAATCTCTCTTTTAATAAAAAGCAGGTAAAACATGTGACAAAGGTCTTAAAATGTAATCTCATGAATTTCAGATATATAAGAAACAGTCTAACCATGCAGGCTACGAAACTGTATTTTAATGCGATGATTGTCCCCCATCTGACCTACTGCTCAACCAGCTGGGCACAAGCTAGCAGCACAACATTAACATCTATTCATATTCTCCATAAACAAGCTCTAAAAACCCAGAAGTCACCATCACTGCAATATCCTCATCAAACACATATCGTGGGTTGGGAGAACCTCATTAAATTCACTGATGTGTGTCTGGTTTTTAACACTGTACATGGTATGGCCCCGCCTCCGCTTAGTGATTTTATTAAACAAAGCACTCAAAGCAGCAGACTCACTAGATCTGCTTCAAGAGGTGATTGTGTCATTTCACATAGGTCAAGCTCTTTTAGCATTGTTTACAATAATGACAATCCATATCACCTATTGACTTGGATATGTGTATATATATATATATATATATATATATATATATATATACACACATATAAACAATGCATCTGATCCATATTTACAATTTGCATTTCTTCAGTCCGCTGACTGACAGTGTTTATCGTTAGCCTATATTAGCTTAATAGAAACGAGTAGCGATGCTATTAGAAATCGTAATTTTTTTATTAAACAAATTACAACAACCAACAGTCATACCTTCAAGAACCTTAATGTATTGTCACATATTGTCAAATAACGAAAAATAAAGGCTAAACTGCAGCGGCACCTCTCCCAAACTGTGGCAGCTGCCACAGCAAGTAGTGGTAGCTCCAACAAACCGTGAAAACTGTCGCAACAAGTTGTGTCAGTTGTCACGAACAGTGGCAAACAGTGGCAGCTGCCACAAAGTTGTGGCAGCTGCTGCAACTTGCTGCGGCAGCTGAGCTTGCCACAGGAAGTGCCTCTACTAGCTGCCGCTGCCACGATTTGAGCTTGCCCTTTCTCTTACCTTTTCGTTGTTCTCCTGTAAATCTCGGCTGTTTGCGGTGCGTCTCTGAAATGTCCCCGTGTAGAAACAAGGGTCTGTCTAAATAGGCGCCGCGGGGGAAAGATTTGATTTTCGGAGAATCTTTACGCACGTTTCAGGCGACGCACCACGGTTTTAATCCTCACTGGCTAACGCTTCTGTCAATCAAAATCACGAAGGGTCTGTTAGATTCTGTGGACTCAGACGCTTCTAAGGAGGGTCCATCAACTGAAATCGACCAACCATAGGCTGAGCTAGGAGACCTGGAGTGGAAGCCAGACGAGAAAATCCCATGGATGACAGACATAAACGGACTCAGAGAGGATCCAGGCTCTCTAAATGATGCCAAACTGCTGCATATGATAGATTGAACACTATTAGTCATAAAAGAAGTGAAATATATAATTATATACTATATAGAATTACAATGGAACAGCTGGAACCAAATGACATTTTGGTACTTTTGACAGACAGCAGTTTGATTCTGCTGTTCCTAGCTCTGGCCAGCAGAGGGCACTCTAGGACCTCTCTTAGAAAATGTCACAGGCCCTTTGAGCAAACTCAAGCTACAGCAGGGACCTCTGACCTCCCATTTGTAGCCACATATCCCCCGTCTACTGTTGAACTTGTCAAGAGTGATTAGGACGTACATTTAAAATGTTTACTTGTATATTCTTTGTACTTTTAATAGTTTATCAGGTAACTCCTCGTCTCCATCTCAATCCCTATATTTTATGTATTTGTAATAGTTTCATCAGATGTCACTGTGTTTTTACTTCAGAAGATGTTAGACTGCTCCATTAGCCTGCTGGCCTCCAAAATCCCGCTATCACGGGGTTCCTCGGGGGTTCATTAAGGATATTAATCAATTTCCTGCATTTTACTACAGTATTTTATTTCTTACACTGCTCTGTATTGTTTTAATGACTGTTTTTAATGTTTCAATTAAATCTCCTTTTCTTTTGTCTTAAGTTTTGATGCTTTTAAGTGAAGCACTGTGAAACTGTACAGGCCATGTTTGTGTGTATTGTGATTTATTGATTTATTGACAGTGGTGACAGAGTTCAAGGGGGACGATCGGTGATCGTGGTTATTACCCCTATACCTAACCCAACCCTAACCCTACATGTCATTTTATACTAACCCTGAGGCTCGTTCTGCGACGTGTAAGTTGTAACTTCTGCACATGTGTTGCACAGTTGATATTCAGGACACCGATCTCAGTAGTCGTGTTTCTTTTGAGATCCATTCAAGAGTCTATATTGAACTCCACACATAGGAAGTGTCAATGTTTTTGTTTCCACATGTATATTATAGACATGATTTTGATTCCACAGTCTGCTTATTCTGACCTCAACATCAGCTGTGTGCTAGCTTCCCATTTCCACATGGTGTGAACTTGTCTCTTTCGAGATGCATTAGCGTGCATCTGTCTGAACACTGGATAGGCTGGTGTGAACCCAAATGGCAATGCTGGCATAGGTCCTGGTCTAGCAGGGGTTAGAATACGTGTGGTTGCATCGTACTCATCTGATTCATGGTCTGTGGCTCTCCTCCAGGACGGCTGAGCCACCGTCTGGGCTCTTACGGTTCTTAAGGTTGGAGTACTGGCAGTTGTTACATTGGATGAGTTCGGACGGCCTCGTCTGCGATAGAAGATATCTAACAGAACATGATCAATTGTCACAACTCCCCCCTCTGGCCATTCCTATGGCCATTAAAGTATTTACAATTTATCGAAACATCAACACATATTACCCACAATAGTTTACATCTGCACATCATATGATTCACATAATTGATGAGATTAAAATGAGCTGTTTTTGTGAGTTTTAAACAACTCTATGTAGCTAGTTCAGAAATGTTAACATCAGCATGGTACAATAAGCCTCCTGAGATGAGGTGAAACACAGACATCAGACCTCCATCTCTGTTGAACTGTTATAGGGAGACAACATGTCAGTGAGGTTCATAACACACAATAATCTACCAACTTAAACAATTTGGAAAAAAATTCTATTCTCCAAGTATTTATATTATCATTATATACATTCAGAATCAACTGTCAATTCAACTGATTCCTTTATCACGTAAAATAAAGGAAAGCACTTTCTGTTTGTGAGATCAAACAGAAAGGCCTTAAATCGGATGAAGTACTTCCACCTTGTCACCCTGGTCTTCACTTTTCCGGCCTGCGTGTAGAAGAGCTATCGCTGTTTCTCAGATAGCAAGCTGTAATAATGAACAGAAATATTACACCGAAATGTCACTTTCATAGTTCTAAGAGAGGAAAGCAGTCGGACATTCTAAACAAGTCCGATGTTGCAAGATCGGTCTTTTTAGGCTAACAACATGTGTGTTGTGCCTGGTGCCTTTTGATTCACAGCAGTCAGTGAAAGTGAGATTCTTTGGAACGTGAAAGTCTGTCGGTGGGATGACGTCTGGTGTACTTATATACTGTATTATGTATTTTTATGGTGCAAGACATGTTTACAGAAAATTACATTTTTGAACACTTTAATGAAGGACAAGTTGGTATAATAAATGAAACAGTGGAATAATGTGCTGTCTAAAATGTTTTGGATCTTTGGCACACTCTTCTGATGGGTGTTCTATCGGTACCAGCATAGGCTTGGTCATGTTTTACGCACGTCACATATGAGTAGTTGGTGTGCTGCTGAACTGTGAACCACATTCATACCACATGTTATTCAATGTTTGGTTAAATGGTTTTACAATCGGTTCTTTAATTTGGTGGTTGCTGGTCTTGGTTCTTCTCACTACAATTGTTTGCATTTGGTTGTAAGTTCTTTAGTTTCTCATCCATCAAATATTAGGAAACACAATTATTCTTGCACAGAGGAGCAAAAAACACATTGTACCTCTTAGGCCACACCATCCCGGACTACGGAATGTGTGCCATGGTGCTGGAGATCAGCCTTCCATCGCCATCACTTAAAATCTAGATTTTAAAATCCTGTGGTGTTCAGATGAATGATGCTACTTAGTTATTCACTACTGTTTCAGTGAATAACGCATCGCATTGTATTTTCTAAAAAAAATGACTTTATAAAATCGAAATATTTATTGTTGCAGTTCTCTTACATTCCGTCAGTTAACAACTAATTTAAAAACAGTGATATTCAAATGATCTAATACAGAGGGCCAGCTCCTCCCATCATCGAGTTTTCATGAGCATTAGACTTTGTGTAAAAGAGATTATAACCTGCATGGGACATTTACCCAAAGTAAAAGTATAACATTTCATTTCCTTTTTTTTTTAATCTAAATCTTTAATTTAAAACTGTTCAAAATGTGGCTCTATCTTTACAGTAAAATGATATATTCCCCTTTTCTCAAGTTATCTCTGCTGTGAACTCATTTAGCTTAATATTGATATTTCTGATTGATATTTCTGTAAGCACATCTAACATAAGTCTCGTGAGCTAAAAAATAGCCTAAAAAATCTGCTTGCTTGGTCGCAGCATCCTCCGCAGCATTTCCTGTTGAAATGGGATCAGAAGCGTTAGTGTTTCATATCACATACATTTTCAGGGAGCAGTTTGGCTTCTAGCAAGTCGGCCACAAGGCGGTGGTGAGAACTGGGTTTGCCGGATGATGTCAGAAAACCTCTGTGCTTCCACAGGGTACCAAAGTCGTGCACTACGCCAAAGGCGTAGCGAGAGTCAGTGTCAATGGTAAATGTTTTGCTGCAGCGAGCTTACAGGCTTCCGTAAGAGCCACAGGTTCTGCAGCTTGAGCAGAGAAATGTGATGCCAACTTACCACTGCTCAGAGTGTCATGTGATGAGACTACAGCAAACCCAACAACCCGTCTCACGTGTCCGGCGAGCGGGACGCCAAACCGTCCACTAACAGTTGTGAATCTGCATTCGGTGGGCGTTACTGTGAGGTCAGGTCTCGGTGCGCAGACCTGTTCAGGAGAAACAACACAGTTAAGTGGCTCTCCATCTGCTGCAGTAGGAACAAGAGCAGCAGGATTAAGATCTTTGTCAGCAAAGGCATCAGTCGAGTGGTCAGTCCAGGTCAGTTTGTTCTGAGCAGAAAGATGTTCACCATGAATCATGGGAGAGAGGAATGCCTCTCTTTCTGAGTAGTTTAGGATCCACTGATCTAATATGACGTCATTCATATAAAGCTCATCATCTGTTTCTTAGTTGTGGTTTAGGCACATTTTGAATTGCCTGTATTCTCTTGGGAGAGAGGGTTTTGCCCTCTGCTGTGATCACATGTCCCAGATATGAAACTTTATCCAGAGCAAATTTCAATTTGACGGATAGCCTTGTGACCATTTGCAGCCAACATTTAAGTAGGATAACTGTAATTGTAAATTACTCTAATCTGCATGCTTCTTCTGTTGGGCTGCAAATCATGATGTCATCAACATATTGTAACAAGGCAGAACCATTTGGTCACTATAAATCAGCCAGATTGTCTCTCAAGACACTGTTAAATACACCAGGACTTTCTGAATGTCCCAGAGGACATCGAGTCCTTTTAAAAGAGTCTTTGTGCAAATATTTGGTGTGCGCACCGGTGATTTATCACATTTGATTATTCTACCAACCTTCAATAAAGACTCAAGCATGGGTGTAATACCATCAATATCCTCTCGTTTGTGTGGATATTGCTTCATTTATGGGCAAAAATCGGATTTTGGGTGAACCACCAGAGATGTCGCATCCCTCACCTGTCTTACATCACACATTTGAAAGCATAGTGTGTGTTCTCTTATCAAACATAAGTTGAGTTGTTCCTTTCACTGTTGACATTGATGTACCTCTTGTTTTGTATACGTCACCATTATTACTGTAGTTTGCCACTGTGCAGCCAGTCAGACATCCTCTCCATTCCTGGGCCTCACCCCAAGGACACACGTGTGATCTCCCCTTTAAACAACTCTTATTGCCTCTGTGTTGTAGTGTGTGTGCGTCGGTGGTCCCTCTCTGGGGTCCACTTGACCATGTCCCTCGGACAAAAACAAAACAAAGTTCGACAGTATGTTTTCCTTTTTTATCGATTTGATCTGTCTTACTGTTCCCTGTTTTTTATTTGTGTCTTTCTGACCTTTATTTGACCTTTAGACATTATTCCATGTATTTCTGCTTCGCCTTTCTCCTTCTGCGCCAAACAAGTTTTGAGTTAATAACATTTTTGTAGGCTGAAACTACAAGTTTACCCCTTCAAAGTGTCTGTTACATCACAAAATAATGTTTCACCGGGTGGAATTATTTTTCCAGTTCCAGGATCAGAGCGGCAATCTCGAACCCCGTCTGAGGACAGCCTCTCACCCTCTGGGAGGAATCAGCTATTCTTTGCGCGCTTCTGTCGTCCAACGGAGTCCAGATCACTCTCCTAATCCCGGGTTTTACAAGTTACAATTCTGCTGTTTATTCTGATAAATAATTGGATTGCTTTTATAATATTATATTGTCTCTTTAACATTTTCAGTACTTCCCTCCTCGCACAGTGAAGAATCACTGTGCGATTCTGAAATGATAATGGTCAGCAATGCACTAATCGCCACCAACAATCCTTCCTGTAATCTCCACAACCCCTTTCCATCAACTGTCGCTGCTCTTCCTCTGATTGTTTAGGAACTATGTATGATCAATGTCTGTATGTATGACAACTCTACTCCTCTCTGTAAGGCCCCAACATCTGGGCGTACAGCCAATCATACACTAGGGAGGTAGCCAAGAGTTTATACCGGCTACTAAGTTGAGTTTACGCGCACACATCTGGGCGTCCTGCCACCACCAAGTACACAGAGCCTGAACTTTTTCTTCTTTTTTTTTTTCCTTCTCCTCAGAATAGGATCTGGACACAATATAGCTCAGAATATATGCAGATAGATTGAATCAAACTCTATATATTTTTCCACTTTGAACACATCAAGCCAACCAAAATACTGCGACACTAGTGTTACTAACTTTAGACACTCTAACTGACAAGTTTAACTCTACGGTTTGGAAGCTTTGAGCTTGTGTACTGCTGTTGAGTCTCCTTGTAACCAGAGCAACTCAATAAAATCACGATGAAACTTCTACCATCACAACTTATTTGCAATAGGCACCTTGCACAATGCTACAGTTGTGGTCAAAAGTTTACATACACTTGTAAAGAACATAATGTCATGGCTCTCTTGAGTTTCCAGTTATTTCTACAACTCTGATTTTTCTCTGATAGAGTGATTGGAACAGATACTTCTTTGTCACAAAAAACATTCATGAAGTTTGGTTCTTTCATGACTTTATTATGGGTTAACAGAAAAAGTGACAAAATCTGCTGGGTCAAAAATATACATACAGCAACATGAATTAGCAATTTTGGTGACTTAGAAAGTTGTGTCAATGAAATGAGCTTCATAGCATGGCCTCTTAACTTCTTGTGAGTGATTATGAGTGACTACAGCTGGTGACTTCTCTGAGGCCATTTAAATAGGGCTCATTGGATACAAACGCCCACAAACGCTACAATGGGAAAGTCAAAGGAGCTCAGCATGGATCTGAAAAAGCGAATCATTGACTTGAACAAGTCAGGAAAGTCACTTGAAGCCATTTCAAAGCAGCTGCAGGTCCCAAGAGCAACAGTGCAAACAATTGTTTGTAAGTATAAAGCGCATGGCACTGTTTTGTCACTGCCATGATCAGGAAGAAAACGCAAGCTATCACCTGCTGCTGAGAGAAAATTGGTCAGGAGGGTGAAGAGTCAACCGAGAACCACCAAAAAGCAGATCTGCCAAGAATTAGAAGCTGCTGGAACACAGGTGTCAGTGTCCACAGTCAAGCGTGTTTTGCATCTCCATGGACTGAGAGGCTGCCGTGCAAGAAGGAAGCCCTTGCTCCAAAAGCGGCACCTTAAGGCTCGACTGAAGTTTGCTGCTGATCACGTGGACAAAGATAAGACCTTCTGGAGGAAAGTTCTGTGGTCAGACGAAACAAAAATCGAGCTGTTTGGCCACAATGCCCAGCAATATGTTTGGAGGAGAAAAGGTGAGGCCTTTAACCCCAAGAACACCATGCCTACCGTCAAGCACGGTGGTGGTAGTATTATGCTGTGGGGCTGTTTTGCTGCCAATGGAACTGGTGCTTTACAGAGAGTAAATGGGATAATGAAGAAGGAGGATTACCTTCAAATTCTTCAAGATAACCTAAAATCATCAGCCCGAAGGTTGGGTCTTGGGCGCAGTTGGGTGTTCCGACAGGACAATGACCCCAAACGCACATCAAAAGTGGTAATGGAATGGCTAAATCAGGCTAGAATTAGGGTTTTAGAATGGCCTTCCCAAAGTCCTGACTTAAATCCCATTGAGAACATGTGGACAATGCTGAAGAAACAAGTCCATGTCAGAAAGCCATCAAATTTAACTGAACTGCACCAATTCTGTCAAGAGGAGTGGTCAAAGATTCAACGAGAAGCTTGTGGATGGCTACCAAAGGCGCCTAATTGAAGTGAAACTGGCCAAGGGACATGTAACCAAATATTAGCACTGCTGTATGTATATTTTTGACCCAGCAGATTTGATCACTTTTTCTGTTAACCCATAATAAAGTCATGAAAGAACCAAACTTCATGAATGTTTTTTTGTGACAAAGAAGTATCTGTTCCAATCACTCTATCAGAGAAAAATCAGAGTTGTAGAAATAACGGGGAAACTCAAGAGAGCCATGACATTATGTTCTTTACAAGTGTATGTAAACTTTTGACCACAACTGTATATATTTCTTATAAGAGGTTCTACAGAGGCTCGGTTAAACTGTTGCAAAAGCGTTATCACAGGGAAAACATGCCAATAGCTGATAATCATGCAAAGCCACCCGGGTGTATTGGTCATCAGTAGTCAGCGGTCTCGGTCTGTCAGTCAGTTTTTGTTCAGGTTTTTTTCTTCTTTTTCTGCTGTATTATAGGCAACATCTTTGTGTCGCGCTGAGCACTGAAGCATGTGAAATGGATTTGAAATAGGATTTCTGCTCCTTGCTGGCTCCAGGTAGCGCGTGAGTCGAGCTAATTCTTGGTTGCGAAAGCCAATCGCCGTTCAGTCTGTAACCAAGAATCAACCAAGAATTGTCCGCTGTGGCCAATCGGTGCTCGTATCGCAACCAAGAATCAACCAAGAATCAACCAAGAATTGACCAATGACGGACGAGAGCGGCCGACGACGAAATCCCTCCCACATTTGAAAAGTTGTTTACGGTGTTTACGGTGGATGAAGAGAACGGACGTCGGATTCTATTCGTTTTATCAACATTTCGAAAGTAAGTCAATCCTTTATAACTGTTGTCAATACAAATGAATTGAGATATATTGATGTTTGAATGAATGAGCCGCTCGGTAACTCGTTACTAACGAGGAAACGCGTCCTAACGTAAACGGCAGCTGTCCATCACTGTATTACATTATATTACACAGAGCGATACTTAGCTAACGTTAGGTCTACCGTTACTGATGTTACGTTCAGTCACTTTAACGTTCACCGACAAAGTTAACAAACTAACCCGCTTGTTGATGACCGGAGCGAACTCACGTTAAGTGGGACTGTCCGCCATTCCGCCGTTATTTGACTGTTCTCTTTATGGATTCATTCATTCATTCATTTACAATAAAGTCAAGTTACATACAGCATGACAAGACTTACATTAAAATGAAACAGCACTCTCGTCTGTGAGTCGGAACCTTTACAATAACGTAACAACGTTACCGGACACCTGTTTGTAACGTACCGTTCATTTCATTACTCAACGTTACTTACAGGAGGCAGTGATGGAAAGTAACGAGGGAAATTGCATTTACTCAAGAACGTTACTGTACTGAAGTATCATTTTGAGCTACTTGTATTTTACTTGAGTATTTCTGTTTTATTCTACTTTATACTTCTACTCGATTACAATTCAGAGGGAAATATTGTGCTTTTTACTGCACTACATGTAATTGATAACTTCAGTTACTTTGAAGATCGAGGTTCTACAAAAAAGCTCAGTTTATAAAACATATTGCATTATAGATAGATTGTTAAAGATGAAACGACCTTGATCAGCTGATTGCTCACACAATGGTTACACTGTGAGCATGCTTCATACACTCATACTTTATGCAGAGCATGTTTTCTGCATTGCTTACAATGTGTGTCGCTATCACTGAGTTATTATTGTATGAGTGTTTTCCTTCTCTTACAATGAGCCCTTCACATCTCCATTGATACGTAGATATGAAGGCTCCGCCGTGGTGACAAACAAACACTGGTTATAGAGAGAGCCTTCTTTCACTTGTTCATGTTCACATGAAGATATGCTCAGATATGCTTGTGAAAATGCAATGTGTTAAAAGTGTTATTATGGGATGGATGGCCCCTGAGCGAGGCAGACTCAGCGGCTCACGTTGCCACAGTCTTGGAAAAAGAGGAGTGAGCGGAGCGGTGTTCAGCTGCTTACAATCTGTTTATGAATATTGGTTGTTTTATGTTTTCCCAGGTTCAGCAGGCATGGCAGGGCCAGATCCAGATGCACCCTGAGCAGGACCAGAGAAGCTCCCTGCAGCTCTGCAGAAAGGCTCATCTCTGCATTCTGGCAGTTTGGCTGAGCCCCACCTGTTCCTCCTGCCACCAAACAGTGCAGGAGAAGCAACGCTCAAGAAGAGGACCGCCCGTCTCCTTCCCCTTCTCTTCCATCTCTGGGGCTTCCTATAGTGGCTGGACCCTCACAGGTGATGTTTGTGAACTCCCCCAACCCCAGTTTACCTTCTGTGCCACCTTCCGCTCACACATCCAGCCAAGCGGTTCCTTACGGTACTCAACAGTACAGGGAACAAAAGAGGAGATGGAGCAAAGTGGAACCGTCAAGAGAAAGTAGGTGAAGAAGACGGACGTGATCCTTTGCAGAAAGTGCAACAAAGACAGAAAGACAGCATCACACCTTCAGTACTTTGGGAACTGATACTGTCCAGAGTCTGACACTCATGTGAAGAATGGAGGGCTATGCTGAAGAAGCGGGGTTGAGATGAAAACCCTCCAGCATCTCCAGTGTATGTTTTCAAGTTCTTTGCACTGTTACAGAGTTTGGCTTTACAACGGTCACTGTTTTAAGGCTGCATGTGTAAAACATTGTTGGATATCTGATCTGGGACCATCTTGTCTCTTCACTTTAACGGTCTTGTCACCTGATCAATGATCCCACACCAGTTTTCCAACGCTCATAAGCTTTATGTACACAGAATATGTTTTCTTTTTTACTGTATTATCGATTATTTAAATTGTTGATTTTGATTACTTGATTTCTTCACTTTATTTATGTTGCACTTTCATTACATTACATTTTTACTTTTAGTTTATTTATACCTTAAGTCCTTTATGTTACACTTTATTATTATTGTCATTTTTGTTTTTCTGTAATAAAAAATATAAAACTGACTTATCTGTGTTGATAACTTCTTCCTATTTATTATTAGTATTATTTAGTTATTACAACAACTTCACTCAAAAAAATTACAACTTTTAACATCTACCCAAGAGAGGATTATCTGAACTCCAAACTATGTTGATAAATAATAATAATCCTCCTATTTGTCACATTCATTGTTTGCTTCATCATCACATAAGGTTTTTAGTCTGCAGGCTTCTTAATTAAACAGTGGTGGACAGTAACTAATTCAATTTACTCAAGTACTCTACTTAAGTACAATTTTGAAATACTTGTTCTTTACTTGTGTATTTACATTTCATTTCACTTTATACTTCTAGTCCACTGCACCTTAAAGGCAAATATTGTACTTTTTACTCCACTACATTTGATATCTTTAGTTACTTGAAGATTCAGATTAATAAAAGAAAATGTAATCACCTTTCCACCAGTGCATTAACATAGGCCTGCTATGTTTATTTTAGATGCTGACGTACATATTTCTAGATGATCACGACGAGTCAAAACAGGCCCGAGCAGGACTCGAAACCGCGCAATTAGGGCGCATTTCAGGCTAATCGTGGTCTGTTACATAGACCAATGCGCTACATCTTCAACCCATAGCATATCTTACTGGTCTATAGAGGCCTACTGCGTATAATAATCAGCTACCTCTATGTTTGTGACAGTGACATGACGTCATACAAAATTGCCCCATCATAAATTTCAGGCTCAAATCGCCACTGTGTTAACCTTTAATGTTCACATCCGAACACAACACAAGTGTTCGGAGTGATTGGCGGGTCAGGTAACGTAACTTAGGTGTTGAGCTAAGGCTCGTTAACGGTCGACATCTCTCAGAAATCATAACGTATTTGTTATAACGTCACCACTACTGGGAATGATTTGTCAGTATGCATTGTATCTTGCGTTAACCCGTTAACCCTTACATACGGTTCAAATCCTGATGCGGGGCTCCGGTAAGATAACGTCAACGTTATCTAGCATCTCTAAATATAACCTCAATCATTATTACCAATGCCTTTGCATCCAAAAACAGCCAGTCACTCATTAATCAATGGACCAACTAACTATTAGCCAGTGTTGCAGAGGTTATGGAGACACTATTCGTTCTTTTAATAATGTACCTGCTGTCATACACATCCGCTTGCTCGGCTGTTTATTATCAAAGACAAGAGCATTTAAGAACCTTTCAAGCCCGAGGGTCCCCCATTTGGACGCAGAAGTCCAAATATTGTACACTGTACAGTGTACAATTTGACTGCCAAAGAACCCACGAAGAACGAATATAGTGATGTTATAGCTCTGGAGACACCTCAGCGTCCTGGGAACAACATGAACCAGGTCACTTCTACATGAGACAAACACATCTCCCATACGGTACGTTTCCAAATAACAAAACATCACAAATCATAACTCCATAATTCCATAACTGACCAGAGAAAACAGCTGCTACTGATCGTTAGCTACGTGCTAGCTCCGGAAGAGCAGCATCAAAAAGCATGTCCACTCGACACAGATTACGGCGATATATTCCATTTCTCTCCCCGGTAAACCATCGCAGAGCTGTTCAGCATCAAACACAGAAAAGTCACACGGCTTTATGGAATATTGTACTCACTTTTGGTCGAGTCTCAGCGAAACAATGAAATATTTCCGTACTTCCACGTCTCTGTGTTCCAGCTGCATCCGCTCTGTGAGAATCCTTTGTTTACGGAAGTCTCCGACACTCCTCGCTTTGTTGGGAGGGATGGAAGTCTCAGCAAATTGGATTTCAGATCTGACATCAGATGGGACGTTTTGCATTCCCATTGGCTAATAGTGCTGTCAATCATCTAACTTTCAATTCCCTGCAATTCTATTGGCTTCTACGGTTCGAAGGAGGGCTCAATGGCGCAAATCGGAGAAAGGGGGGCTGAGCTGCAGCCCTGAAAAGAGACACAGAGCTGGATCTGAAATGAACACAGAGACTAGAAAGGGCCTTCAAATGAAGCCCAAACTGCTCTGTTTAGATGTATTGAACATCATTAGTGATGTATACAAGTTAAATATATAGTTTGGTACATGATAAAGTTAAAATAACACACATTGTGCAACATGTGTAAAAGTGTAAACATTGGAATCCTTGCCTGACATCTCTGTACTGGATCCTCTCTAGCTTATGAATGCTTCACTTGATCTACGTAAAAATGTGTATAGAGAACCTCAACATATAGATCTATGATCTGGGAAAGCTTGAAGGCTTGGACCTACATGATTTCTAAAAGAAAATACCCTGAAATTGATTTTTTTTCAGGCAAAATTTATTTCACTCACGACAATGAGACAGAACATTTGGACTGTTTAGAAAAGGTTCTAAAAAAGTTAGCAGACAGAGGCTTCAAGATAGGCCTTAAGAAATGTGAGATAGGACGATATGAAGTGAAATACTTGGGATTCACTCTGACCCGAGATGGCAAGAAGGCCACAGATGATTACATAAAAGATATTAAAGAAAGAGAGTCACCATTGACAGTCAATGACCTAGAAAAACTTCTGGGAAAAACGGAATATGTATCGTCTCACATCCCGTTGCACAGTCAGCATGCGGCGCCTCTGCACGCTCTAAAAGGACACCTGCGCAAAAAGGATGCGCCTAAAATACTCCCACTGTCGGAAGCAGAGAAAGAACAAGCAAAGCATTATAGGCAATATGTCCTTGACCACCTCACAGAATTAGAGAAAAGAAAAAGAGGCACAAGTCTAACATGCTATCTTACCACTAATGATGATGGAGGAGGAATTGAAGTAAGAAATGAAGGGTCAAAAAAGGCAACCATGTACTGCTCTAGAACATGGAGTAAAACTGAGAGGAAATATCCAGAGGTAGAAAAACAATTAGCTTTGGCTTTTCATTTCTACCCTCGACTAGTAAATTTAGCACACCCACCGAGAGTGACCTTCATCACTCCGCATGGGATACTGACAGAGGCTTCAAAAAATACGGTCACAGGTTCAAAAGCCTTAGCAAGCAGATGGGGGAAATGGGACATGATGTTAACAGATGGGAGAATAACGTTCAAAGGAAAACCAAACCCACCAACAAAACCAAAAGAAGTAATAACAAAACCAGAACCAACCTTGCGGATTTACACTGATGGCTCAAAAAGAACAAATGAAGAATTTGCAAAATGGGCATATCTAGTAAAAAGTACCAATGGTGTAACCTTAGCAAAAGACTCAGGTTATGAAAGAGGGACAGCTCAAACTGCTGAAGTATTAGCCATAATGCAGGCTTTAGCCTGGATGGACAAAAAGAAGATAAAAGAGAGCACAATAATAACAGATAGTTTTTATTGCTGCAACAGTTTCAATGAAGACTTAGAGATATGGGAACTCAGAGGCTTTGAAAACTACAAAGGCAACCCATTAGCACACTCAGATTATTGGACAAACATAGCTGAGCTCAGCAAAAAGAAACAAATTGTCATGAGACATGTAAATAGTCACACAAATGCACAAACAGAAGATGCACGCTTTAACGAAGAGGTAGACAGGATGGCGCAAAACCGAAGCGACTACCCAAATACTGTCACAGCTGCACAAAGCGCCCTGTTTAGAGCAATCTGCATATTCCCAAAAGAATGGGAACAAAACGGACAGATTGAAATACCTCAAGATGAAGCACAAAATGTTTTGTTGAAACTCCACCAATCACTGGGCCACATTGGTTTAGAGAGAATGAGACTGTTCCTCAAAAACCAGAAAATAACCTTTCAGAAGTTGTTTTGGAAAAACTTCTAATTATAAATCGGGAGAAGAGTTTTGTTCACAAATTCAAAGAAAATAATGAAGTCTTCAAATGATTCAAAGTTGTCCCCTTCTATTTTATTTTGCTTGCAAGGGAAAGATGCACCACAGCCACCTCAGTCAGTGTCTGTGATGAAAAGTTCAACATCGCACAAGATACCAAACCATTTTATGCACACATGAGTTCACGCCCTGGGATAAATCATAGACAGGGAGTGGATGTTCTCGTACCCTGGCTATCGTTCTTATCTAAACACATGCCAGGTGCGTTAACTGGGAGTCAGTGATTGTTCTACGGTCCGTCTCAAACTTGCCATACAGACAAAGAAGACACTGTGTCTTCACTTTCTCTTTCTGAAATGGGAGTGTGTGACCAGCCTTGAGAAACAAGACACTGTGTTCATTAAAACTGATTAACTACTTCTATAGGACTGCTGTGTTATGTCAGTATTTGTGTTCCTCACCTTACCTTTCAGTTTTACATCTTTTAAAACATTTCATGATATAAGAATATATTTTTTCCCATTACAAAGTTAAAAGAGCAATTTAACATTATGAAAAGAAGATGCGAAGATTGCGCTCTAAAAGGCGGCATGCCACGCATAAAATGTGAGATGAGACACATTAAAACTCATACAACTGGAGCACACTTTTCGGCTGACGTTGCGGGACCTTTAATCACATTGACCCTGGGTAACAAGTATTTTCTAGTTATCACAGATAACGGTGGTGGAGATACAAAAGTATATCCCTTACGTGTTGCCACAGCAAGAACTGTGAGTAGATGTATTGCAGACTTTTTTACAGGCAAAGCTCCATTGTCTCTCAGAATGGATAACGGGACACATTTAAAAAATAATGCAGTCACAGACCTATTAGAACAAATAGGATGTGAAATAATCTACTCAATACCATATAAACCTGAAACTAATGGGGTAGCTGAGAGAGCAGTAAGATCTGCAAAAGATTGGATTAAAGCAAATTCAAAGGAAGGCTGGGACATTCAAGTTCAGCTACTGAAACTAAATGAACATTTATCTATGCCTAAACTAGCTGCATATGCCCCAGACAAATCTAACCATGCCCCCCCTTTGTTGCTCCCAGGGGATCAGGTGTGGGTGGATAGAGGAAACAAACAACCAGGGCAGCCGATACCTACAACTTGCGAAGGCACAGACGAAGTGGTTCTCCAGAACGGTAATATTGTTAATCTAAAACGAATCGGTCCTACACATCCGTTTCAACTTCGGAAGAAGTAATGGCTGAAAGTTCAGATTATTCAAATTACCACCCACTCACCAGACGTTCTGCCTATGCCTTGTCACACGGAGGACAGGGGGGAACTCAAATAGGGAGGGTGTTTGACCCTGAAAATCCCACTGATTATCTCACCTGGAGTGAATATGCCCCGGGAAACTGTGTGATCTGTGAAACAGTGAAAGCAAAGATAATATGGCAAGGAGTGACATCGGAAAGAAAAAGCCTGCCAAAGAAAACTCCTGCCCATGGGGCCAGAGAGGGCCCCGGGGACTGCAGAGTAACTATGTGTGATGCTTGCTTTGCAGAAATGGGATTGATGGTTAACTTAGTCAGAAAGGATCACCCTTACCCTCCAGGCAATTGTTGCAGAGGAGGCTATCAGGGTCTCACAACATGTGATAGACAGGTATACACCTGTCTCAAAACAGATGTTCTGACCAGGACAACTTCAACCCTGAGCATGACAGAACTAACTGAAATGATACGTCATCAGTGCACAAAAAGAGATGACAAATGCAGGATCACTTTGACTCCTGTAAAACAGGAAAAAGGGATGATGAAACCTTATAAAGACACGCAGTTAGGTGATCTCATTGCAGACACCTGGCAGCTGTGGAAAAACGTAGATAGGCCGTTTAAGTACTATCCATGCCCCACAACCTCACATGATTGGGCCACTGATCTTTCGTGTGCAGGCGACACACCAGTGATTTCCAGACAATATGGGGAGAATTTAAAGATAAAATGGAATGGGGAGAAAAAGATATTACAAGTTATTGTAAATCTGACCATGACAGACGTCAGCACTTGCTCTGCAGCCAGTCTCCTGATACGGCAGCTGGCACCGGGACAGGAATAAATTACTAACACAGGGTACTATTGTGTCTTCTGCAGGTCCCAGAGCAAGATGGGGGTCATAGAGCCCATGCGGGATCCTGAGAACGCACAACCCCCCTGGACAGAACCGGATCAGCCAGAATATACAATAAATAAAAAAGGATCAACCTGGAAATGCCAATTAATTAAAACCCTAATCAAACTCATGGTACTATTAGGTATAGTAATGATAGCCTCTGTCTCTTGGGCCTCCTTGGGTCAAAGAACTGTGTGGAAATATGCCTCCAAAACTACCACGTATAGCCAAGCAAAGATTACAACGTGGGAAAGAGTTAACATTGACATCCCCACTACTGGATGCTTACAAACCCCAGACACATCAGCAGCATGCCATACTGACAGGGAACAATGGGTGAGAAACTTCCATTTGATGTTTCTGCATCAGCTGGACACTTCTGATTTAAACCTGACTGAACCAGATTGCACTCTCTCTCGCTGGATTGGCTTTCAGCCTCAGTGTAAGGTCTTGCAGGAACCCCCACGCCTGCAGTCTTCCAATTGGCAATGGGTGACCTTGCTTCAGATATGGGGGCGCAGTGACCCGAGGGAACGTGATAGATCGTGCGTAACTCACACCTTCGGCTATGGAAAGGGAAAATTAGACCTGATGCTAAAATGCATATACTCTGACCAGGTGGCACAAACTCTGACATGCTCTGACATCCATGTAGAAGGAAAAACAGTGACAGGATTAGCCTCCACTCAGAGACCGCACAGAGCAACTTTTAGTAACTGTACTTGCACCCGCAGCAGCCAGTTAAAGACCTGGGAGTGTCAGAAATCAAGCTGGTACCCAGGACAAGAAGAGAATGAGCCATGGCCACAGAGAACGACCAATCGATCTTTTCTGACTCTCCCGTTTCCACCAAGTGATGGCCATGAAACACTGGACTTATTACAACACATTATACCCGGCCTCACCACACCTTTACAGCAAATAATGACCCCAAAAAGAGTGCGCCGATCCCTGAACAGTGAGACACAGACACAAACGTTCAAATACTGTGCGCTACAATCAGCGCTCCTCCAGAAGGAGAAGGAGAAGGATTTCACTGGACTTTGTTTGTAACATATTCAGCAGCTCCCTTGGATGTGAGCCAAGGTCAGAGCCTGAACATTCACACACAGGACGGTGTGCACTTTGAGCATTTTTTGTGGGTACCAGATTACAACAATATTAAAGTAACTGCATGGCATCGGACCCAGCTTCCAGTCTGGGAAGCAAATCTGGCTTACTGTTTGAAAGATAGCAAGGGTGAAGGGTCAGATATGTGGCCAAAATGGAGAATTAATGGGACACAAAAGGGGAGACATGAATGTGACGGTGATGAAGAATGTGGAGTATGGAATGGTAGTTCGATTATGGGGAACATGCAGGAAATTATCATGTATTACTCACAAATTAACGGGCGTCCGCGTACTAATGGACCAGGAGGGAGCATTTCATGGCTAAAAAACTTGACTAGCTGTATAAAACAGAATCAAAACGAATCTGGCACCCCTTTTGAACAAAATATGGAGAAATACTGGAGTAATCAGGTGTTAGGGCTCCTTGGAGAATGGAATATGTCCAAGGAAGGGAGCATATCTCTTCCATACATCACTGTTAGAAACAACACCAAGGATCTAATTTACCGACTGCTTGTCTCAGAGACAACCTGGTGGCCTCACACAGTGTGGAAAAGCCCAGGAAAAATATGGGTATTATAAAGAGGTTAGTAGTCACTGGCGGCCAGGTGATTTCTGGTACTCATACGACTACTTAGCCAACACTATGAAACAGGGCATTGATTCCTCTAACTGGGTCAGGGATATAATACTGAAACGAACCCTGAATAAAACCCATATCAAAGAGAACCAGTTGCTCTTCAGTCCACAGCAAGCCTATCCCCGATACAAAACGGGACCATTAGCTCATACATAATACAATAATACCACTGGATTATGGGCCACCCGGTGTAGTAAAAATGCTGTACAATTGGAGACAAGTGCTAGAAACATAGTGAGAGATTCAACGAATTGGCCTAGCCCAGTGCCTTGGGATTTAAGATGGAAAAGGGGCTACCAGTTATGGACAGAGGTATGTGGGGAAACAGAACTGTCGTGGATACAGCCAAAAGCACATAATCCACACAGCGACATTATCTTTAGAGAAGATACTGTGTCCCTCACCAACAGATGGAAATTTAAAATAGGATTTGGAAACTGTATCCCTATCTGCATGAACAGAAAATCATATGAATTAACAAACTTGAGTTTGATCCAGGGCATATTCTTTGCGGCAGGAGAAGGCCTGAAAATTGCAGGCTCTGCTATTGTAGATACAGTGGACGGTACACTAAGTGTGGCAACCAATGGGATGTTATCAATTGCAAAAAATGCAGCCATCTGCTTAGGATGTCTATATATATAGATATCTATATAGATATATATCTATATAGATAGATATATATATATCTATATAGATATATATATATCTATATATATATATCTATATAGATATATATATATAAAGTGATATAGATATATATATATATATATATATATATAGATATAGATATATGATGCTCAGATGGTGTATAGCGCTGGGTCACGTGGTGCAATTCTCCTGAAACTTGGTGTGCGTATTAGTATGAAGCCAGAGCAGGTGTGTGTCAAGTTTGGTGGCTGTAGCTTGTTGCCAAATTCTACCTGAGCAGGTGAGTCCAACAGCTTTGCCAGGTGAGCAGGTGTTTCTATCTGAGCCTGAGCTTCTACAGTCCAGGAGAGCAGACTCATGGCCTCCACACTGGAACTCTTTGGTCCACATTGGAGCCTCCACTTCTCCATAGAGCGCCCCCTGGAGGACTGATGGAGCTCCACAGCCAAGCTCCCTACAGACCACCTCTGCATCCTTCTGGTCAAAGTCATCTTCACACACTGAAGACCACCACCTGTTAGACTGGTTAGACTTCACCTCCAGTCTGCCTGAGCACAGACTAGTCCCATTCACCAGCCTGACAGAGTCTGGAGAGATGATAGAAGATGAAAGAGACGAGAGATAAAAGACACCAGACATTAAATAACATTCTGTCTTATTTTTCTTAGAAGATCTGTGACCCAGAATATAAATCTGTTCATAAAATGATCCCTAAAATGTAAAAGAGATGGGGCTGGACTCTCTCCTGAAGGAGTGTCCAGGGTGAAGGACGGTGTGGAGGTACTGACGAGCCCCCGGCTGAGCTGAGCTGCTCAAAGTTGTGTCCAGTAGGTCAATGGTGCCTGTTATGGTGGAAACCAAAGAAGCTGCTAGTGGAAACCAATGAATAAGAAAGCTGTGAAGCTGAAGGAGGAGTCCTTTCAGGCTGGTTGGTGGTTGGCCCAGAGGACTTCTGAAGCAGCACACGTGGAGGTTTCATATATAAAGTAGTGCTGGGCAACAATTAACATTTCTAATCGCGATTAATCACATTGTTGTGCGCAAAGTTCAATAATTACTTAAAAGGTAGTGTATTGTGCACTTTTATTTTAAAAGTACTGCTATATGAACAAAAGTCAATAACATTTGGTTTGCAAACACTTTAAACAGATCAGGTTCTTTTTAACAGCAGTATTCTTCACACAGTAGCAGTTATATTTCTACTATCTGTGCTCAGTGTGTGACTTTATTTAAACGTTCCACTGCTGTGCAACATGAATACAATGTTCCGCACACGTTTCAGCAAAATGTCTGTCTTCTGTTTTCATGACAGTCAGAGCATGTGAACGCAGCTCCCACTGTTCATCAATATAATGCACTGTAACTCCGAGGTGATGGCGGTTACGGCCGGTGCACGTTGTAACGCCCTCTTTTTTGTAGTCCTCTCCTTTACATACATCTTTTGTGTCTTGAGGGAGGCTCATACGTGCCGTCATTCGTTCATCATAAGAACGATCCTCAGACCGACATCTTCCACAATACTAATCGACCTGTAGTTTGTATCTATCCACTTCTCTGTGGCGTTTGTTAGCTTGTCTTGCTTTTGTTTATTCTCCTACACACTGCATCCAACATAGTCTGCAGAAGCCTTCCTCCACCGTTTGTTTGGGTGATTTGCTGGCATCAAGTATTGCATTTAAAAAAAACTGTGTTAATGCGCGCTAAAATAATTGTCGCCGTTAATTAATTAATGCGTTAACACGATAATAACGAGTTAACTTGGCCAGCGCTAATATAAAGATATCTTGGTGCATTCAGCACCTGATTTGCTGAGGCAGCAGCTCTTCAGACAAGTCTGCTGCCATTCTAGCTGCTACATGTGACAACCTGGATACATTAATCTGATATACATCTCAGCCTGTCCTGGTTGTCATGGAAACATTCCTATATCTGCAGTCAGTCAGCAGCTTCTTGTGAAATCAGATATAATCAATTTCACACAACTGCAGTTCAGAAAGATGTGAATATGATCTGTATTACTGTCATAGATGATGTCACTGATGGGCTTACCTGAGCAGGTGAGATCCACGATGGAGGAAGAGGAATGTGATGTTAAACACTCTCTCAGAGCAGAGTCAGAGTGAACACAGTTAGAGTAGATCCACCACACAGATCTCTGTGAGGACTCCTCTCTCTGTCTGATGGAAACCGCAAAGCCACAGTCCAGCTCTTTACAGGCAACAGCTGCTGTCTACAGGGTCCAGTAAGAGTCATCTACTGGTCTCCAGTCTTCTTCGAGTTTCACCTCCAGTGTTCCTGCACAGCGACTGGCTCCTCCCACCAACCTGACCGCTTCTGAACAGAAACAAGAGAGTCGTCAGTAAAGAGATGAATTTAATTAATAAAATATCAAACTAAAACTTGAATGCTGATTCTGCTTCATTGGTTCTTTATTTCTCTTTTCTTTCTCTATTTACCTGTTGATGTGTGAGTTCCTTCAGCCTGGAGTCCTGGAGAAATAGACACATATTTGTTGTTTTAAGTAAATGTAAAAAAAATACACAAATATTTGTTTATAAATGTATTTGCAATTTTCATCTAAAACATATTGTGATGTTGTTACATTTATGTTCAGACAGTTGAACCTGTATTTAAAAACAACACTGTTTTTTGATGTCTCCTTCTCCTGTTGAGACACCAACAGACTTAACAAACTGGTTAAGAAGGCCGGCTCCATCATCGGCTGTAAACTGGACAGTCTGGAACAGGTGGTGGAGAGGAGGACACTGAAGAAACTATCATCCATATTGGATAACCAGGACCACCCTCTCCACCACCTACTGCAGGGACAGCGGAGCACTTTCTCCAACAGAATGATCCAGCTCCGCTGTCATAAGGACAGGTACAGGAGAACATTCCTGCCTACTGCTATAAGACTGTACAATAAATCACCTCGGGCCAAATCAAATCATTAAACCTCTGCACTACTGTTTATTTAGTTGATTTAATATTATTCTGTTCTATTCACTGTGTATATAGTGTGCATTTTTTATATAACATCTTTACTATATTATAACTGTATATATTGTGACGTGTATCGTTCTTGTATTTTTCTTTTTATATAATATTAAGATTTTTTTACCTGTGACCTATTGCTGCTCTGTAACCTATTGCTGCTTGTAACAAAATAATTTCCCCTCGCGGGATCAATAAAGTTAGTATCTATCTATCTATCTATCTATCTATCTATCTATCTATCTATCTATCTATCTATCTATCTATCTATCTATCTATCTATTCAGCCAATCACAGAAGAGTCGAATAAAGGGTCATATTTGATATGACAATATGTAAAAAACAAGAAACAATTTTGATTTTTTTATTATTATTATTATTCTATTTATTATTATTTAATTTGTAATTCTTATTCAGCCCCTTCCCTCAGAAGGCAGAGCATCCTGAGGGAAGAGTAAAACCAAATCAAGTTCACCCAGATATTGAGTAAATCAAAATTACTTTTTCTCCGATACTTAGTAAATATAAATCAGTTTTGCTTTAGAAATTGATTTGGATATACTTATTATTATATATACTCTTTTTTTAATTTATTCAATTTTTTTTTATCAAACTTAAAATCTATTCAAATATATTAAGTGTCACTTTATTGTCATCAGTTTTAAAATATATGTATGTATATGTACATGTGTGTGTGTGTGTATATATATATATACACACAAATAAATGTATCCATAATTCTATGTATGTATCTATATAAGGTATATATATATATATATATATATATATAGAGGCAGTGAGTCATGATTTCAGTGATGAATACATTGTGTTTCCTGTGAGTTCTTCACAATAAAAGCTCCCATTGTGATTGTCTTGTTGAGGTGTTTTAATATGAAGCAGCATCAGCAGGAACTGTTGAGTCAGCATTAGCAGTAACGTGACGCTGCTCTGATCCGTCTGTAGGAGAGTGAACAGGAAACAGTGAGGCTGATATCACTGATCACATGCTGCATCGTTTCCTGTCTATTAGTCATGAGTGTGAATCTATGGAGGACTCTACCACCAACACTATAAAACACTGCACACAGAGACCATTACTGAATATACATTCATTACAGGAATATTGATTTACTACAATTATAATCAATGACTTATGATTAGATTCATTTTTGGGGGATTTTTAACTTGAATGTGTTCGATTTGACAAAGTTCAGGAAACATCATCACGTTTTCTAAACCAAGAGGAAACTTTCGTGGTGTTTTTATTTAAACATGGAGGCCGGTACAGTTCATGCAGTCAATAATTAATAACACATCGATTTATATTTTTCAGTAAGAAGTTTTCTATTTGATTGTAATAATCTTGAACTGTTTTGTGAAATTTCAATGAAATAGTTTTTCAGTTTTATTGTTTCTTCCGTGTGTTTGTACCTGAAATGTTGACCTTACATAGTTCAACACGTTTTGAAATATTTTGTCACAAGTTTCAAAATCATTCAAGTATTTTTTTAAATCAAATTCAAACCTGTATTTGTTCACAATCCATTTGTATTTAGTCTGTAGTAGTGTTGCATTCCAGTTGCTGAGCGTTTTAATTTAATGTTATATGTAATGTTAATACGTTTGATGAATGCATTTGGATACTTTTAAATCACTTTTTTGTGTTACTTTATGAAAATATCAAAATAAGACATTTACAAAATAAGTATGTGTTTGGCATTGTAGACACTCTGAGGGATACTTGTCAAAGTATTAGTGATAATGAATAGTAGGGAAATAGATATATATATATATATATTTTTACAAATATGTGGTGGTGCCACCTGACATTTTTTAGTTGAAGTTAAAAAATACTGTTAAAAATATATTTAACCACTTTGAAAAGTGAACAAATGAGACCTTATTTTGTGAGTTTAAACACATTGTTCACAAATATGCATTACATCCAATTTGAAAAGAGTTATTTGTGGTTGACCCGTGTGTGTGTGTGTGTGTGTGTGTGTGTGTTCTCTGATTTAAAGATACAACAGAAATATTGTAATAAAACACATCATCTCTAATTCAGAGTCCTACCTGAGATCCACAACAGCAGCATCATCAACAGGTGATCCATGACGTCCAGGTGGACCGTCTCTCTGCCCGTCTGTCTCTCTGATTGTCTCATGTGCTGTCCTCAGTTTATGTCTGCGTACAGGACGAGGTGGAGCTTTACTGAGACTTGTCTTTAGTTTTACAGATCATATTCACATCTTTCCGAACTGCGGTTGTGTGAAACTGATTATATCTGATTTCACAAGAAGCTGCTGACTGACTGCAGACATAGGAATGTTTCCATGACAACCAGGACAGGCTGAGATGTATATCAAATTAATGCTGTCGGTGTTTTCTCATGATTTCCGATAGATGTGTTAACATCAGCAGCTACAGCTACTAACTACGACTACTACTACTACTACTACTAGTCAGGAACTCTAAAATACTTCAATTTATCAGCTGTTGATATGGTGGTATTTGGTTCTTGTTCATTTGAATATTAGTCAAAGTTCCAAATTGATAGTTTAGTATTAGCAATGTTGTGAGTCTACCTTAAATGGCTGAAAGGTTCCTTTGGTAAAAAATGTGATTTCCTGTTAATTACATTGTATCATTTTGATAATAAATAATTACTTTTAGTAGACATTTTCATTCCTTTTTGAACTACTGAACCAACATTATTGTGGTTCCCCATTATTATTGAAATCTAATGTTTTTAAACATTGAGTTCTATTGATAACATTTATTATATTTGTCATTTCCTAACAACCAGACCAGCTCAAACTTCAACATAATGGTGTCCCGTGTGAGGCGTAGTACTGTTTGTCCACCAAAGTCTTTGAAGGCGACTCCCGTCCACTGCTGCAGGGCCACGTTGCGGATCAGCTCCTCGTTTGCCTCGGCCGCTTGTCTGGAGGGAGGCTCCCAGGCACGCAAAACGTCCTCGGCCGTAGGATGGTTGCCCTTCCACCCTTCCATCCGGATGAACCGAGCCACCCTCCCGGGCAAGGGCTTGCGACATCTGAAGTTTGCTGATGGAAATAATGCATCACATTACTTTTTTTATTTTATTACACTATATTCATCCCGTTGAGGGGGAAAAAGGGGGCTGCCCATGACAGGCGCCCGGGGAGCCGCTACGCCGAAGCATCTCAGCCGTGAGCCTAGAGCGGCTCGGACCGTTTGGGACGAGGTCACAGAGGAGCCTGTATGCCCATCGCGTGTTGTTTTTCATACACACCCTGGTCAGGTGTACTACATCCACTTGCGGTTGGATGCCTTCAGCCGCTAGGGGGACAGTGTCTTGCTAAGACAACCCTCTTAGCCTAGTGAGCTAGTCGCCCCCAATTACATGACAGTCATTTAGCCGACGCCTTTATCTAAAGCGACTTACAATTCAGATACTTCATACACACCGTAGGCACAGCTACAAATATCCTTCAGCCATGCCAGTAATTTGTCACACTAAATGAATTGCTGGTTTTGAGGGATTGTTTGATTGGAGTATTTATAGATTGGAGTACTTACACAGCAGATATTCCTCTCGCTCAGCATATTGTTTGGCCTCCCACTGGAGGTTTTCCGAGCACGCCCAACTGGTAGGAGACCCCGGGGAAGACCCAGAACATACTGGTGGGATTACATCTCCCAGCTGGCCCGGGAACACCTCGGGATCCCCCAGAATGAGCTGGAAAATGTTGGGAGGAAGAGGGAAGTCTGGGTTAGCCTGCTTGGCCTGCCCCGGATAAGCGGAGGAAAATGGAAGGATGGATGGGAACTACAATTAATGCAAATTTAATTCATTTAAATGTCTCACTTTTTGCATGATGTAAGCACACATTTTTTATAGTTTGCAACATCAGCACAACTTTGTAATATTAATTTAGAAATAAGGATATTCAAAATGTGCTTAAATATTTTTTATTTCGAAGCACTGATATTTTAAAGAAACACGAATTAAGCAATGCAATGGTACTATTTCTGCACTGACTCAAAGTGAGGGAGGAACACACTTTTCCTGACATTTGCGCTCCCCAGTTCACCTGTCCCCACCCTCCACTCGCCGCAGTATATATATACATATATATATATATATATATATATATATATATATATATATATATATATATATATATATATATATATATATATATATGTATATATATATATGTTTATATTGCAGGTCATTTGGAGTAAGCAGAGTGGAGTTATGAATTTTTCACACACTTACCCATGCCAGCATAGTCACATAATTTACGGTTTTGTGACCGTTAACTGACCCTTAAATAATTAATAGCGTTTGAGGAGTTAGTGCTAGACTTATGAAATTTAGTGTGTGTGTTTGTCTTATGCCAGTGCTAATGTTATCCAATTGTGGTGTTTCTAGCTCTTTCCTTTGGTATAGCTGCCATTGGCTCCCATTCAATAAGAGGATTTTTTTCGCATTTTCGGGGGCGGGTTCACACACGCTGTGAGCATTTATGTCAGCGGCAAGAAGGATGGACATGGATGATGAGCTCTATGATGTGGGCACCGAAAACACAACCAATCTCCTGGATAAATTTTAAATATATGAACAACTGACGGATTTCATGCATGCGGATGTGCACGTGCCCGTGCACTGCACCACGGGTGGTAGTCGGATTCAAGAAACTTCAAGGCTTGCATCGTGGCCTTCACTATCTCCTACTACCACGCCTCTTCCCGAACACACTCAAGGACCATTACCATTTTCTGAAGAAACATATGGATATGGGCACTTACAGCCACTAGCTGGGGCGACGAGCTCACTAGGCTAAGATGGTTGTCTGGGAACCGGAGGGTCGGCAGTTCGATCCTTGGCTGGGACGTGAGCTGAGTCGAAGTATCCTTGAGCAAGACACTGTCCCCCTAGCGGCTCCCCGGGCGCCTGTCATGGGCAGCCCACTGCTCCCTGGTACAGGGATGGGTCAAATGCAGAGAAAAAATTTCCCTCAACGGGATAAATATAGTGTAATAAATAAATAATAAATAAATAAGATGGCAAAAGGGCACTGCGAAATGTAGTTGGACACACTTTAGGATATGTGGATGATAGCTTCCATCTTGTAATGATGGAAAGACCCCAGGCTTTTTAGGAAAGACCTGTACAACGTAATGGCCAATGAGGTGTTGAAAACAGTCACTTACAACTTCAAGAAGTTGCTGAACAGCATCTCTGCTACAAAGTCAGGCCCACTGTCCAGAAACAGTGCTCTGGCGACACGGCAAAGTACCATGTGTTGCGGCAGGACCTCACCTTCATCCTGTCCTTGTTCGACAAGGCAGTTGAGGAGGTCAATCCTCCCTTATTACCCCTATACCTAACCCAACCCTAACCCTACATGTCATTTTTTACTAACCCTAACCGTTTTCGGACTCTTTGGTACTGGAAGCCCCCACGCCACGTCAAGGCAGAGTCCATGTGGAGTTTTTTTATTTTTATTTTTTTAAATAATAAAAATAATAATTCTAGAAATTATAGGTGTTTCATCTTCTGGAGGACTTATTTACAAAGGGTTGCAGTTACTTTTCTTGTTTGTTTCAACAGAACATTATACATTACCACTGCAAACTTGAACAACAAAAATGGAAATTACAACATCAAAAATTCCAAACTTCAACAAAATTGACTACATTAACTGTGTTTACCTGTCTTCATCTAATTTTTGTCCATGACTTTTCTCTTCTGTGTAATGTTTACTCATGTCTCTTGTCTATCTTTCTTACATTATCACTGTCTGTCTTTCTTCTGCACTGTTCTCCTCTTTGCTCTGAACGCCTCAAATCATCTGGCTGGTATCTTCTCTTGTGAACATCGTTTAAGGTACTCTTCGTATGCCGTTTTGGTTGTTGTCACTTTGTCCGTGTTCATCAGCGAAATCTCCAAATCGGTCCAAGCTTTGCTCGTTTTGGCCGGCAGGTACTTTGCCTGTGAACTCGCCATTGGCTTGATGTCATCTTGATCGCACACAGCCTGAACATCTTCAGGCACGATGTTAACTTTATGGGCTGTAATTTATGAATGTTTCCTGTAAAGAACATTTGGTACCAATTAAGAAAGAGACTTTGTGCATTTATAACACACACATACATACATATCTTTATAATATGTTTTATTTTAGTTTAACCTGGAGGGTATTTTAGTCAATACACGCACACAAATAAAATTAAATATATGGCAAATAAAGTTTCTAATAATAACTTAATGACGATTTAAATGAAGTTATTTTTTTTTTTTTACAATAATTACAACCAAATCACATTCGTCTTTCCAGGAAACTGTCAAAGAAATTATTAGAAAAAGTACAGACCTGTAAGATTAAAAGGTAATGCTTCATTTCATGGGTCCATCATTTCTGAATAATTTATAATATTTTACAAAAAGTCTCCTGGAAAGAAATGAATATTCTTTCCAGGAAATGTTATTATCTATAATTATAGACCCATAAAATCAAACGTTACGTAAATCGATCAATAAATAAATCACAATACACACAAACTGTACAGTTTCCCAGTGCTTCACATAAAACCATTAAAAGCATCAACACTTAAGGCAAAAGAAAAGGAGATTTAAAAAACAATTAATAACTTTCATTGAAACATTAAAACAATACAAAGCAGTGTAAGAAATAAAATACTGTAGTAAAATGCAGGAAATTGTTACGTCCTAATCACTCTTGACAAGTTCAACAGTAGACGGGGGATATGTGGCTACAAATGGGAGGTCAGAGGTCCCTGCTGTAGCTTGAGTTTGCTGAAAGGGCCTGTGACATTTTTTTCTTGTGACAATTGATAAAAGGGTTTTGCCTTTGACTAAAGGGTAGCTTTGGTTGGGGTCCTATGCCTCCTAGGCACTGGCAGGGTTAGGTTCATTTAGGGGCGCGGCCCTCCTAAGAGGGCCACGAGGGGCACTGGCACAAGGGGGCTGCCCTTTAAAAAAAGCTTTGATAAAAGACTCCTAAAATAAATGAGAAAAAGGAATAAAAGAATAAATTATTAAAAGTTGTTTTTTAATAAAAATAATAATAATAGTTTCAAACCATTTAAGAAATAAAAATCAAATCAAAACTAAGAGCTGTAATAAAAAGAGGTTACAACAACCTAAAACCCAACAAAATAGAAATAAAGGAATACAATATTAAAGATTATTTTTTAATAAAATAACAATAAGAGTTTAAAAACAATTAAGAAATAAAACATTTTTGGCCACGGTCGTGTCAACTAATCCTTCTAGGTCTTTGCGACCCTGGAGGGTGACCAGCAGTAGGTGAACTCTCCATCGTCTCCGTACTGGTCGAGTCCTCCGAGGAAGATCTGGTCTGGATCGCAGTCCTTCAAATGGATCAATTTGCCCAGGCCCGTCAGGAAGGCAGCGTGGCGGTTGGATCCGTCCACCAGGTCCATCCACTGAAAGAAACCCTCGCTTTAAAAGACTGGAAATAAAATTCATAAAAACAGACAGCAGGGGATAAAAGAACAAGAACAAAATAATACATTGTGTTTCCTTAATAAATATATAAATAAAAACATAAATATAACACAATATATAATAAAATAAATTATAAAACACAACAAGAGTATAAATACACAGACACCACATCTAAAAGGTAAGTGCTTTAAAACTGGGCTGAGGGGAAAAAAAGGGGGGAAAGTAAAACCATGCAAAAGGATAAGGAAACACTGGTTAAAGGGATAAGTGCTTTAAAAATGTGTAAAATTGTGCCAAATAAAATCATCCCATGTCTGCCGTTAAAAGATTATAATGAATTAATACAATAACATAGCATATTTCTTTGCTTTGTTTCCACTGACCGTTACTTTAAGTCTCTTCTTAAAATCCTGAAATCCACAGATGAATGATGCTACTTAGTCTATTCTGATAAATCCCTGCTGTGATACATCATAACGTATTGTATTGTAATTCCTAATAATAACTTAATAAAATACAAATATTTATCGCTGCAGTTCTTTTACATTCCTTAATGCCAGTTAACAACTAATTTGAATACAGTGATATTTATATTATTTAATGTAGAGGCTCAGCTCATCATGTCACCATGTTATCTTGAGAGTTTAGATAGTAGATAGATAGATAGATGGATGGATGGATGGATAGATAGATACTTTATTCATCCTGCAATGGGACTTAAAACTTCATATTTCCCCTGTACCATGTTATCTCTGCTGTGAGCTAATTTAGTGTGCTACTGGAAGAGAGCATGTGGCAATTGTCTGCAATAATTGAATATCATAAGTGAGGGATACTTCTGTAGGCTCACCTAGCATAAGTGTTGTGAGCTAAAAAGAGTAACCTGATAATAAAAAACCCGCTTGCTTAATCGTAGCATCAGCTGCAGCATTTCCTGTTGAAATGGGATCAGAAGCGTTAGTGTGAACATCACATTTCATAACACAGACAGTTTTAGGGAATACCTTCTTTACTTGTCATCTGAATATAAGAAGTCTTCCTAGCAACTATGACAAATGAATTCATTATTTGTCTTTACTTAAGCATGAATTTGCATTTATTGGCCTGTCAGAAACATGGTTTACTGAGGACTCTAGATACATCTTTAAAATAACAAAATACAGTTCAGTTCACCATGCAAGAGAGGATGGATCTGGAGGTGGAATATCTCTGTTTATTCATGGTGACTTTCAATTCAAAATGTTGTCTTTACTCTAGTTACTTTTTCCTCTTATTCATAAAGCAACAAGAGTTACATGAGTTCTGTATTCACGATTAATAGAGCTAAACATATTAATAAAATAATGGATAATACATCGTTCCACAGTAATGTTAGGCACATCTAATGTATTAATCTAATCTAATATGTGAAACGGCAGAAAGGAACCATGAGCTCCCCATGTTCGTGAGTCTAAACTGATGTCATGTAAACGTCTCTTTCGTCCACGTCTAGTTTAGGTAGTCCAAGTGTCGGAGCTGACAGTAAAGCATCCTTTATGTCATTAAAGGCAGCAGTCGAGCAGTCAGTCCAGGTCAGTTTGTTCTGAGCAGAAAGATGTTTACCATGAATCATAGAAGAGAGGGATGCCTCTCTTTCTGAGAAGTTTAGGATCCACTGATCTAATATGACGTCATTCATATAAAGCTCATCATTTGTTTCTTAGTTGTGTTTTAGGCACATTTTGAATTGCCTGTATTCTCTTGGGAGAGAGGGTTTTGCCCTCTGCTGTGATCACATGTCCCAGATATGAAACTATCCAGAGCAAATTTCAATTTGACGGATAGCCTTGTGACCATTTGCAGCCAACATTTAAGTAGGATAACTGTAATTGTAAATTACTCTAATCTGCATGCTTCTTCTGTTGGGCTGCAAATCATGATGTCATCAACATATTGTAACAAGGCAGAACCATTTGGTAACAATAAATCAGCCAGATTGTCTCTCAAGACACTGTTTAACGCCAGGGCATTCTGGATATCCCTGAGGACACCGGGTCCCTTTAAATTAGAAGCTACCCAAAAGTGACTCTTTGTGCACAGGTACAGAAATTAAAATATTAAAAAAAAACATTGGCCAAGTCGAAGATGGAGAAACTGTGTCTGGAGGGATGAGATACACAAGTGTGTGCACAAAGGTTCAAACTATTTCTAATATACACATATACACAAGTGTTTGCATGAAGGTTGTGAGGAATTTAAGTTTAGAAGTACAATAGTTTGATTTAAAGCACACCTAAAGAAAGTATAAAATATCATATGTTCACAAAATATTCACTTATGAAATGTATAATAGGTTTACAGTATATTCACTTGTAAAGGATAGTATAAGTGCAACATATATTACTTACAAAAGTGATAAACCACACAATCTTAATCAATTGAATGTATTAGACTAGAAGTATAGTAGTTGACTGTTTGGAGTAGAGAGAGGGCAAGGAGAGGAAGGGTGAGAGTTTCAGAGTTTTTCATGACCATATATGGAGATGTGATGGGTCGGAGGTGAATCGGCACCGCGGGAGACAGGACGGTGGTCAAGCGGGGGTCGGATGGACGAAGCTTTTACGAGGAGGTGGACCAACGGACATTACAAGGATCATCATATGGACCAATGGAGAGCATTGTCTGAGGCCAGGAGGAGACAATTGAATTTTAGCCAGCCACTGAAGTTGTTACTAGATTTTGAATGTAAACCGTTGACTTTTGGGTATAAAATCATTGTTCGGAGAGACGCTATTCAGTTCTTGGCGATCTTCTTTACTGTAAACTGGCGTCTGTTGGCCGGTTAGGGGGGGAGAGTGTTTGAACTCGGTTTCGCGATTCCTTACTGTCGACAGTGTAATTCAGTTTGTAATTGTCTTTTTAGCATTTGTGAATTATAAATACTTTTTCATTGTAAGCCGGATCCAGCTGATTTTTCTTAGCGTGACTTCGTTGCTCAAACAACAACGAAAGAGCGAGAGGTCCGCGGCCTCCTGCGAGCAGAGGTCCCACTCCATTACAATTTGGCGTCCCTGGGTGGGCATTTCTCAGTGGACCTCAGGACACGGACTGGACGAGGCGTTGACCGGCGATACCTTCGGGGCCCAACGGACGAAAGGTAGGCAGAACCTTTTTAATAAAATCTGTATAGTTATATAGGAAAAACTTAGCGAAGGTGTCGGGGGTCGGCGCTTCTGACGGCCGGATAAGAGGAGAAGCTGCAGGAGGCCGGTGAAGTATAATAACTTGAAATCTAAAGTGATGGGACTGTATTGAGTGCGGAAACACACTTACAAACTGATTACAAATTTGAGTGTGATGCATGTTTGTAAATACCGTCCAGACACCGAGCTGGACGAGAGAAAATATACCGGGACGTCCGTCAAGAGAACGGAGCGATCGCCGAGGAAAAAGCCTGGGGCTTAAAAGCACCGATTGATTAAACGATTAACAGTGAATTGCGGATAGATTACGCTCAACAGGTGACGATCTCTGAGTAGTCCTATACTGGCGTTCTGTGTTTAACAATGCGGGGGCTTATGTACTGGGTGGGAACGAATTAGTAACAGACGAAATATTGGCTGAGACTAGCGAAGCTAAGCCAACGAGGATTCGCCGTAACTCTGCCCGAAAAAGGGGGGGGGTTGATTCTCGGGTGGTAGTTCGCTGGTTTTGACTTGGGTCTAAGGAGACTGAATTCCGGGGAGGAACAGGGGAAAGTACATTGGGGATTTGTAGTTTAGTATCGTGTTTTCTTTTCAGAGCGAAGTCACGCTAACGAGTCAGTCTATTCTCCACCCGTGATGGGAGAGAATACTGATTGCTGAAGTGTGGTTTGCTGGTGTTGTATTCTCTGAGAGTGTCGCTGTGTTGTTTACATCACGTGATAAGAGAGAGTATAGTATTATAAATAAGGCTACTGAGTGGCTTAGATAATATAGAGTAGAATACATGGTGATTGAGTAAGGCGTGGATGTATTGGTTGTACTGGAGGCTGTAGGCTCTGGTGTCTAACCTTATATATTTAGATAAAAGAGGAGATTATGAGAAATAACCGGTACGTTGGTGAAAAGCCAAGTCCCGGTCTAGTGAAATAAAGAGTGTGTGTGGAGTACTGAGAGAAAGGTGGTTGAGCCCTTTGTTCTGTGAGAGGACTTCAGGCACATGTCTGTGGCCGGTAAAGTCTTTGTGTTAGCATCGAGATAGCTTGCAGCACATGTTCCCGGCTAGTTAGGCTTTAGTTGTGTGTTAATTATTGGCTCATGCTAGTAGTTAGCTTAGCCTTTTGTTTTAGCCACGAGGCACGTACTGTGAGCACATGGTTTTTGCAGAAAGTAGAACTACAAAAGTTTGCCCCCTATAGACCCGGAATAGTAAGTGCATTAGGACTACAGAAAGTCTGCCATCTGGTGGGCTGAAGAAGTAGGCACAAAATAGTTAAAAGGAAGTACGTGTTTCAGATAATTACAGTAGGGTGAATTTTATAAGCATAAATTCAACATTTTGATTTAGTTGATGAAGTTAGTTTTTAATTAGATGTTTCTAATTATCACTGATACATTTAATTGTACTTGTTAGATAATTAAAACAATTTTAATCCAGTAATTGTTAAAATAATTGTAATTCAACGTTTTATATTTTATTGATAGTTTTGATTTCGCTTCTTCAATTGTAAGGCTGGTTTAATCCAATATTTTAATTTACGTTGTTGAATTTGAAATTGATCCTGAGTTTTGATTTCAATTACCATAGACCATTGAGATTTTGATTCGATATTTTAAATTTAAAATTAAAATTTTCAAGTTTTGGAGTTTTTAATTTTAATTTAGATTTTATATTAAAAAAAATTTTTTTTTATACATTTCCATTGCATACAGTTTTACACGGTCAGAATTACGATTAGAGAAGAGCTTCGTAGACAGTGAGAAGTGTGAGGTAAAAAATAAAGAAACAATAAAACAGATTAAAGATACTCCCAGGCTGCATGATGGTCACACTGAACACTAAGGAAATGCTGGGAAGAGCCAGAGAAAGAATGGAGGATCAGACGGAGCCCAAAGAAAGGAAAAGGGAATGGGAGAAAATGAAGAAATATCTGGAAAAATGGCAAAAGAATGGGTGGTTTCCGGAAGTGGTGGCCCCTACTGCTGATCACAGACGCAAGGTGTGGAAAGAGGCTGCAAGGGCAAGAAACGATGCCACTGCTGAGTATGAAGGAGCCAGTTTCACAAGCAAGCACGGCAAGAAAAGAGCCCTCGACAAAGAAGACAAGAGGTGCGCAGAGACCAAACGGCTGCTCACCTACTGGAAGGCAGTCGATCCGACCACCCCTGCATCTGCTGTGGGACTGCCTGAAGTCCTGAAACCAGAAGTGACAGATTTCAAACCCCATAAGGACATCACCAGTCTCGAACCGAACAACCCGGTCTACTCACCATTGTACCCGTCATTGCTAACGGAAGCACAGGCGCAGTCTGAGTTTCCCCCACCATATGATCAGAGGAAACGGAGAATGAACAATCCCTTCTTGGAAAACTTCTCAATCCAAGCACCCGTGCGCAAAATCAGGGGAGGAGAGTTGGACATGGAAACAGATGACGAAGGGGAAACTAGGAGAAGGATGAAGTCTAAATCCAAAGACCTAACCAAGTCTGTGTTGGAAATGATGCGGGAAGAAGTGAGAATATTGACTCAAGAACGAGAGAATCTAGACGGAGCAGGGCGCCAGGATTCCATCGTGAGCAGAGAAGGAGAAGAAAGTAATAAAGAGGGCTTGTGTAATTTGGAATCTGTGCGAGAACAAGATGCTGAAGGAAGTGAGCCCCAAAGTCAAGAAGAGAGCAGACTAGTGGAGATTGACACAGAATACGCATTGTATCGAATGGATGAAGAAAGAAGAGAGTTCGAAAGACTGAAACAGCAAGTACGTGCAGAGAAAGAAGAAGGGTACAGAAAGAAAGAAGAAAGAAGAAATGCAGATGTAAAGGCAGACCTCAGAGACCTAGAACGAACCTGTGCAAGTCTGCGACTAGAGGTAGAGCAAAGAAAAAGTAAAGTAGAGAAAACAAAGAAGAAGAAAGTTGAACAGAAGGACAAGGGTGAGAAGTTTGAGACGGAAGGAGTCCTGTACCTCAAACCTAGTAGATCAAAAACATCCTCAGATGACGATGACTATCCTAATAGCACTGACGAGGAAGATGGAAGTGAGGAGATGCAAGGAGCATCTGGAGGTCCTCAACCTCTCAGACGTTCCACCAGAGAAAAGAAGAAAACAAACCGCTATGCAAATTGGGTTTGTCCAGTAAGAGGTGAAATGTCAACATCATCTCCAGCCCAACAGTGCCCTCTGCTGGTGAAATCCAACGGACAAGCTGAGTTTGTGCCGTGGGGACATCGAGATATGAACATGCTACAGGAAGCACTGCCATCGCTGGGAGGAGGAGCCAACCCGTGGATCTGCCTCTTTGAAAAACTTACGGCAGCAGATAAATTGGCACTTGGAGACATACGGGCCATAATAGTTCGAGCGGAGGGAACAGTCAAAATAAATGCCCTGGAAGCAGGAACAGGAACGTCTGGCAGACCAGAAGAGACTCCATTCGATAATTTCCGAGGAATCTTTTGGAAAGTAATGCGAGAAATGTGGCCTACAAGACCAAACATGGCTGCTCTCACTGGAATGAAGATGAAACCAGAGGAGGAGATGCATCAGTATCTAAAAAGAGTGGAATCAGAGTGGTATATGGCCACAGGGGGGAGACATGACAGCAGTGAACCTACAATGGTAGTATGGCGAGATGTAGTACGGAAAGGCCTGCCCCTACCAGTTCAAACAGCGCTGGATGGAGTAGTGGGTATGAGTACCATGGAAGATGCCATATGGAGGGAACACCTCACCCATCACCTTCAAAGATATTTAGCTGTTGAAGCAAACGGAAAAGAGGAGTTAACGAAACTGTCGCAGAGACTGCTGAGGAGTCAATTAGCAGAGGCTGATGCAGAAGCGAACAAGAGGAAACAGCAGATAAGGAAACAGATGGCACTAACAGAGACTCAGACCCCTCAGCAGCCTCAAAATCAAGCTGCACCTCTGGCCACATGTCCAGCAGCCCCAGTTCCCCCAGTGGTGTACTACCAACCCCCTCCACAGTACGGAGGTAGAGGTAGAGGCAGAGGACGTGGATATGGTAGAGGGAGAGGATATCAACAAGGCAACTATGTGAGACCTGGTGATGAATGTTACATATGTGAACAAAGAGGACACTGGGCAAGAGACTGCCCATATGGACAAGGAGGAGGAATACAGTTCAGTGCACCACGAGGACGCGCTACATTTCCACCACGACAGCAGCAGTATGCAAGACCTGGTCCAGTAGAACCAACTGTAGCTCCCCTCATGAGACCTCAACATCAACAGATGTCCGTGCTGCCACCAGGAACATGGAACGGTGCTGACCAACAAGGTCAGTACTGAGGAGGCCCAGAAGATCCAGAAGCATGTGTGGTTTACAGGGCTCAGACAGAACCAATGGTGACCTGTAGCGTTGCCGGAGTTGAAATTGAAATGATGGTTGACTCTGGTGCCGCAGCCTCATGCTTACGAAACCTTAGTGGGAAAACACCCCCACTCTCAGAAGACACCATGAGAACGGTTGGATATTCGGGAAAGACAGAGGTGCAGAGATTCACAACACCATTGGAAACCACACTAGGAAGACAAAACTTGTTACATCAATTCCTGTATTCTCCGAAATGCCCTGTCAATTTAATGGGAAGAGATCTAATGACAAGAGTCGGAGCTGAAATTAAATGTTCAGCGGACGGGTTAAGGATCACTTTCAAGGGTCAGCCTCTCACTCCATGGCAGACACACGGAGAAAGAATTCTCATTATGACAAATTCCGAAGAACAAGAGGAAAAGACTGAGGTGTTTTGGGCCAGGCTGTTACCAGGAGAAAGGGAACAGCCTTGTGTCAACAAAACTTATCAAGACTGGAAGCCATGGATCAACAGTCAAGGAGCATATGGCCCTCCTATTGACCCATTTCATTGCACCTACAACTACCTGAGAACACCTGATGAAGAATATACAGATGCATGGGAGCAAGAAAGAGAAGGAGTTCAAGAAATGATTAGGATTACTGATATCTTCGTGGGTCCAGAAGGAGTAGCAGCATATTGTGAACTCACTGAAACCCAAGCACAATGGTATGAGCTGGACCATGAAAGTGTACCTCATGTCACGCTGGCCATAGCAGCCGGTCAAGAAGCCCGTTCATTAGGACCGATGATGAAAAGAGCCCAGGAAACAACAAACTGGTGTCCCACCGCCTCCCCATTACTTCACCATAGCCCAGATAAGATAATTTGGAAAATATCACATTGTAGCAGAGAAAAAGGCATATTGGAAAAGCAGGAACTGGAAAGACACCATGGTAGTGAGTTGTCAGACCATCCAGCAGCGGAAGATTTGCTAAACCGAATGCCAGAACATCTATGGGCAAAAGGAGACTATGATGTCGGCTGCACCCCCCACCATTCAGTGAAAATAGAAAAGAAATCTGGACAGCCTTCTGTGTGGAAACCACAGTATCGACTCAACAAAGATTCTGTAGAAGGGATAACAGACACCATTTATGGTCTGCTCGAAGCAGGAGTGTTGAGACCATCAGACTCTCCCTGGAACACGCCTATATTGCCTGTCCCCAAAGCTGGAGGAAAAGGTTGGAGAATGGTACATGATTTGAGGGAAGTAAATCAAGCTACCAAGACAAAAGGGATCGCAGTGCCCAACCCATATGTGGCGCTACAGAACATAAGTCCACAACACCAGTATTTCACTGTACTGGATCTGGCAAACGCATTTTTTTGCCTGCCACTCGACCCCTCAAGTCAAGAAATGTTTGCATTTACCTTTCAAGGCCAAAGATACACCTACAACTGAATGCCTCAAGGGTTTAAGGATAGCCCTGGCATATTCAATGCGGCATTGAAAGAAGATCTGAAAGAACTCAAATTGCCACAAGGAGTGACCCTGATTCAGTATGTTGATGATCTACTGTTGGCAGCTCCATCAGCAGAAAGCTGTCTAGCAGCAACGGAAGCTGTGCTGAAAAGAGTAGCGGAATGTGGCTACAAAATCAAACAACAAAAGACTCAAGTTGGAAGAAGGCAAGTGACATTCCTGGGAAGAGTGCTCTCAGGAAATAAGAAGAAGATATCACCTGAGCAGAAATCAGCGGCTCTGACCTATCCCAAACCTAGAATCGTCCAAGAAATGCTCGGATTTCTGGGACTGACAGGCTACAGCCGAAGCTATGTACCAGACTATGTCAATCTCACCCAGCCACTGCGAGACATGCTGACCAAAGTTGGAAACCGAAATCTGAGGGCAGAATTGATCTGGACAATTGAAGGAGAAGAAGCATTCATCAAGACCAAGCAGTGTTTGGCTCATGCAGCCGCTCTAGCAGTTCCAGATTATGAAGCAGATTTTCATTTAGATGTAGGAGAAAAGCAAGGAGTAGTAAACGCAGTCTTATATCAGATGAGAAGAGAGGGAAGGGCAGTTTTAACTTACCATAGTTCCAAATTAGACCCCATAGAACTAGGACAAGTAGGGTGTACTAGACACCTAGCAGCAATAGCTAGGGCAGTCCAAAAGACCGCTTACTTAGTTATGTGCCACCCCTTGAAAATACACACACAGCATGGTGTAGTTGCCTATCTGGAGACTCAAGCCTTCTCACAAACAGCTATGAGAGGAGCTAAATTATCAGATACTTTGACACAACCCCACCTATCTTTCACCTCAGGAGGAGTGAATATGACGTCTGGATTGCCACATGATGAGGGCACTCATGACTGTGCAGAAGTGGCTAGAAAGGAGATAAAGTTAAGATCAGATCTTAAAGGAGAAAAGGATCCAGACGCAGATATGACACTCTTTTGTGATGGTTGTTGTTATCGAGGTCCAGCAGGTAACATAGCTTCATATGCAGTAGTGGAGCAATTACCTGATGGGACATTGGTGGAGGCGGAAGCTGCTATCATTCCTCAACCTGCCTCAGCTCAATTGGCAGAAGTGGTAGGGCTAACCCGAGCCCTTAGCTTGGCCAAGGACAGAAAAGTAAACATTTATACTGATTCGGCTTATGCTCATGGTGCAGTGCATTTAGATGGGCCTCAGTGGCTGAGGAGAGGGTTTTTGACTAGTTCAGGAGCCCTGGTTAAGCACCATGAGGCATTAAGAACTTTACTGGCTGCAGTAATGTTGCCAGCACAAATTTCTGTCATAAAATGCAGAGGTCACTCAAAGGAGGACGACCAAGAAGCAAGGGGAAATGATGCTGCCGACCTCGCAGCTAAGAAAGCTGGAGGGTACATTGGTGATGAAACACAAATGTTGGTGGTAAGTCAAAATGAATTACAAATATCCCCGACTAAAGGTGATCTTGTGTTATTGCAGAAAAAGGCTGGTGCTCATGAGCATTCTCAGTGGTTGGCTCAGGGAGCAACCTGCAAGGAAGGATTGTGGAGGTCCCATGATGGACGAATGGTAGCTTCTCCCGAACTAGTGCACTTGCTGATGATTGAAGCACATGGTCCATCTCATGAGTCAAAAAGGCGGACATGTGCAGCTTTGGAGAAGAATTGGTGGCATCCGTATTTAAAAGAGATGGTGGAAATCTTTGTTACAGACTGTGTATCCTGTAATGGCTTTAACAACAAACCAGTATATAAGTGTCCTATGGGGAGCTATCCGGTACCACAAGCTCCTTTTCAGGAAATTTGTATCGATTATACAGACATGGGAATTGATAACAGAGTGCGAGGAATGCGTTACATGTTGGTAATGGTGGATCGTTTCTCCCGATGGGTAGAGGCGATACCTTGCCGGAATGAAGATGGTGCAACAGTGGTAAAATGGCTTAGAAATGAACTAATCCCGAGATATGGTTTTCCGAGAGTTATTCAATCAGACAATGGCTCTCATTTTGCTAATGAACATCTAGCAGCGGTAGAAAAGTGCCTAGGGATCCAACATAGGTTTGGATCAGTTTATCATCCAGTATCTCAAGGTATAGTGGAGAGAGCCAATCAAACTTTGAAAAGAAAAATTGCTAAAATCTGCCACAGCACATCCATTAAATGGCCGGATGCCTTACCATTGGCACTGATGTCCATGAGAAACACAGAACACAATAACACTCATTTAACACCACATGAGATACTTACAGGCAGGCCAATGCCTGGTCCACCAAGGTCCAGCAGTCATGGCCCTAACTTAGATCTGTTAACCCTAGAAATTGAGGAGTATACTAGGGCGCTAACTAAAATGAGTCAAGTTTTGTTTTCACAGGTGACGAACGCAGAGGCAGCCGTTGACAAGGGAAAGCAGTCCCCTATTGTATTACCAGGAAGCTGGGTGTGGATAAAAGTCCATAAGCGTAAGTGGAGTGAACCAAGGTGGACTGGTCCATGGGAGGTAATATTGGCAACCTCGCATGCGGTAAAGGTAAAAAATAAACCTGGAAATAATTGGCACCACCTCACTCACTGTGCAACAACTGAGGCACCAAGCCGAACCAGAGCAGAGACTAGATTAAACATCGCCCGAGCAAATCTTGAAGCAGTAAATACACCAAAAGAGGGGTTAGATGGTACCAAAAATGATGCCTTCCCCACAGACTAAACAATGGCATTCATTTAGAGACCCTAAATTCAGTGAGCTAGGGAGGTCATTAATTATTCTTTTCTTGATTTCAGTAGTAGTAGTACTTCCGATATTAGTGTGGGAAGTTAAATATAATCAGGAACCACAAAATGAATGCAACCAGACTAAGACTCAAAGCTTGACTCTTGTAACAAACCATACTAAACTCAGAAGACGACGAAACACCTCTCTGTCACCAACTCCTAACACAAAGGTTTCCCTTAATCTTACGTTTATAGAAGGCACAACATCATCGGTACAATTTGATTTCTGTGCTGTAGTTCCCTGCTTAGGGAATGGTGCCACCTACCATTGGATGATCAAATATATGTGTATCGCTAATAACCAATGTGGCGGTCCAATCGTACAAGTGTATGGGTGTGAATGTGAGGAATGGAGATGGGCTTTTTTGTCCACTGGGAAAGAAGATTGGGGAAATAACCCCAACCCAGATCTTAAAGCCCGACTAACAATGATTAAATCTTTGACTATTAACCCTGGATGCGAGAAGGGGAATTGTAACCCCTTAATACTCACTTTAAAAAACCCTAAATTGAAAGACAGCGGAGTTTACGTATTAGCAGGTAGGGGATCTGGCATTGACTATGATCCATTGGGACTCCTTAGAATTATTGTCAAACCCGCTATTAATAACAAACAGGTGACCACTGATGATCGGGTTCAACGTTTGACTGACACCTCATGGCGTAATGTATTGAGTATGGAGACTGGGTTCGGCGATTCGAATTTATGGCTCCAGTGGGTACAATATTCGACCTCAAGTGTACGAGGTACAGACTGCATAGTGTGCTCTGAACCTAGACCTTTACTCACCCCTGTCCCGTCAAAATTCCAGCCCCTTAGCTCTGCATTTGGTTGTATTTTGGCTCTATTTACTGACAGGGTTCTGCCCCTTCATCACACATGTCAAGAGTATCATTGGGCTTACCCGCCTGTGGTATTGAGTACTCCACCTTTGTTTGTGATTTCAGAAGGTGCGTTTGACTGCATAGTTTCCAACAATGCTAAAGGACCCTCAGTAGGCAATATTACTGAAGCAAATTGCAACAGTACTCACAGTGCCAAGGATTATCAATATAAAAGCGTGCTAACTCAGACAACTGCCAGAGCTGACCTGTGGTGGTGGTGTGGTAGTAGAATCATATACCCCATTTTACCTGGTAATTGGACAGGCACATGCGCGCTAGTACAACTTATCCTGCCATTTTATATTTTGCCTGTCAATGACGAAACTTATCAAGATCTTATCTCCCCGCGCACACGGATAAACAGACGATCCAAAAGAGGTGCTGATAGCCCGGGAGGCTCATTTGACAATCAAGTATATATAGATACTATTGGGGTGCCCAGGGGGGTGCCTGACAAATTTAAAGCCAGAAATCAAATTGCAGCAGGTTTAGAATCTGCCTTTTTCTGGTGGGTGACAATTAATAAAAATGTCGATTGGATTAATTATATATATTACAATCAGCAGCGTTTTGTAAACTTCACCCGTGATGCCATAGCAGGGCTTCATGAGCAGTTAGATAAAACTAGTTTAATGGCCTGGCAGAACAGAATGACATTAGATATGATTTTAGCAGAGAGAGGCGGCGTTTGCAAGATGTTTGGATCTGCCTGTTGTACTTTCATTCCGAACAACACAGCTCCTGATGGATCGGTGACCAAGGCGCTGGCTGGATTGACAGCTCTCAGCCAAGAGCTAGCAGAGAATTCTGGTGTTGATGATCCGTTCACCGACTGGTTGGATGGTATGTTTGGTAAATACAAAAATGCATTCTTGTCAATCTTAATCTCTCTTTGTGTTGTCGCCACAGCTCTTATCCTTTGTGGATGCTGCTGCATCCCTTGCATCCGAGGACTCCTGCAACGATTAATTGATACTGCGCTTAGGGAAACACATATGCAGGGCAATCAGATACGTGTAGATGATGGGGAAGAACTAGAACTGTTGTTGAATACTGTCTGAACAGGGACAGTTATATCAGGGATTTGATAACTCACTGTGAACAGTGAGTTAGGGGGGAATTTGTGAGGAATTTAAGTTTAGAAGTACAATAGTTTGATTTAAAGCACACCTAAAGAAAGTATAAAATATCATATGTTCACAAAATATTCACTTATGAAATGTATAATAGGTTTACAGTATATTCACTTGTAAAGGATAGTATAAGTGCAACATATATTACTTACAAAAGTGATAAACCACACAATCTTAATCAATTGAATGTTTTAGACTAGAAGTATAGTAGTTGACTGTTTGGAGTAGAGAGAGGGCAAGGAGAGGAAGGGTGAGAGTTTCAGAGTTTTTCATGACCATATATGGAGATGTGATGGGTCGGAGGTGAATCGGCACCGCGGGAGACAGGACGGTGGTCAAGCGGGGGTCGGATGGACGAAGCTTTTACGAGGAGGTGGACCAACGGACATTACAAGGATCATCATATGGACCAATGGAGAGCATTGTCTGAGGCCAGGAGGAGACAATTGAATTTTAGCCAGCCACTGAAGTTGTTACTAGATTTTGAATGTAAACCGTTGACTTTTGGGTATAAAAACATTGTTCGGAGAGACGCTATTCAGTTCTTGGCGATCTTCTTTACTGTAAACTGGCGTTTGTTGGCCGGTTAGGGGGGGAGAGTGTTTGAACTCGGTTTCGCGATTCCTTTCTGTCGACAGTGTAATTCAGTTTGTAATTGTCTTTTTAGCATTTGTGAATTATAAATACTTTTTCATTGTAAGCCGGATCCAGCTGATTTTTCTTAGCGTGACTTCGTTGCTCAAACAACAACAAAAGAGCGAGAGGTCCGCGGCCTCCTGCGAGCAGAGGTCTCACTCCATTACAAGGTTCAAACTAGTTACAATATACACAAGTGTATGCATGACGGTTCAAACTATTTACAATATACACAAGTCTGTGCGTGAAGGTTCAAATTATTTACAATATACACAAGTCAATGCATGAAGGTTCAAACTATTTACAATATACACAAGTCTGTGCGTGAAGGTTGAAATTATTTACAATATACACAAGTCAATGAATGAAGGTTCAAACTATTTACAATATACACAAGTCTGTGCATGAAGGTTCAAACTATTTACAAGATACACAAGTCTGTGCATGAAGACACAAGTGTGTGCATAAAGGTTCAAACTATTTACAATATACACAAGTCTGTGCATAAAGGTTCAAACTATTTACAATATACGCAAGTCTGTGCATGAAGTTTCAAACTATATACAATATACACAAGTGTGTGCATGAAGGTTCAAACTATTTACGATATACACAAGTGTGTTAAGAAGGTTCAAACTATTTACAATATAAACAAGTGTGTGCACAAAGGTTCAAACTATTTACAATTTACACAAGTGTATGCATGAAGGTTCAAAATATTTACAATATACACAAGTCTGTGCGTGAAGGTTCAAATTATTTACAATATACACAAGTCTGTGCGTGAAGGTTCAAACTATTTACAATATACACAAGTCTGTGCATGAAGGTTCAAACTATTTACAAGATACACAAGTCTGTGCATGAAGACACAAGTGTGTGCATAAAGGTTCAAACTATTTACAATATACACAAGTCTGTGCATGAAGGTTCAAACTATTTACAATATACACAAGTGTGTTAAGAAGGTTCAAACTATTTACAATATAAACAAGTGTGTGCACAAAGGTTCAAACTATTTACAATATACACAAGTGTGTGCATGAAGACACAAGTGTGTGCATGAAGGTTCAAACTATTTACAATATACACAAGTCAATGCATGAAGGTTCAAACTAATTACAATATACACAAGTCTGTGCATGAAGGTTCAAACTATTTACAAGATACACAAGTCTGTGCATGAAGGTTTAAACTATTTACAATATACACAAGTGTATGCATGAAGGTTCAAACAATTTACAATATACACAAGAGTGCATGAAGGTTCAAACTATTTACAATATACACAAGTCTGTGCATAAAGGTTCAAACTATTTACAAGATACACAAGTCTGTGCATAAAGGTTCAAACTATTTACAATATACGCAAGTCTGTGCATGAAGTTTCAAACTATATACAATATACACAAGTGTGTGCATGAAGGTTCAAACTATTTACGATATACACAAGTGTGTTAAGAAGGTTCAAACTATTTACAATATAAACAAGTGTGTGCACAAAGGTTCAAACTATTTACAATTTACACAAGTGTATGCATGAAGGTTCAAAATATTTACAATATACACAAGTCTGTGCGTGAAGGTTCAAATTATTTACAATATACACAAGTCTGTGCGTGAAGGTTCAAACTATTTACAAGATACACAAGTCTGTGCATGAAGACACAAGTGTGTGCATAAAGGTTCAAACTATTTACAATATACACAAGTCTGTGCATAAAGGTTCAAACTATTTACAATATACACAAGTGTGTTAAGAAGGTTCAAACTATTTACAATATAAACAAGTGTGTGCACAAAGGTTCAAACTATTTACAATATACACAAGTGTGTGCATGAAGACACAAGTGTGTGCATGAAGGTTCAAACTATTTACAATACATACAAGTCAATGCATGAAGGTTCAAACTAATTACAATATACACAAGTCTGTGCATGAAGGTTTAAACTATTTACAATATACACAAGTGTATGCATGAAGGTTCAAACAATTTACAATATACACAAGATACACAAGTGTGTGCACGAAGGTTCAAACTATTTACAATATACACAAGTGTGTTAAGATGGTTCAAACTATTTACAATATACACAAGTGTGTTAAGAAGGTTCAAACTATTTACAATATACACAAGTGTGTGCATGAAGACACAAGTGTGTGGATGAAGGTTCAAACTATTTACAATATACATAAGTGTGTGCACAAAAGTTCAAACTATTTACAATATACACAAGTGTCTGCCATAATTAAGTCAAGTACTTGACATAATCTGTCTGCCACTACAATCTAGTGATAATCAGTAAACAGCAAAGGTGGATACACATTTCTTAATAGCTCTTTATCAAGGATGAGTGGCTTTGCCCCAACTGAAACTTGAACCTGTGTGTGTGTGTGTGTGTGTGTGTGTGTGTGTGTGTGTGTGTGTGTGGCTAAGTGAGTATCCCAGAGTGTGTCCAACTACATTCCGCAGTGCCCTTTTGCCATCTTGGCTGTAAGTGCCCATATCCATATGTTTCTTCAGAAAATGGTAATGGTCCTTGAGTGTGTTCGGGAAGAGGCGTGGTAGTAGGAGATAGTGAAGGCCACGATGCAAGCCTTGAAGTTTCTTGAACCCGACTACCACCTCATCAATATCAAACATATATCTGAGAAAATGATGCGGATGCGACACCGTAGTGCAGTGCACGGGCACGTGCACATCCGCATGCATGAAATCCGTCAGTTGTTCATACATTTCAAATTTATCCAGGAGATTGGTTGTGTTTTCGGTGCCCACATCATAGAGCTCATCATCCATGTCCATCCTTCTTGCCGCTGACACAAATGCTCACAGCGTGTGTGAACCCGCCCCCGAAAATGCGAAAAAAATCCTCTTATTGAATGGGAGCCAATGGCAGCTATACCAAAGGAAAGAGCTAGAAACACCACAATCGGATAACATTAGCACTGGCATAAGACAAACACACACACAAAATTTCGTAAGTCTAGCACTAACTCCTCAAACGCTATTAATTATTTAAGGGTCAGTTAACGGTCACGAAACCCCTGTTACGTGACTATGCTGGCATGGGTAAGTGTGTGAAAAATTCATAACTCCACTCTGCTTACTCCAAATGACCTGCAATATAAACATATATATATATATATATATATATATACATTAGGATCATGCGTTATATAATGTTTATTAATATTATTTATAGACACAAGCATTCAATACCAAACTATTAATACAGCACACTATGATCGTCAACTTGCTATGTTTTTTTTACATAGTTTGCAACATCAGCACAACTTTGTAATATTAATTTAGAAATAAGGATATTCAAAATGTGCTTAAATATTTTTTATTTCGAAGCACTGATATTTTAAAGAAACACGAATTAAGCAATGCAATGGTACTATTTCTGCACTGACTCAAAGAAGTGAGGGAGGAACACACTTTTCCTGACATTTGCGCTCCCCGGTTCACCTGTCCCCACCCCCCACTCGCCGCAGTCTATAAGTTTCTCCTTCCTGATGACAATCAGAAGGATCACGACGCATCAGCAGCAGGCCGCACAGGACAGAAACGCAACTGATGCCCAAGAAGGGTAAACAAATGACAACAAAGTAAGTAACATTACATAAAACTAAACCGTTAACCGTTTTAGTTGATATTTGTTCGGCTAAGCACATGTTTGCGGCCAAAATCTCACTCAATTGTATATTAGCATGGGATGGTTATGCTAACGTGACATAGCTTCCCGCCAGCATTGGACTATGTTGTCAGCATTTTCCAGATTATGGACTGCTAATAAAATATTTAAATAAAAGCTTTTTCACCTGCTACTTTACAGCCACCAGTAGCTATCATTAGCTTTTTATATTGAGTATCTCAAGTTACCATAACTTATTTTGTTCAATTACTCTTCCCAATGTGTTTGCATGCACCAGGTAACCAGGTTATTACATAGTTCTGCAGATCAGTAACAGACTTGAATTTCGAATATTTTTTATAATTACTTATCAAATTATTACTGATTGACGCTGCTGGCGGCGTGTGTGTGTGTGTGGGGGGGGTCGTGTCGGAGCCGAACTGCGCAGTGAGTTAGACAGAGAGCCTCTCAACGATGAACGGGTCTAAATGTAGAAACAGTCAGTTGGGCACTAGTGGAAACGGACTTAGTCTGCTTTGTTAGTTTAAGTTTCAGTCGGACTTTGGTTGCAGCTATTTTAAATACGAGGACGCATCGTTTCGATTAAAGATCTTTGCTTTCATCCGCTCCATCTGTTCTGCAAGTGCTCACTCATGTAAGAAGCAGGCTAGAAACCCGTTTAGCGTTACCTGCACTGGTCTCTGAAATCCACTACCCTGTCCCCAGAAACCATACTTCTTGTTGACAGTCATGCCAGTTAAGAAGCCAGCTGACTGGAGAAAGCCACTGTAAGCTGATGAATTAAGTGCAGGTTAACACACTGACTAGAGCTTCTTGAACTTCACTCAAGCCAGTTTATTATCTCTATAACAAGTGTTTAAGTATGGAAGATTATTACTTTGAATAGGTTCAAGCATGGACTTGATTAACTTTATCTCCACAAGCTGTAAACATGAAGTTTTCTTGACTTAAATATAGCCAGGTTAACTGTAGAGCTGGTCACACCTCAAATGACAGATATTTCTATTAGAAGTTAAAAGTGATGGATCTCTAGGTAAATAGACGTCACATCAACTGTTCTGTGTTTAACCTCCTGCAGACAGAGTGCACCATCCACCAGGCTGAGCGCACGCTTAGATCGCCTGAGGAAGCATCACAATCAATGCTTATTCAGGCACATGGAATATGAAAAACACCAAATGCAGGTAATGATGGTGGGGCTCTTTAAAAAGTGATACAGTATTCATAGAACCAAGACTTGAACATCTGATCTTAAATTACAAAGACTTTTCAATGGGGCCTCCTGCACATTATGTTTTAGTTTTAGTAATAAAGAAAATGTGTGTATGAGTGTAGAGATCTGGCTCTTCAGCTCTTTGTGAACGTCTTGTTCTGGAGAAATGGTAATATGTGTTTGTCTCTGGTGTTTAGTCCTCAGGAAGTCCAAACCCAGAGAGGGAGACCTCATCAGCACCAAGCCTTCCATCTGAGCTACTGGAGTCTTCCAAGTGTTTGGTAAGTGTCAAACAAGTAGTGCTTTTAGTTTGTCCCATATGACAGCCTCCTGATAGGTTACTTTAACCTGGCCTTCATGGCTGGTATGTTATATATAGATGGAAATGCATATCTTCCCCCAAATTCTATATACTTTGCCTCTTTGACCTGAAAAACTCACACATTACATGACAGTGATTTAGCAGACGCTTTTATCCAAAGCGACTTCCAATTCAGATTCTATCACACCGTAGGCACAGCTACGGGAGACATTTCAGGGTGAAGTGTCTTGCTCAAGGACACATCGACATGCGACTGGTGGAGCAGGAGCCGGGGTTCAAACTGCCGATCCTCTGATTGAAGGACGGCCCTGCTCTCCACTTAGCCACAGTCACCACACCATGACTAAACTATGTGTTAATACAGCTCAACAGAAGTGTAATGAAACAAATACTTGAACAAATAATACATTTATATAAGAAACAAATTGAATTGGAAATTAAACATCAAACCCCATTCTTTAACAAACACATTTAAAGGTTTAATTAGCTCTCCATGACAACTAGCTCTATCATGCACACTCTCCTCTTCTCTCTCACACACACACACAAACTATCTCTATCTCTCGGTGTGTCTCTTTCTTTTTCTCTTTCTCTCCTTGATGCAAGCAGACCAGTTCATAGCAGTGAAACAATTAGAAAGGGCGAAGGGAGAGACAGAGAACTGCAATTTTTAATGTTGACACACTAAACACTTTTTCTATTTTTCTCTTTCTGAAACTCATTTTCTTGAGAAATGCTAATACATGTGTCCTCTGTATCTGCCTCTCTCCCTGCTGTTTTAGCCCTCAGGAAGTCCAAACAAAGATGGGGAGATCTCATCACTATCAGAACTTTCATCTGAGCCACTTGCAGCTTCCACGAGCTTGGTAAGTGTCAAACAAACCCTTTGAACTGGTCCTGTCCCTAATGACAGGCCTCCTAATAGTTTACTTCACCCTGTTATTGTTATTTGCCAGTTACAATGCAAGTATCCACCCAGGTAATCAGAAATGATTACTTGCTGGCTGTACTGTAGAGTTGGAAGCTTCAAATCTTCAATCATAAAAGATGATAGGCAAATTCTAAATCAACATTTGAATTCTCCACTGCTTTTTTTTTTTTTGCATGTCTATTCATTCATTGTGTTAAAGCCCGACGGACCCGAATTCGGGTCCGCTGTAGCATTTACCGTCGAAAAAAGTCCATTTATGCATGTGTACAATTTATGAATATGAATATGAATATCCCCCCAAAAAATAAAAGATCTGGGTAAAACGTACAATCTAACACATTTTTACAAACTACAAACTCCATTCTACACAACTATTATACGCAAATAAAAGATTTGCGTATAATCGAAAGCGAAAGCCTTAACTCCAAAAAATATGGATTGATGCACAATAGTTTGTTCAATAAAACATGTTCTTTTTTCAATCAATTTTGAGTTTTGGACTGGACAATTACAGAGATGAGGACTGCGTCACTCGCTGTGTGTGTGTGAGTGAGAAAGAAGGTGAAAGGTGTACTATTGCATTCAATGTTTCTGTAAGTTATTAATATTAGTAACTTGAGTGTCAACGTTATGAATGATGCTTAAAAGCTTCAAACTATTCAGTATAGCAAAAGAAAGTTAAAGGAACATTGCATGCAATAGTCCACCTTTTACCTTCCCTTCCCCTCTCTCTGTCACTCTCTCTCTCATTGACAGCAAGCACCACGGCACTCTGCACCTATTGTTATGTCATTTTGTGAACAAAAGTTATTTTCATTCAAGGAAGTTCATTTAATAAAAAGGACTACCTCATTTCATTTGATGAATCACTTCATTCAATGACAATTTTGTTTGAGAAATACATTTTTTGGGTGATGACGACATAAGCAGATGACAGACATTCTGAGCTTCATCCGTAAACCTCAAACAAATGTCAAAAAATGACATTGGGTAGAGCCCCAGCTATATGTGCAGCTACAATGAGATTGCACTATATTTGAGTTGTGGGTGTTTTGAGACAAAATAATTCATTAGTGGTTGTGTGCAAGCTATATGCATTCACCAAACCTAACATTTGGCTACAATGTCTACACCTGGGCAGCGCCTCACATTTTACTTTGCCATTGTTACTAATGGGAAAATCTACTGCATTTGGAACTTGCAGCATGTATCTACTCTTGATATCTGCTTGTTTGCAGCCCATTCACTTTTTTATAATGTACAGTTTGTATCAGAATGAGTTAGGTTGTCATATTTTCATCACATGGGAAAAAATGGCAAACATGGTCCCAACCATACATTCACCGCTGTGTTGTTATCATGTACCTTTACTTAAAACTACAAGGGTTTCATATCCTTCTTCAATGTATAACAGTAACTACTGCCAGTGCTTTATATTGTTTTGTTTTTCCCTTATAGGAAACAAGCCTGGACTTTGAGAGCAACACAGAGATATTATCCCCTGAAAGTCCATCCTCTGGTGTTGGTGATGACCCAGATGTTCCACCTGTGGGGACCTTCAAGATGATGACAAAAGGTTGGACATTGAATTATTATTGAAATGAACATTTCATTAACATTGAAATAAGGAATTCTTCAACTCAAAATGCAGAGAAATCCACTGAAGGGAACATTAACGACACAACCAAATCTTACTTCTTAGTTTCTTCTGCCATTGTCTTCTCTTCACTTGAGCAATCTGGAAAGAATAAAGTTTGGAGAAACACGGTCAAAGCAGAAAGATTGTCTGTGATAGAAAACCGATTCAGTCATGGTGGTTATCACACCCTTACCTAACTCTGACCCGATATGCTTCATGAATCAGCAACCTCCTCTAACACCAACAACAACAAATGATTACGCTAATTGCAGAGAGGTGTCACACTTTTTTTCATTCAATTTCCATTAAAAGTAACGGAGGTAAACACAGAGAGAGAGGGACCTGCTTTTACCGTGTCTGAAGATGAGTGTCGACAGGCCAGAGGTGGGCCGTTCTGAGAAGCTTTACCAAACCCCATACTCTGATTGGCTGAGCAGCTCAGGGGGGCAACGTGACCCCCAAAGTGAGCCCGCTGTCATCATGGAAATTTAAAGAACAAACAATGATGAGATAACGTAAATGTTAATATTCTTATCACTTTCATTATTTCCCCCCATGTTTTAGGGATGCTAGAGGTTTTGACTTGAGTTGTTTTGACCAGAAATAGATTAGCAACCATTTTTCTCAAGCATTTCCATTTGTTGGGCATACTTGTTGATCATTATCAGAGAAAAGACAGATGTGATAGATTGTTTTCGTTCTGACGTTATTTCATGTCTCTTCATACCTTTATCCTTCCCCTCTCTTCCATGCCATCATACTTTTCCTCTCTCGCCATCCTGCACACTCCTTTTCACATTTTCATCGTTCCCTCTCCAGTCCATGTAGATGGAAAGATGGCCTTGTTGATATTGTAGTATGAAACCGGAAAAAAAATCTTTGCATTTCATTTTTTTGTACTTTCTCCGACACTCTTAGACACTCCCAGGTCAGGTGGTGGTCTCTTCAACTCAGAGTGTCAGGTTTCACAGATCATCCAGTCAGAGTTGGTCTTCAATACAACCCCACTCCTGTCCTCTTTCTTTTCTTGATAGCCTAGAGCCTAGAGTTACGCTCACCAAACCCGTAAGGCACGTGACTATGCTGCCATGGGCAAGTGTGTGACAAATTCATACCTGCTCTCTGAAACGTTTATTGAGGATCAATCGTACATTCGTTAACTAGACATGGGCTATCTAGACATTCTAAATGTTTAGAATGCACATTTCTAGTCACTCTGAACAATCACAGTGACTCAATCAAGAGTGAAATCGACCAGCAATTTCACCTCTGTTGTGACTTCCTGGGCACCACCGCTTTTACGGGTGACAGGTTCCCTGAAAGTGACACGCTGGACGTAGAAGGGTTCTTTACGGGGCAGACACCCTCGCTCTGCTCTATAAGACAAGCTTCCACGCGAAGCACGCAGTAGGACTTTTGACAGACAGCAGTTTGATTCTGCTGTTCCTAGCTCTGGCCAGCAGAGGGCACTCTAGGACCTCTCTTAGAAAATGTCACAGGCCCTTTGAGCAAACTCAAGCTACAGCAGGGACCTCTGACCTCCCATTTGTAGCCACATATCCCCCGTCTACTGTTGAACTTGTCAAGAGTGATTAGGACGTACATTTAAAATGTTTACTTGTATGCATCTCAATCTGTATATTCTTTGTACTTTTAATAGTTTATCAGGTAACTCCTCGTCTCCACCTCAATCCCTATATTTTATGTATTTGTAATAGTTTCATCAGATGTCACTGTGTTTTTACTTCAGAAGATGTTAGACTGCTCCATTAGCCTGCTGGCCTCCAAAATCCCGCTATCACGGGGTTCCTCCACTGCCTCCTCATCGTGCTCATGTTCTGGACTCAAGTCCATCTCCGTGTGCATGGGGACGGCAGGGTTCGAGGCTCTCAACTGCGCCAGATGCATCACCGTCACCTGATATTTGGCTGCCTTTTGTTGTAGCTCCCGAGCACCACGGTCCAGCTCGAGGTGGCCTTTCATTTTTCAGATGGTGGGGCATGGCCGCACATACTTTCTGACAGAGAGGGCAAGCGTGAACCATCTTTGTGCGAGTCATATCTAGAAAAAAGAAAAGGAAGGAAAAAGAGCCATTTAGATACGGTATTTCATCATGCAATTCGGGGAGAGGCAAACTGTTTGCCTGTTATCTGCTGCTGCTACCTGCTGAAATGGCGTGGAACCGCCCCGCCCTGAAGTAGAGGAATCGGGGGGCAGTCGCTCCAGCCTTGAAGGCATTCATTCCCCCATGCTCCTCAGTAAATTGCTCAGTATGGCCATCTGTAGGGTTTTTGCTTAGCCTCCAGAACACACCCTTGCTATCAAATCATTCATGCCCACATGACAGCCATGCCATAGGAACAAGCTAAAGCCACCAAACTTGACACACACCTGCTCTGGCTTCATACTAACACGCACACCAAGTTTCAGGAGAATTGCACCACGTGACCCAGCACTATGTGTAGCGTGCACAGAATGACGTCACACAGGCTCAATCTGGTGCTACACATTCAATGAAAGTGCTCTGTAACATACAAAAATATACATTTAGGTGTACAGTCGCTCCACAGCGCGTTCTACTTCTATCCTGTACAGAGATTCTCATCCTCGCGAGACTTCAGTGTGGCTCTCCGTCACAGACACTGCTTATGTCGCAACACTGACACCTACTGGCGATCCACTGGATCTACTGCCTAACATGTAGCTGATGATAAATAACGCTGTACCCTCAATTTTAACTACAATTAACACTTCCTCCTCATAAACACATAGGAAACATAGTAAACTCTCTTAACTTACATTACACCCAAACAATTATTGTACTTTCTGAACGACATATGACTTGTTGTGCCACATATACACCATCTGGGCCTCTTCATCATATATGATGCAGTCTATGACAGCCATGCTGATTCAGCATTCCAAGTATTGTTCTTTGAATCTTTATTGTTGGACTGTTGATTCAGCATTCCAAGTATTGTTCTTTGAATCTTTATTCCACTATTTCTTCCGTCGCGCTTGAAACTCTTCTTCTTCAGTTTGTAAGCTACAGAAACCGTTCAACTATGTAAATGTTCAACTCTTTCAGCTCATGTGTGCTATGTCTCTTCATATTTCCAATCTTTCAACTTTTTGAATTATTAACTTGTTCAACTTTCAAATCCTTCTACTTCCTCATACTTTCAGCTACAGACACCATTTAAACTTTTGAATGTTGAGAAAACCCTGATCAATGATTGTATGTTATAATCATTTTGATATCTTTTACACTTTTTGAACTGTAGCAATTTAGCTTTTATGTGTTTTTCAGTCCTTTTCTGCTTTTATAATGGCTGTGTATTGCGCAGCTTAGAGTGCGTGATGTCACCGCTAGAGTGAAGAGGACCTTGAGATTCCTGTGAAAATTTTTTTTGTCTTTTGCGACTGACTCCTCAATTTTCACTCTTCATGCATAATTTTTGGATGGAAACGTAGCTAATCTTGTCCTTGTCGTAGACAAATGACTGTGGAACACATTTGGAACAAAAGCCTTTAATTGCCTTTAATTGAGAGGAAAACCAACTTTCTCCTCCATAGACCCCAATGTTAAAACGTACTTCAAAAAAGTCTTGCACAGACAACCGTACCCCATTTCTAAATCGCCATTGAAGCCACTTTTTTTTACACTACAGATCCAATTTTCGCATGATCTGTTCTTCAAGTCATCCTTGCGCTCCACTATTAATATTGGAAGAATAGGGGCTATGGTTATGGGGGTTTGTGGTTTTGTTTGACAGGTGTTTTCCAGTCTTTTTCTCATGAAAAGGCTGCCAGGCTGACAGGTGTTCGTGCTTGAACTAATTACTGATGTTTATAAACACACAGACTCATAGACTCTCCAACCGCTGCGTCGTCACCATGGGAACCAGTAACACACACACACACACACACACACACACTCTCTCTCTCTCTCTCTCTCTCTCTCTCTCTGTCTGTCTGTCTGTCTGTCTGTCTGTCTGTCTCTCTCTACACACTCAGTCCATCTGACTGTCTGTCTGCCTGTCTCTCTCTACACACTCAGTCCATCTGTCTGTCTGTCTGTCTCTCTCTCTACACACTCAGTCCATCTGTCTGTCTGTCTGTCTGCTTGTCTCTCTCTACACACTCAGTCCGTCTGTCTGTCTGCCTGTCTGTCTCTCTCTACACACTCAGTCTGTCTGTCTGTCTGCCTGTCTCTGTCTACACACTCAGTCCATCTGTCTGTCTGTCTGTCTGTCTCTCTCTACACACTCAGTCCATCTGTCTGTCTGTCTGCCTGTCTCTCTCTCTCCCTTTCTGTGAACGAATCCTGTTATTTAATAACTTCTGTTTGTGTGTTTCATACATTCTGATTCTGTGTCCTCTCCTCCTCTCTCCCCCACCCAGCCCAACTCTTTCAAAATAAAAGCCCCATGGATTAACTGTATTTAAACATTAAGTTCAAAATTAGGCTTTTTTGTTGAAATAATTAATGCTCTTACTAATATTGCGACAACTACTACTACTGCTGCTGCTAATATTTCTAGTATTACTACTACTACTACTGCTAATACTACTACTACTTCAACTACAACTTTTGCTGTTGCTACTACTACTACTACTACTATTACTGCTACTATCAATATTATTACTACCACTACTGCTATTCCTACCACTACAATTACTTATACTACAACTGCTACTACTACTACTGCTATTCATGCTACTACCAGTACTAATACTACTACAGCTATTAGTACGACTGCTATAGTACTACTACAACTACTACTACGACTACTACTACTGTTATATTAAATACTACGACCACTACTACAGCTATTACCACGACAACTGATACTACTACTTCTACTACTTCTTCTAATTACTAATACTACTATTAATAATACTTCTACTACAACTTCTACTACTCCTACTACTACAAATATCACTACTGCTACTACTAGTACTTATTCTAATGCTACTAGTACTTCTACTAATGATAATACTTCTACTTCAACTACAACTTCTACTACTACTACTAATACAAATATCACTACTGCTGACATTTTTAAGCCACAGAAACCGTTAAAATATCAAAATGTTCAGCTCTTTCAGGAGAGGGTGATATGACTTAATATTTGTAATTTTTAAACTATTTATAATATTAAGCTTTTTGCAATTTGTTTTGAATGGTGTTGTACACTTTGCTTTTGCTTATATGTGTATTGGTTTTGTCTATACGTTACTGTCTATCTATGAATTTGAATTCTATTTTTATTTGAAATTTTGTAATTTTTAGGCAGCCTTCAAATATCTGGCCGGGGACAGCAGATGAAACTAGCCTCTCTGGCTAACTCTGGCTCACTTACAGTTTTACTGTTGATTGGTGTGCATTGTCCCTGCAAAATAAATAAACAAATAAAACAAATGAATGTATGTTCGGACAAGGACTTCAAAGTTAATGGCAAGAAGCCACCCCAACATATGGTTTTTGATTTCATTTTATTTCATCTCATTAAAGCTCCATAGCATGACCTAAACTGTATACTGTTTTCCAAAATATGTATTGTTCATGTGGTGTTGTAGTTTACAAAATAGTGACTGCTCCAGTTTTCTGCACCCAGGAATAGTACATATTGAAGACAAGCGTTATTGACCCATTTGGCCACAAGAGGGAGTACACCTTTAAGTGAGCACTTCTGTCAGGCTTGAACTAGTGCAGGGAACATACATATGTTTTAATTATCACCACAGGTATAGAGATGTTTTCCTCTGTTTTTCACATGATATGTGTTAGCTACAGTAGCTTACAGCAGAAACCTAAATAGACTTCAATTCATAATTTGTCATCCGTACACTTTGTAGCGCATCATTAGGTTCTATATTTGGTGTTTTCCATCGTACTGTCGTGCTCATACGGATATTAAATAGTATTCTAAGAGGTACTAACTACCGGTTTGTGTCTTTATGATCAGAAACAATCAGCGTCACGATGTCAGCTGATCAGGAGCTCAACACGGACACGGCTGAGCAACTGGTGAGAGAAACTAGTTAACTCACTTCTTTACTGGTTAACTGGTTGTTTCAGGGTTTGAATTAACTTTAGCCTGTGTGTGTGTGTGTGTGTGTGTGTGTTTAGGTGAGACCAAAGGTAGAGTTCCAGACTTTGCTGCAAGATGCAGGAGCTACAAAAGAAGTTTTTACCATGAAGGAGGTAAAAAAAAAAAAAGGACCGCATTTATGAACGGAAAGTTAAAAAAGTACTCGTCTAAATCCAGTTTCCTGCACTTTTGAACGCTTCGTTGAGCGTGATGGGGGACATCGGGAGCTGGTGTTCTGCACAGTCGGGTGTTTTGCACGTCTCCCATGATGCATCTGTGATGGTCTGTCTCGCAGGTGATATTCTACCTGGGTCAGTACATCATCCAGAAGCAGCTGTACGACCAGAAGCAGCAGCACATCGTCCACTGCTCCCAGGATGCACTGGGGCGGGTGCTGGGAGTCGACAGCTTCTCTGTTAAAGAGCCGCGGTGAGAAATAGACGCACACAGAACAGGAAGTAGATGATTAACTGTCTGTTTGGATTCATATACGTGTAATAAAAGTACAGTATGATGTACATGTATTTGGTGTGTTTGTGTTCTCCAGAGCTCTGTTTGCTATGATCACCAAGAACCTGGTGGCCGTGAAGAACCAAGGTAGGACCGATTCTTTTCTCTCTGGTCGGATCCAACATGTCTCCACAGTCTTCAGACTTCAGTTAGAGCCGAGTGAGTTTACAAACCGCCGCTCATCGCGTCCACGAGAGGCCTGAAGAAAGTCTGCCCCTCTGCTCCTCATACTCTAATAACAAGCTACAGACTTTGCACAAATCTCACATGAATGTCCTTATTGTTTCACATGAATAGTTCTAAACAGGATCATGAACTTTATATGTGAGGCGTGTGCTAATTCATCCCCAAACTTAACCATGACCATCCCACTGCTCCTGAGAATGAAGTTTGAAGAGTGGACATTTGGATTCAGCTCTATTCTTCCACTTCAACTCTTTGATGCTGAAGATTTTCTCTCTTTCTTTCTCAGAGTCGCCGCCGAGCTCGAGTGAACCTCAGACAGACAGAGGGACAGAGGTAAGACTAATAATAATAATATCATAATAATGCAGCCACGTTGTGTTGCACCAAATTCAAAAGAGCCTCTCAGACATCATTGTGTTGGTTTGTTTTGAGCGTCTTACACTTTTGGGTAAGAAAAGCTTAATGAAGTACTTTTAATGCTGACTTTAGTAGAAGACAATAAGACTTTAAGAACATGTCGCACACAGTGTCCTACAGGCTTTCAAATGGACAACATTCACACTTCTCTTCAGGGTTATTTTAAAAGATCACTAAAAGTGAGACTGAATTTGTGTTGGTTTTTTTTGCTTTTAGGAGGCAGCTTCAGAAAGTCGCTCTTCATCACCAGACAGGAGAGGAAGGAGGAGGAGGAGGAGGAGCTGGAGGAGCTGCAGGAGCAGTGATCCAGGTGAGTTTCTCCTCCCGCCTCCTCGTTATTGCTCATGAACACAGAACCTGTGATGTTGAACTCTGCTTCGTCTCTTCAGGGCCCTCGGACAGTTTAGAGGAGGAGGAGGAGGAGGAGGAGTCAGGGGAGGAAGAGGAAGGGGAAGGAAGGAAGAGGAGGCGGTGGTCCGACAGTGTTCTGGACAGACACAGCAGCCAATCGTCAGACTCTCACAGCACAGTGAGTATCACACACACACACACACACACACACACACACACACACTGTTATTTAGCTGATGTTGTGTTTGTTTATAACGCAGTGTGTGTGTTTTAGTCCGGGAGGTCGGAAGTCACGGTTGCGGCCTCGGACTCAGAAAGCGACAACTTCAGCGTGGAGTTTGAGGTGGAGTCCATCGACTCTGACGACTACAGAGAAGACGACGCCTCTCTGTCTGCAGACGACCAGGTACACACACACACACACACACACACACACACACACACACACACACACACCGTCCTCTGTCTGCAGACGACCAGGTACACACACACACACACACACACACACACACACCGTCCTCTGTCTGCAGATGACCAGGTACACACACACACACACACACACACACACACACAGACACCGTCCTCTGTCTGCAGATGACCAGGTACACACACTCCTTCTCCTCACAGCAGACACTCTGGACCCCCGACTCCCAGTCCTCCTCCTCCATGGACTCCCAGGAGCTTCTCCCCCCCTCCCCCCCTACTCCTCACCCCGTGGTCCCCCAGCTGGACCGCAGCGTTGCGGCGGAGTGGCGGCTGCCGGACTCGTGCCTGAACCCCTGTCTCATCTGTCAGTCCCGGCCGAAGAACGGCTGCATCGTCCACGGCCGGACGGGACACCTGATGTCCTGCTACGTCTGCGCCCGCAAGCTGAAGAAGAGGAACAAGCTGTGTCCCGTCTGCAGGCTGCCCATCCAGTCGGTCATCCTCACCTACCTCAGCTGAGACCCCCGGTCTGTCCTCAGCTGAGACCCCCTCACCTCCCTACACATCCCAGTGACCACAGAATTACATTGAATATTTACCAAATTAAGAAGGAAGTTGAGTTTCTGTCCTCAGGCACACGTTTGCACTTTCTGTCTCTCTGAGTCTCTTTTTCTAAAAGCTCGTATGGCTACCAACATCCTCTGTTATTTATTACATGTTTATTTAAGATGCTCATGTATATTTAAGCAGAGACTTTTCTAGGAGCTCTTTAAATAATAAGATGAATATATGAGAGCTGTAATATGTTCTTGTTATAGATTTGCTGTGAATTAAATAAAGTTTAACATCTGTTAACTTGGACTGACTTTTGCTTTATCACTTTATTTATATATATATATATTTATATTTATGTATAAATCTATATTTATATATAAATCTATATATATATATATATCTATATCTATATATCTATAGATATATATCTATATATAGATATATGTATATCTATATAGATATATATATATTTATATAGATATAGATCTATATATAGATAAAGTGATATAGATATATATATATATAGATATATATCTATATTCTATATATCTATCTATATTCTATATATCTATATATATCTGTATAGATACATATCTATCTATATTCTATATATCTATATAGCTATATCTATCTATATTCTATATATCTATATAGCTATATCTATCTATATTATATATATCTATATAGATATATACAGTGCTGTGAAAAAGTATATGCCCCCTTCCTGGTTTCTTATTTTTTTGCATATTTGTCACACTTAAATGTTTCAGATCATCAAAATTGTTTTAATATTAGACAAAGATAACCCGAGTAAATACAAAATGCAGTTTTCAAATGATGATTTCATTTATTAAGGGAGAAAAGCTATCCAAACCTACTTGGCCCTGTGTGAAAAAGTAATTGCCCCCCCTTGATAAATCAAGAATGAACTGTGATTTTTTGGAAAGCTGAGTTCAATTTCACTATCCACACCCAGGCCTGATTACTGCCAGACCTGTTGAATCAAGAAATCACTTAAATAGAACCTGTCTGACAAAGTGAAGTCGGCTAAAAGATCTCAAAAAGCAACACATCATGCTGATGATGTTGTAAAGAAATTCAAGAACAGATGAGAAACAAAGTAACTGACATGACTCAGTCTGGAAAGACCCCAGAACAACATCTGAAGAACTGCAGGCCTCAGTCTCCTCAGTTAAGATCAGTGTTCATGATTCAACAATAAGAAACACACTGGGCACAAATAGCATCATGGGACAGTTCCATGGCGAAAGCCACTGCTGAGCAAAAAGAACACAAAGGCTCGTCTCACATTTGCCAAAAAACATGTTGATGATCCCCGAGACTTTTGGGCAAATATTCTGTGGACTGACGAGACAAAAGTTGAACTTTTTGGAAGGTGTGCGTCCCGTTACATCTGGCGTAAAACTGACACAGCATTTCATAAAAACAACATCATAGCAACAGTCACACATGGTGGTGGTAGTGTGATGGTCTGGGGCTGCTTTGCAACTGCAGGATCTGGACGACTTTCCATAATTGATGGAACCATGAGTTCTGCTCTCTACCAGAACATCCTGAAAGAGAATGTCCGGCCATCAGTTCGTGACCTCAAACTCAAGCGCACTTAAGTTATGCAGCAGGACAATGATCCAAAACACACCAGCAAGTCCACCTCTGAATGGCTCAACAAAAGCAAAATGAAGGTTTTGGAGTGGCCTAGTCAAAGTCTGGACTTAAATCTGATTGAGATGCTGTGGCGTGAGCTTCAACAAGCTGTTTCTGATCGAAAACCATCCAATGTGGCTGAATTAAAACAATTCTGCAAAGAAGAGTGGGCCAAAATTCTTCCACAGCAATGTGAAAGACTCATTGTCAGTTATCGCAAACGCTGGATTGCAATTGTTGCCGCCAAGGGTGACAAAACCAGTTATCAGGTTTAGGGGGCAATTACTTTTTCACATAGGGTAGGTTTGGATAGCTTTTCTCCCTTAATAAATTAAATCATCATTTAAAAACTGCATTTTGTCTTTACTCGGGTTATCTTTGTCTAATATTAAAATTTGTTTGATGATCTGAAACATTTAAGTGTGACAAATATGCAAAAAAATAAAAAACCAGGAAGGGGGCAAATACTTTTTATAGCACTGTAGATCTATATAAACATATGTATCTATATAGATATATATTTATATATATCTATATAGATATATATCTATATAGATATAGATATATATCTCTATAATGATATATATATATATATATATATATATATATATATATATATATATATATATATAAAACCAGTTGCTCTTCAGTCCACAGCAAGCCTATCCCCGATACAAAAACGGGACCATATGCGTGAACTGTATTAGCTCATACATAATACAATAATACCACTGGATTATGGGCCACCCGGTGTAGTAAAAATGCTGTACAATTGGAGACAAGTGCTAGAAACATAGTGAGAGATTCAACGAATTGGCCTAGCCCAGTGCCTTGGGATTTAAGATGGAAAAGGGGCTACCAGTTATGGACAGAGGTATGTGGGGAAACAGAACTGTCGTGGATACAGCCAAAAGCACATAATCCACACAGCGACATTATCTTTAGAGAAGATACTGTGACCCTCACCAACAGATGGAAATTTAAAATAGGGTTTGGAAACTGTATCCCTATCTGCATGAACAGAAAATCATATGAATTAACAAACTTGAGTTTGATCCAGGGCATATTCTTTGCGGCAGGAGAAGGCCTGAAAATTGCAGGCTCTGCTATTGTAGATACAGTGGACGGTACACTAAGTGTGGCAACCAACGGGATGTTATCAATTGCAAAAAATGCAGCCATCTGCTTAGGATGTCTATATATATAGATATCTATATAGATATATATCTATATAGATATATATATATATCTATATATATATATATATCTATATAGATATATATATATATATATATATATATATATATATATATAGATATATATATAGATATATATATATATAAAGTGATATATATATATATATATATATATATATATATATATAGATATAGATATAGATATATGATGCTCAGATGGTGTATAGCGCTGGGTCACGTGGTGCAATTCTCCTGAAACTTGGTGTGCGTATTAGTATGAAGCCAGAGCAGGTGTGTGTCAAGTTTGGTGGCTGTAGCTTGTTGCCAAATTCTACCTGAGCAGGTGAGTCCAACAGCTTTGCCAGGTGAGCAGGTGTTTCTATCTGAGCCTGAGCTTCTACAGTCCAGGAGAGCAGACTCATGGCCTCCACACTGGAACTCTTTGGTCCACATTGGGGCCTCCACTTCTCCATAGAGCGCCCCCTGGAGGACTGATGGAGCTCCACAGCCAAGCTCCCTACAGCCCACCTCTGCATCCTTTTGGTCAAAGTCATCTTCACACACTGAAGACCACCACCTGTTAGACTGGTTAGACTTCACCTCCAGTCTGCCTGGGCACAGACTAGTCCCATTCACCAGCCTGACAGAGTCTGGAGAGATGATAGAAGATGAAAGAGACGAGAGATAAAAGACACCAGACATTAAATAACATTCTGTCTTATTTTTCTTAGAAGATCTGTGACCCAGAATATAAATCTGTTCATAAAATGATCCCTAAAATGTGAAAGAGATGGGGCTGGACTCTCTCCTGAAGGAGTGTCCAGGGTGAAGGACGGTGTGGAGGTACTGACGAGCCCCCGGCTGAGCTGAGCTGCTCAAAGTTGTGTCCAGTAGGTCATTGGTGCCTGTTATGGTGGAAACCATTTTTGAATTATTAAGCTTTTTGCAATTTGTTTTGAATGGGATATCTATGGAGAAAATCTTCAAATCTTGTTAAACTTCTTCAACTTTCAAAGCCTTCTTCTTTCTCATACTTTCAGCTACAGACACCATAGTTAGACGTTTCAATAGAAGGGTTTTCAGCAGTGCAGTTTAAATGCTTTCGGGCTTCAACATTTTTCAGACAGGTAGTCTCTCATTTCTGTATTTTCAGCAATGTTTTTGCAATTCATTTCAGCTTTCAGCTTTCAGCATTCCAATGCATTTTCAGCAGGAAATGCATTTTCTAGTTTGTTGAAACTCTTCTTCTTCTTCAGTTTTTAAGCTACAGAAACCGTTCAACTATGTAAATGTTCAGCTTTTTCAGCTCATGTGTGCTATGTCTCATAATATTTCTAACTTTTTGAATTATTAAGCTTTTTGCAACCTATTTTTTGAATGGGATGTCTATGGAGAATATTTTTAAATCCTCTTAAACTTCTTCAACTTTCAAATCCTTCTACTTCCTCATACTTTCAGCTACAGACACCATTTCAACTTTCAAATGTTGAGAAAACCCTGATCAATGATTGTTATAATCATTTTGATATCTTTTACACTTTTTGAATAGTAGCATTTTTGCTTTTATGTGTTTTTCAGTCCTTTTCTGCTTTTATAATGGGTGTGTATGGCGCAGCTTAGAGTGCGTGATGTCACCGCTAGAGTGAAGAGGAGCTTGAGATTCCTGTGAAAAAAATATTTGTCTTTTGCGACTGACTCCTCAATTTTCACTCTTCATGCATAATTTTTGGATGGAAACGTAGCTAATCTTGTCCTTGTCGTAGACAAATGACTGTGGAACACATTTGGAACAAAAGCCTTTAATTGCCTTTAATTGAGAGGAAAACCAACTTTCTCCTCCATAGACCCCAATGTTAAAACGTACTTCAAAAAAGTCTTGCACAGACAACCGTACCCCACTTCTAAATCGCCATTGAAGGCACTTTTTTTTACACTACAGATCCAATTTTTCGCATGATCTGTTCTTCAAGTCATCCTCCCTCTCCAGTATTAATATTGGAAAAATAGGGGCTATGGTTATGGGGTTTGTGGTTTTGTTTGACAGGTGTTTTCCAGTCTTTTTCTGATGAAAAGGCTGTCAGGCTCACAGGTGTTCGTGCTTGAGCTAATTACTGATGTTTATAAACACACAGACTCACAGACACAAGCCTCACTCTCTCTCTCTGTGTCTCTCTCTCTCTGTGTGTCTCTCTCTCTCTGTGTGTCTCTCTCTCTCTCTGTGTGTCTCTCTCTCTGTGTGTCTCTCTCTCTCTGTGTGTCTCTCTCTCTCTCTGTGTGTCTCTCTCTCTCTCTGTGTGTCTCTCTCTCTCTCTGTGTCTCTCTCTCTCTGTGTGTCTCTCTCTCTCTCTGTGTGTGTCTCTCTCTCTCTGTGTGTCTCTCTCTCTCTCTGTGTGTGTCTCTCTCTCTCTGTGTGTGTCTCTCTGTCATACAGTCATTCAGATATTAGGGACTTTTAGAGGACCCCCCCCCCCCCCCCCCCCCCCCCCCCCCCACACACACACACACACACACACCATTTTAAAATACAAGCCCCACTGAATGAATTCCAACTGAAATGCTTCTGATGAAGCCTGTCATTTAATAACCTGTTTGTGTTTATCTAACATTATGATACTTTAAACAATACTTCTACTACAACTACAACTACAACTTCTACTACTACTACTACTACAAATATCACTACTGCTGACATTGTTTAAGCCACAGAAACTATTAGAATATCAAAATGTTCAGCTCTTTCAGGAGAGGGTGATATGACTTCATATTTGTAATCTTTAAACTATTTATAATATTAAGCTTTTTGCAATTTGTTTTGTATGGGATATCTATGGAGAAAATCTTCAAATCTTGTTAAACTTCTTCAACGTTCAAAGCCTTCTTCTTTCTCATCCTTTCAGCTACAAACACCATAGTTAGACGTTTCAATAGAAGGGTTTTCAGCAGTGCAGTTTAAATGCTTTCGTGCTTTATAATCTGTACAATAGTCTGTTTTGTCATTTAGAAGAAAGAATCTTCCAGAAGACAAAACAAACCTTGGACTTGACAAAAAATAAATGTATTTTAATTAAATCAATTGAAATTCAACATACTAGCAGAATTATTATGTATTCCTGTTTTTTTATCGTGATAAAATATTACCCTGAGTTGGTAGTCATATTCTGCTTCATGGTTAAAGGCATATTGCTTCAGTAATAGTGGCAGCAATGCAAATAATAATGCATAGTTCAAAATTGCAACAGTTTACCAACAGTTTCATCATTATTCAATAATTTATGTACTAACCGCAGTTGATTAGGAATTTGTTTCAGTGCACTCAATAACCTTGGATCCTGTAATTGACCGCTTGTTCTGCTAGACTCGTATTAGTAGTGCTAGCGATGAGTGATATTATGGTAATTGATATTTCCTACGTACTACGGCTAGACCTGAAAGTTTTTCGGATATAGGGTACATCAAAAGAGAAACCATAATAATATTCTGTGTCATTCAATAATGACGTCACAATCAGAAATTCAAAACGTACAGACGCAAATAATTCATAAAAATGACAAACGCATTCCGTCGGTATCGGTCCTGAGCTTGTAAGCAGGACACAGTTTGTTCAAGAGGTAACAGTATATATAACACATCTCTACTCTGACAGTGATGAAAACTGTGTGTATTTATTAGTTATTAGTATTATTAGTTACTATTATTAAGTACAGTGATCATGTGTACAGACACAAACTTCTGAAAAGTCTCTACAGCTGACAGCTGTGATCAGCTGATCGGCCGTCATCAGAAACAGACATCGCTTCATTTTACGCTTCAGAAGAAAGGACGGCTCATGTATCTTAATTTAGTTTATTCTAAGGGCCTGTCTCCACACATCAGCCGCAGGGCGCTGGACAGCGCTTCAACCCACCCTTTCAATGGAAAAGCGCTCCGAAGGCTTTTTCCTAATGTTTGTATGACAACAATATTTTGAATATGATAACATATCACCACTGTGACCACAGTTGTATGCTAGACAGCATCGCTCCTTTGCTTTGTATGATCTATTTGGGCCACTATTTGTTTTATATTGTTGTTTCACCGATGTCTGCTTCATACGGACAATAGATAAACTCGTCATCTCTCAATCTGACAGCCGTATCGTCAGAGTAAGGCAAGCCAAGGGATACGGGGTATGGTAACAAAAACACAACACTCAATGGCAAAAGCATTCAAAGCATTACATTTCAGTCATTTAGCAGACGCTTCTATCCAAAGCGACTTACAATTCAGTATCTATCTACCATAGGCTCAGCTAAGGGAGCAATTTTGGGCTTAAGTGTCTTGCTCAAGGACACATTGACATGAGACTAGCAGAGCAGGGGATCGAACAGATGACGTCTGATTGAAAGGCGGCCCTGCTCTCTACTTAGCCGATCTGCTCCTACAAATGGGGGTTTCTGTCTTTGTTATGATAGTTTATGGGTACATCCCAAGTCTCTTAATTGCATCCCCGTTTCCCTTACTTGGGTCCTTTCCTTGCGTCTTAGTCCCTCCTCAAGGAAATCATGCGAGGAGAGAAGAAACGAGGAAATATGCTTTAAGAAAAAGAAAACTACTTGACACAACAGAGAGAATCAACCAACAAAAATTGGATTGTTTGTTAGTCCTAATCAGAGAATACACAGAGGCAGAATAACTGACGACTGTGATCCATAAGTAAGGAAATCTTTATGTAGGCAATAGTGAAAAAAGAGTATGATAGCCTACGAAGAAGTTAAACACATAGCCTAATCTAGGCTAAAAGAAACAGTTGAAGCTGCCAAATGCAGAAAGTACTATTATTTACGATGTATTACCATCACAACTGGCTATAAATCATCGACGGCGTGAATGTGTAAATAGACGGGTTTCTAATATCACTGCCTCTCTAAAGCACGATATATCTGACTATAATAACATGTGCGTATTATGATATTAATGTGTTGCTTGGATGTATTTTGCCGGGGCTTTAGAGGCAGTCATAGCGGGTTAGAGGAGAGCAGGGTCCCCCAAAGCATGTTGAAGGCTCCACACCCGCAGGAGTACGACACACTGTACAGCGGCTGATGGCTGGCACTCTGCCGTGGGGACTCCGCAGACCTCCCGCCCTCCGTTTGGTTCTCCAACATGCTCTGCGGACCCGGCTTGACTCAGACGCATATAAACGTCTATAGAAAATATGCATCACATATAAGCATCACAGCATTTAAATTAAAAATGAAGTTCACGTGAAACAACACACACCATTACTAAGGCAGAGTTTGAATTTAAATATTTGTATTTAATGGGATATAACAATTCATAGATATAAAAACAGTTGAATATGAAGTGACATAAATAACACCACAATGAAAAATGGAATACACAACTATTACATTATAATAACAACTTTAAGGAACGCGAATACAACAACATTAAACAATGTATTATTTTACAATTTCTATCGTTCCGACACGATTGCCCGTCAATTTTATTGATACTTGGATTGGGGGTTCAATCATGTGTGGTTCGATTGGTGTCCAGAGAGCTTCTGCAATCAGAACTGTCCGACCGTCATCTAGGAGGAGGCTCAGGGTGCCTGGCTCACCCTCGACGTCCATCACGCCCAATGCCCCCACCACGTCTTCAGAGCTGACCTCCTGTCGTGAGAAATGTAGACATATACCCTTCTGTTAGATATTCTCCCTCTGTCACCAATCACCCAAACATCAATCGTACTTTTTACCATTTTTTAAATCCAAATAAACTACACAGCCCGTAGGTGCTGCTTATTCATTTTAAATGTCACCCTTTGTTCATATTTGTTTTTTTATTGTCACTTCAAATACATTTTATTTACATCACTTCAGCAGACTTCACTGTGTGTATTTTGAAGATGTGATTGTGTAAAAAGAATTGTCTAAAAAAACAAATGTCAATGTTATTTAAAAAAAATTAATGATAAATACAACAGCAACAACCAAGTAGGCCTACCTCAATTTTGGTATAGTTCGTGGACTGCAGCTGCATTCCATAGTCAGTCTGCGTGCCTTTAAGATGGGACACCTTGATACGTGTCCCAATCTGCAGCTTACTGTCCCCAGCAGCTTCCCTCCAAAGACAGAGACACATCTGTGTATCCCCCTGTAGAAGGTCATGTGAAATAATATTTTAATTTCTAATTCTCTGTCTCTTTCTCTCTCTCTCTCTCTCTCTCTCTCTCTCTCTATATATATATATATATATATATATATATATATATATATATATATTAATGACGAAAACCATGAAATTGCTAAAAACAATTAACATTGCTAGCTAGATATCTCGGTTAGCAATCGTTAACCGAGATATCTATTCAAGCCAATTCACGTATGTGTGTATATACACACATACGTGAATTGGCGGCGGCTTGAAATAAGGCGTTGGGGGCTTAGTCCAGAGAAGTTTTTGTAACGCCATTCTGAAATAATACAATACACACAAAGTTATAGGATAAGTTAAGGAGTAGGCCAGTAGCCTACACGTTTTTATCTGTAACATTTCTTTTATTTCACAGTGTGTTGCCTCTTTAGCACATTATTATTAGAAACTAGTGTTTCGTATTAAAGAGTTCTTACAGTTTACCTAAAACAAGAGATAGATGTTTGATATTTGGAAATAACGATTGCTAACCGAGATATCTAGCTAGCAATGTTAATTTGTGACTGGCAAAGAAACAAAAACAAAACACATACACACACACACACACACACAAGGTCCAAAGCGGTGGGATGAAAAGGCTCAGTGACTGCACAGATGTTCTCTGTGGTACGCTGTGTCCAGCCTGATGCAAGTTGTAAGAGGTGACTGTTGCTCTTTTCAAAATGTGATGATTCAAATCGTAAGTTAACCTATAAATTATCGAGTGATATTAAGAAAACATGTCACAAATTAGCCTATGTCTCAAAGTTGTTTTTTTTAAAGATGAATGAAATTGCCAGAATTTTTTGAAACATTATGGCTATATCTTGCTTAGCAATCGGTATTTCCAAACAGAAGTCATCTGTCATCTGTCTGAAACTATGTGTTTCTATTTCCAAATTTAGTTTGGAGGACAAAGCCTCCAAAGCCAAATTTCCTCATGTTTTCTTGTGTTGTGGTGGTATAGGAGCACCCCAGGTGGTGGCCTGGGAGTTTGACTCTACTGTTGTGGTACCAGCGTCAACTGAAAAGAATGTATTGGCCACAGTTTCGGAAGGGAAGAGTTTGCCACTAAATTTAATGAGGGCGGTATCTATGTAGTACGGGGCATACAGATGTATTCCATGACCTTCTCCAATCAGATCTGGGCATTCAACGGCCGGCGGGCCATACCCGGCCCGTTGGCTGTGGGACGTCAATGGGAAATTAGGAATAAAATGTAAATAATTGTACATCATGCACGGAATACAGCTGTATTGCTTTTATTTTGAAGGCGACTGTTGCTGTTTTATAATTGTGTATCTCAATTTACGTACGTTAGTATGTTCGTGGATGTGTGCGAGCAGCAGCGTCACTGCAATCACATTCCCCCGGAAGAGGACCGGTGTATCAGCCGGCCGTATCACAGCCGAGTCAGCAACCGGATTCAGCCCGACATGTTTCTTCCGCCATGCCGAGCTTACGCCGGAGCTGGGCCAGGTCATTTTGGATACGTGGGATGTGTTGAGCGGACACGGACATCTGAGGCTTTGCTAGCTAAACTGCAAAAGCAACACGCTCAGAAGACATTGGTTCTCTTTGGATCGACCTCCATATGTGAACAAACCTTCTCCGTGATGAAGTTTAACAAATTCAGATCCAGATCCTCTCTCACTGACGATCAGCTGTCAGCTGTTCTTCACATCTCACCTCACACATTCAACCTGACTTCAGAGCATCGTTCACTGAACTGAAGAACTGAACATGAGGTCACAGGACTATAAACAATAGTAATAAAAGTACAAATTTATCAGAAACATGATCCCTGTCAGTGTTTTACTATTATATATGGATATTACATATTTGTTTGGATCATTATTCCTGCTGCAGATGTTTCAGGTGGAGCTCATTTTTACTCCCTTATACTCTGTTGTTAGTTAGGAAGAGTTTGGAAAATTGTAATGTGCAAGTAGCACTTAAGCTGCCAGACTCAAGTAAAGTACCTTGAATTTGTACATGAGTACAGTACTTAAGCAAATATACTTAGTTACATTCCACCACTGATCATAATATTTACTCTTACCACTCGCAGCTTATCAAAACCATACAATTTACTGCTTTTTATAAAGGGTTGGAATAATATTGAGCAGGATTGAGTTCAGTCTCTCAGTCTCTAATGTCGCCCCTTGGGAAAAATAATTCTACTTCTACTTCTACTACTACTACTACTACTACTACTCCTACAAATACCACTACTGTTACTACTAGTACTACTACTACTTTTAATATGACTATATATTATATGAATACTTTTATGACTAATACTATGTATAGTACAACTACCACTTTTACTGCTACTACTACAACTGCTATTACTACTACTATTACTGCAACTACTACTACTACTACTACTACTGTTACTACTAAAACTACTAATAGTTATACTACTTCTACTATTACTACTACTACTACCACTACTACTATAACTTTGACAGTAAAATCGTTTAGCTTCAAGCTTTTCCTGCATTGTAATTCAGCTCTTAGCTTCTTTAGATAATACAGTTTAGCTTCCGACAGTTTTCAGCAGTACAGTTCAAGCTTTTCAATCTGAAAAGAAAGTGAAGCTGTTGGACAAAGGTAGTGCAGTAAAAGTACAATATTTTCCTCTTGGCTCTGTGTTAATGAATCTAGGGCCTGAAACAATTTAAGGTTTGACTGTATAAATAGTTTAAAAAATGGAAAGAATTCTCAAAATTCTAAAAGATTATCCACCTTGAACTGCTGAGTCAAGCAGAAGCAGTGATGAGGTGAGTATTAGACATTATAAACCCAGAGCAAAAGTGTATAAAATCAACTGTGACAAAGTACTCTTGCTTTATGGTTAAAGAGCACGTTTATATATTTTGATGTGTACATGTTGTATGAAAAGTAAAAGACATGATGTATCAATTTTTTTTGACTCTTGAATTTCCAAGTACCCTTAAACGCCTCATCTTAACCTCACTCCGGAACTAAACAGACCTTCTACATTGTTCTCTTGAGTCTTGACCGGTGAGTAACAAAGTGTGTTTCTATACTCAACGTGAAAAATTAAGCTTTCTCATTTACAATGGCATTGCAATTGGGTTCTAACTCAAACAAGATTCAAATTTAGCAAGAAGAGCAAACTTTTTCCCGGTGAATCAAAGTAAAACTGTGTTATTGACTTGCTAATACTAGCGAAGTGCTAACGCTAGCATAGCTGCTAACGCTAACGTTCGTCATACAGAGAGGCGAAGTCCGGCTCTTTCCGGTTGACCACGTGACCCTAAACTTTGTTTATACTCTCGCTTCGCGCCGTAGCGCGAGCTCCTAGCATGAACTGAGGCGTTTATACTCTATGCTAAGCGCTGCATTATTCTCAAAAACGCCAGAGGGCAAACAAATAAAATTAACTTGAAGAATTAAAAAGACAACATGTGTAAGTCATATATATGCTCATATACTGTAGGTGTACCAAAACCGCCATAATCAAACATCTACAATGAAGAGGCTTTGTAATTATCTGTCAACTCATATCTCATATTCATGGACTACTTTATTGCCTTAATACAAACACTGTAAAGAAATTGTCAAGTATTACATGCGTTATGAAGAAACAAAGGCTGCAAAATATTTACTTATATTGAGATTTTGAAGACCTGTTTCGAAAGCATCTAAAACAAATTGGCCTATTTTGTATTATCCCTAGACATGTAAAGTGTACATGTAAGTGTTAAACTACCAAACGCCACGTCCACTTGCTGGGCCTACGGGCACCACGTGCCGGCCGTGACTGTGGAATTTTCTGAATGAATTACACATATGATGTTTGTCAATGTAAAATATTAATTTCTAAGTCAAGAACATAGCATTTTGTTGTCAAAGTGTTGAACTGTAAGACTGTAAAAAAGACTGTACTTGCATGAACAACAGGTATTTCCCATTCTTTGCTGATAAAAACAGTAGCAGGATAAAACACATGTTAGATAGGTACATTTGTAGATGAATGTAGCTAAGTTACCTAGCTAGCTAGCTAGCTAGCCACGGTAACGACCGTGCGGCTGACCTGCATGATGCTAGACCAGAGATGTAGTTCACTGATCGGTTTCACACAAAACTAAATGATACTATGACAAATGTATGACGATCTGAGACTTTCTTGACTTGCAAAATTAAATATTAAAATCACAAACATATGTGTAATTCATGGCACAATTCAAACGGGATGAAATATACATTTATCTCTCACAGTTAGCTGCTATACATAGTATTTATAAAGTCCCACAGGACACGGCAAGGGCGTGACTTCATCTCTCTATTAACTGACAAGAAACCAGTAAGCTAATTAACGGGTTATTTCTAATATAAAACAAGTCATTTTCATCAACTTAACAAACTATCCTGACAACAATATGAAGCAGTAATGTTTGCTGTGGTAACGGTACAGTCAGTGTTATATAACGTCCATAAATATTTGGACATTGACACAATTTTCATCATTTTGGCTCTGTACACCACCACAATGGATTTGAAATGAAACAATCAAGATGTGCGTCAAGTGCAGACTTTCAGCTTTAATTTGAGGGTATTTACATCCAAATCAGGTGAACGGTGTAGGAATTACAACACATTTTATATGTGGCCCCTCCTTTTTAAGGGACCAAAAGTAATTGGACAAACTAACATAATCATCAATGTAATTGTCACTTTTAATACTTGGTTGCAAATCCTTTGCAGTCAATGACAGCCTGAAATCTGGAACCCATAGACATCACCAGACGCTGGATTTCATCCCTGGTGATGCTCTGCCAGGCCTCTACTGCAACTGTCTTCAGTTCCTGCTTGTTCTTGGGGCATTTTCCCTTCAGTTTTGTCTTCAGCAAGTGAAATGCATGCTCAATTGGATTCCGGTCAGATGATTGACTTGGCCATTGCAGAACATTCCACTTCTTTGCCTTAAAAAGCTCTTTGGTTGCTTTCGCAGTATGCTTCGGGTCATTGTCCATCTGCACTGTGAAGCGCCGTCCAATGAGTTCTGAAGCATTTGGCTGAATATGAGCAGATAATATTGCCCGAAACACTTCAGAATTCATCCTACTGCTTTTGTCAGCAGTCACATGATCAATAAATACAAGGGAACCAGTTGCATTGGCAGCCATACATGCCCACGCCATAACACTACCTCCACCATGCTTCACTGATGAGGTGGTATGCTTTGGATCATGAGCAGTTCCTTCCCTTCTCCATACTCTTCTCTTCCCATCATTCTGGTACAAGTTGATCTTTGCCTCATCTGTCCATAGGATGTTGTTCCAGAACTGTACAGGCTCTTTTAGATGTTTTTTTGGCAAACTCTAATCTGGTCTTCCTGTTTTTGAGGCTCACCAATGGTTTACATCTTGTGGTGAACCCTCTGTATTTACTCTGGTGAAGTCTTCTCTTGATTGTTGACTTTGACACAGATACGCCTACCTCCTGGAGAGTGTTCTTGATCTGGCCAACTGTTGTGAAGGGTTTTTCTTCACCAGGGAAATAATTCTTCTGTCATCCACCACAGTTGTTTTCCGTGGTCTTCCAGGTCTTTTGGTGTTGCTGAGCTCACCAGTGCGTTCTTTCTTTTTAAGAATGTACCAAACAGTTGATTTGGCCACACCTAATGTTTTTGCTATCTCTCTGATAGGTTTGTTTTGATTTTTCAGCCTAATGATGGCTTGCTTCACTGATAGTGACAGCTCTTTGGACTTCATATTGAGAGTTGACAGCAACAGATTCCAAACACAAATACCACACTTGAAATGAACTCTAGACCTTTTATCTGCTCCTTGTCAATGAAATAACGAGGGAATAACACACACCTGGCCATTGAACAGCTGAGCAGCCAATTGTCCAATTACTTTTGGTCCCTTAAAAAGGAGGGGCCACATATAAAATGTGTTGTAATTCCTACACCGTTCACCTGATTGGCACGTAAATACCCTCAAATTAAAGCTGACATCTTGATTGTTTCATTCAAAATCCATTGTGGTGGTGTACAGAGCCAAAATGATGAAAATTGTGTCAATGTCCAAATATTTATGGACCTAACTGTATAACAGTAACTACTGCCAGTGCTTTATATTGTTTTGTTTTTCCCTTATAGGAAACAAGCCTGGACTTTGAGAGCAACACTGAGATATTATCCCCTGAAAGTCCATCCTCTGGGGACCTTCAAGATGATGTCAAAAGGTTGGACATTGAATTATTATTGAAATGAACATTTCATTAACATTGAAATAAGGAATTCTTCAACTCAAAATGCAGAGAAATCCACTGAAGGGAACATTAACGACACAACCAAATCTTACTTCTTAGTTTCTTCTGCCATTGTCTTCTCTTCACTTGAGCAATCTGGAAAGAATAAAGTTTGGAGAAACACCGTCAAAGCAGAAAGATTGTCTGTGATAGGAAACCGATTCAGTCATGGTGGTTATCACACCCTTACCTAACTCTGACCCGATATGCTTCATGAATCAGCAACCTCCTCTAACACCTCTAACAATGGCGCAGCCCCCCCTCCTCCTCCCCCCGTCTTGAATCAGCGCAAACGTTTGGGGTAAACATGTAATGCCTTTTTAAAGTCCAAACTTTCTAAAAGCGTGACAAAACAGGAAAACTTTGACGGTTCAAACACTTAAACCAGGCGAAGCAACTAATTCTAATGAATAATTCCACTGACACACTACTGTATCAGTTCACATAACTGACAGGGCGCAAATGATTGCGCTAATTGCAGAGAGGTGTCACACTTTTTTTCATTCTATTTCCATTAAAAGTAACGGAGGTAAACACAGAGAGAGAGGGACCTGCTTTTACCGTGTCTGAAGATGAGTGTCGACAGGCCAGAGGTGGGCCGTTCTGAGAAGCTTTACCAAACCCCATACTCTGATTGGCTGAGCAGCTCAGGGGGGCAACGTGACCCCCAAAGTGAGCCCGCTGTCATCATGGAAATTTAAAGAACAGACAATGATGAGATAACGTAAATGTTAATATTCTTATCACTTTCATTATTTCCCCCCATGTTTTAGGGATGCTAGAGGTTTTGACTTGAGTTGTTTTGACCAGAAATAGATTAGCAACCATTTTTCTCAAGCATTTCCATTTGTTGGGCATACTTGTTGATCATTATCAGAGAAAAGACAGATGTGATAGATTGTTTTCGTTCTGACGTTATTTCATGTCTCTTCATACCTTTATCCTTCCCCTCTCTTCCATGCCATCATACTTTTCCTCTCTCGCCATCCTGCACACTCCTTTTCACATTTTCATCGTTCCCTCTCCAGTCCATGTAGATGGAAAGATGGCCTTGTTGATATTGTAGTATGAAACCGGAAAAAAAATCTTTGCATTTAATTTTTTTGTACTTTCTCCGACACTCTTAGACACTCCCAGGTCAGGTGGTGGTCTCTTCAACTCAGAGTGTCAGGTTTCACAGATCATCCAGTCAGAGTTGGTCTTCAATACAACCCCACTCCTGTCCTCTTTCTTTTCTTGATAGCCTAGAGCCTAGAGTTACGCTCACCAAACCCGTAAGGCACGTGACTATGCTGCCATGGGCAAGTGTGTGACAAATTCATACCTGCTCTCTGAAACGTTTATTGAGGATCAATCGTACATTCGTTAACTAGACATGGGCTATCTAGACATTCTAAATGTTTAGAATGCACATTTCTAGTCACTCTGAACAATCACAGTGACTCAATCAAGAGTGAAATCGACCAGCAATTTCACCTCTGTTGTGACTTCCTGGGCACCACCGCTTTTACGGGTGACAGGTTCCCTGAAAGTGACACGCTGGACGTAGAAGGGTTCTTTACGGGGCAGACACCCTCGCTCTGCTCTATAAGACAAGCTTCCACGCGAAGCACGCAGTAGGACTTTTGACAGACAGCAGTTTGATTCTGCTGTTCCTAGCTCTGGCCAGCAGAGGGCACTCTAGGACCTCTCTTAGAAAATGTCACAGGCCCTTTGAGCAAACTCAAGCTACAGCAGGGACCTCTGACCTCCCATTTGTAGCCACATATCCCCCGTCTACTGTTGAACTTGTCAAGAGTGATTAGGACGTACATTTAAAATGTTTACTTGTATGCATCTCAATCTGTATATTCTTTGTACTTTTAATAGTTTATCAGGTAACTCCTCGTCTCCACCTCAATCCCTATATTTTATGTATTTGTAATAGTTTCATCAGATGTCACTGTGTTTTTACTTCAGAAGATGTTAGACTGCTCCATTAGCCTGCTGGCCTCCAAAATCCCGCTATCACGGGGTTCCTCCACCGCCTCCTCATCGTGCTCATGTTCTGGACTCAAGTCCATCTCCGTGTGCATGGGGACGGCAGGGTTCGAGGCTCTCAACTGCGCCAGATGCATCACCGTCACCTGATATTTGGCTGCCTTTTGTTGTAGCTCCCGAGCACCACGGTCCAGCTCGAGGTGGCCTTTCATTTTTCAGATGGTGGGGCATGGCCGCACATACTTTCTGACAGAGAGGGCAAGCGTGAACCATCTTTGTGCGAGTCATATCTAGAAAAAAGAAAAGGAAGGAAAAAGAGCCATTTAGATACGGTATTTCATCATGCAATTCGGGGAGAGGCAAACTGTTTGCCTGTTATCTGCTGCTGCTGCCTGCTGAAATGGCGTGGAACCGCCCCGCCCTGAAGTAGAGGAATCGGGGGGCAGTCGCTCCAGCCTTGAAGGCATTCATTCCCCCATGCTCCTCAGTAAATTGCTCAGTATGGCCATCTGTAGGGTTTTTGCTTAGCCTCCAGAACACACCCTTGCTATCAAATCATTCATGCCCACATGACAGCCATGCCATAGGAACAAGCTAAAGCCACCAAACTTGACACACACCTGCTCTGGCTTCATACTAACACGCACACCAAGTTTTAGGAGAATAGCACTAAGTGACCAAGAGCTTTACACAATAGCTCTTGGTAATCTGGGCCTCTTCATCATATATGACGCAGCCTGGGATTTATTACAACGGCCGTCTATGACAGCCATACCAGAGGAAGTAGCTACAAATGCCAAACTTAATACGAAGGTGCCACAAAGTGCTGGGAACACACACACAAAATCTCAGGATTTTAGCACAAACTTGCAAGAAGTTATAGACGATCACCGTTTTGGTGATCGTGGTTATTACCCCTGTACTTAGACAACAGCATATACTAAAGGAAGCAGCTGGAAGCACCAAACTTACCACAAACGTCGTATGGTGGGCTAGAAATACGCTCCCAAAATTTCAGGAGCCTAGCACAAATTTTAAGAAATCCTTACATAACCCTAACCCTACCTCTAACTCTAAACTTAACCTTCTATGACAGCCATGCCAAAGGAACAAGCTAAAGCCACCAAACTTGACACACACCTGCTCTGGCTTCATACTAACATGCACACCAAGTTTTAGGAGAAATGCACCACGTGACCCAGCACTATATGTAGCGTGCACAGAATGACGTCACACAGGCTCAATCTGGTGCTACACATTTAATGAAAGTGCTCTGTAACATACAAAAATATACATTTAGGTGTACAGTCGCTCCACAGCGCGTTCTACTTCTATCCTGTACAGAGATTCTCATCCTCGCGAGACTTCAGTGTGGCTCTCCGTCACAGACACTGCTTATGTCGCAACACTGACACCTACTGGCGATCCACTGGATCTACTGCCTAACATGTAGCTGATGATAAATAACGCTGTACCCTCAATTTTAACTACAATTAACACTTCCTCCTCATAAACACATAGGAAACATAGTAAACTCTCTTAACTTACATTACACCCAAACAATTATTGTACTTTCTGAACGACATATGACTTGTTGTGCCACATATACACCATCTGGGCTCTTCATCATATATGATGCAGTCTATGACAGCCATGCTGATTCAGCATTCCAAGTATTGTTCTTCGAATCTTTATTCCACTATTTCTTCCGTCGCGCTTGAATCTCTTCTTCTTCTTCAGTTTTTAAGCTACAGAAACCGTTCAACTCTGTAAATGTTCAGCTCATAATATTTCTAATCTTTCAACTTTTTGAATTATTAAGCTTTTTGCAACCTCATTTCTGTATTTTCAGCAATGTTTTTGCAATTCATTTCAGCCATCGTCTACCCTCTTATATAGTATGTTATAACTGTACGGTGTGTTGATGGCGTTTGTTTACATGCAGGTTGCTGTGAAGCACGTGTGCAGAGACAGAGTGACGGGATGGGGCTCTCTGGTGAGATCATACATGCAGATATAACTGTTGTATGTGCTGTGGTTCCTCTGGAGGTGGTGATGTTGAAGAAAGTGGGCGGGGCATTCGACGGCGTGGTGCGTCTGCTGGACTGGTGGGAGTAGGCGGACGGCTGGCTGATGGTGATGGAGCGTCCCGAGCTGAGCCAGAACCTGTTCGACTACATCACGGAGCGCGGCGCGCTGGACGAGGCGGCTGCGCGCGGCTTCTTCCTGCAGGTGCTGGAGGCGGTGCGTCATTGCTACGGCTGCAGCATTATCCACCGAGCCATCAAGGACGAGAACCTGCTGGTGGACCTGAGGACCGGGCAGCTCAAACTGATCGACTTTGGCTCGGGGGCCCTCCTCAAAGACGAGGCTTTCACCGAGTTCACTGGTGAGTCCGATCAGCTGAGAGAATCTGAAGAGCTGTGGGGATTGTTTCTGAAAATCTAGACGTTTTAAAATATCGGAAAGGTGTTTTGGGTCAGTGACTACCGTCCCATCATGCACCGGTTCTGTAATGTCGTCAGCGTCTCCGGGAGTATTTTCCCGCACAATGGTGATCCGTCACTTCCTGCTCCACTCTGACACACACTGTACCTGTAGTGATGTAACTCTCCTCCCTCCAGGCACGCGGGTGTATGGTCCTCCGGAGTGGATCCGGTTCCATCGGTACCATGGCCGCTCGGCCACAGTGTGGTCTCTTGGCGTGCTGCTGTACAACATGGTGTGCGGGGACATCCCCTTCCAACAGGACAAGGAGATCCTGAGAGGACGGATCTACTTCAGACGCATCATCTCCTCAGGTGAGCCGGAGCGTGACGAGATCACGCGACCAGGTTTTTACATCGACGTTTGAACAAAACCAGAGATGAGTGTTCTTCATCTCCTCCTTGTTTGTTTTTACTTCAGAGTGCCAGCAGCTGATTGGCTGGTGCCTGAGCCAGCAGCCGTCAGACCGGCCGACCCTGGAGCAGATCCTCCTCCACACGTGGGTGACTGGCAGCGACGGGCAGCGCACGGACGCCGCCAACGCCGCCAACGCCGCCAACCCCATCACACCTGACTCCTCCCCCAGCCAGCAGAGCCTCTGATTGGTCAGCGTTTGGCTGCTGGGAAGAGTTTATTTTTTTTTTGTGCTCCACAGCGACCCCCTGCTGTTCACGGGGGACGGAGCAGTTCCTCGTAGAGGCTCGACGCTCGTCGAGGGTTCATGTTCAGAGTGCCTTGAGTTTGAAAAGCTGCAGATCAGGAGTCGGAAAAGATATGTTTTTTTGAATATGTCTGCTCCCCTCTTCAGGTAAAGCTTTATTTTTCTACAGTGTCGGTTCATGGAGACGGTTGGTTGATTGTTTCTGTTGTTAAATGTTCTGTGTTGATAAACTACAATGTCTTCTCTCTGCCCTCGGTCTCTGGGTGTTAAATGCACGGTCAATGCAAATATTCAGTATTATATTTGTGTGTGTATATATATTTTTTTTTATATATATATTTTGTACATTCTGTTATATTTCTTTAGTAAAGAGACATTCCTCATCATTTGTTTATTTATTTAAGTTGTCGAACTTTTCTAAAATGTTTTTACTTTTTGTAACTTTTTTTTTTTCTTCCTGAAAACGGGAATAAAATCAGAATCAGGATTCCTCACATTCTGATTCTGTTAGTTCATGTTAGTTCAAACAATTTTTTCATAAAACTTGTTTGTATATAAACTGATTTTCTGTGTGATTTTGTGTGTCTTTTACCTAAAAAAAAATACATAAATAATGAAGTCTCTAATAGAGGAGCAAAATACATGAATTTGAACTTTTGTTTAAGACCGCCCTGAACAAACACTTAATGTTGTGACTATTTAATTGATAATGAAATGAACAATATAGGAAGACACAACTCTTTATTTCTCATTTCAAGGGTTAAAGAAGTCTCATAGTCTTCCATTAAGGCAACGAATGTTGAAATCGCTGAATAACTGAATATAACAATATAATTTATTGATGATTTAATTGCTGAATTGAAGGTAATCCATTTAATAATCATTGAAGCTCCACGAAATGGGCAAACAAACCCCTCAGTGAACACGTGGACAGCATTGGTGTTAATCAGTGATGGTAAAGAAGTAAACTCTTATATTTTAAGCAGCACGTTCTGTGATTATTTTGTGCACGTGTGTTGTAGTAATAGCTGGTTGTTGTAGTCACTGCTTGAATTCAAACCGTCACTGTTCACTCTGAATGTGGATCGGTACTTTGACTGGAGGACACACATGACACCCAGAAACATCTTGATGTTGATGATGCTGCTGTTGTTGTTGTGGATCTCAGGTAGGACTCTGAATTAGAGATGATGTGTTTTATTACAATATTTCTGTTGTATCTTTAAATCAGAGAACACACACACACACACACACACGGGTCAACCACAAATAACTCTTTTCAAATTGGATGTAATGCATATTTGTGAACAATGTGTTTAAACTCACAAAATAAGGTCTCATTTGTTCACTTTTCAAAGTGGTTAAATATATTTTTAACAGTATTTTTTAACTTCAACTAAAAAATGTCAGGTGGCACCACCACATATTTGTAAAAATATATATATATATATATATATATCTATTTCCCTACTATTCATTATCACTAATACTTTGACAAGTATCCCTCAGAGTGTCTACAATGCCAAACACATACTTATTTTGTAAATGTCTTATTTTGATATTTTCATAAAGTAACACAAAAAAGTGATTAAAAAGTATCCAAATGCATTCATCAAACGTATTAACATTACATATAACATTAAATTAAAACGCTCAGCAACTGGAATGCAACACTACTACAGACTAAATACAAATGGATTGTGAACAAATACAGGTTTGAATTTGATTTAAAAAAATACTTGAATGATTTTGAAACTTGTGACAAAATATTTCAAAACGTGTTGAACCATGTAAGGTCAACATTTCAGGTACAAACACACGGAAGAAACAATAAAACTGAAAAACTATTTCATTGAAATTTCACAAAACAGTTCAAGATTATTACAATCAAATAGAAAACTTCTTACTGAAAAATATAAATCGATGTGTTATTAATTATTGACTGCATGAACTGTACCGGCCTCCATGTTTAAATAAAAACACCACGAAAGTTTCCTCTTGGTTTAGAAAACGTGATGATGTTTCCTGAACTTTGTCAAATCGAACACATTCAAGTTAAAAATCCCCCAAAAATGAATCTAATCATAAGTCATTGATTATAATTGTAGTAAATCAATATTCCTGTAATGAATGTATATTCAGTAATGGTCTCTGTGTGCAGTGTTTTATAGTGTTGGTGGTAGAGTCCTCCATAGATTCACACTCATGACTAATAGACAGGAAACGATGCAGCATGTGATCAGTGATATCAGCCTCACTGTTTCCTGTTCACTCTCCTACAGACGGATCAGAGCAGCGTCACGTTACTGCTAATGCTGACTCAACAGTTCCTGCTGATGCTGCTTCACATTAAAACACCTCAACAAGACAATCACAATGGGAGCTTTTATTGTGAAGAACTCACAGGAAACACAATGTATTCATCACTGAAATCATGACTCACTGCCTCTATATATACAGTTGTGGTCAAAAGTTTACATACACTTGTAAAGAACATAATGTCATGGCTCTCTTGAGTTTCCCCATTATTTCTACAACTCTGATTTTTCTCTGATAGAGTGATTGGAACAGATACTTCTTTGTCACAAAAAACATTCATGAAGTTTGGTTCTTTCATGACTTTATTATGGGTTAACAGAAAAAGTGATCAAATCTGCTGGGTCAAAAATATACATACAGCAGTGCTAATATTTGGTTACATGTCCCTTGGCCATTTTCACTTCAATTAGGCGCTTTTGGTAGCCATCCACAAGCTTCTGGCAAGCTTCTCGTTGAATCTTTGACCACTCCTCTTGACAGAATTGGTGCAGTTCAGTTAAATTTGATGGCTTTCTAACATGGACTTGTTTCTTCAGCATTGTCCACATGTTCTCAATGGGATTTTAGGAAGGCCATTCTAAAACCCTAATTCTAGCCTGATTTAGCCATTCCATTACCACTTTTGATGTGTGTTTGGGGTCATTGTCCTGTTGGAACACCCAACTGCGCCCAAGACCCAACCTTCGGGCTGATGATTTTAGGTTATCTTGAACAATTTGAAGGTAATCCTCCTTCTTCATTATCCCATTTACTCTCTGTAAAGCACCAGTTCCATTGGCAGCAAAACAGCCCCACAGCATAATACTACCACCACCGTGCTTGACGGTAGGCATGGTGTTCTTGGGGTTAAAGGCCTCACCTTTTCTCCTCCAAACATATTGCTGGGCATTGTGGCCAAACAGTTGATTTTTGTTTCGTCTGACCACAGAACTTTCCTCCAGAAGGTCTTATCTTTGTCCATGTGATCAGCAGCAAACTTCAGTCGAGCCTTAAGGTGCCGCTTTTGGAGCAAGGGCTTCCTTCTTGCACGGCAGCCTCTCAGTCCATGGAGATGCAAAACACGCTTGACTGTGGACACTGACACCTGTGTTCCAGCAGCTTCTAATTCTTGGCAGATCTGCTTTTTGGTGGTTCTCGGTTGACTCTTCACCCTCCTGACCAATTTTCTCTCAGCAGCAGGTGATGGCTTGCGTTTTCTTCCTGATCGTGGCAGTGACAAAACAGTGCCATGCACTTTATACTTACAAACAATTGTTTGCACTGTTGCTCTTGGGACCTGCAGCTGCTTTGAAATGGCTCCAAGTGACTTGTTCAAGTCAATGATTCACTTTTTCAGATCCATGCTGAGCTCCTTTGACTTTCCCATTGTAGCGTTTGTGGGCGTTTGTATCCAATGAGCCCTATTTAAATGGCCTCAGAGAAGTCACCAGCTGTAGTCACTCATAATCACTCACAAGAAGTTAAGAGGCCATGCTATGAAGCTCATTTCATTGACACAACTTTCTAAGTCACCAAAATTGTTAATTCATGTTGCTGTATGTATATTTTTGACCAAGCAGATTTTGTCACTTTTTCTGTGAACCCATAATAAAGTCATGAAAGAACCAAACTTCATGAATGTTTTTTGTGACAAAGAAGTATCTGTTCCAATCACTCTATCAGAGAAAAATCAGAGTTGTAAAAATAACTGGAAACTCAAGAGAGCCATGACATTATGTTCTTTACAAGTGTATGTAAACTTTTGACCACAACTGTATATATATACCTTATATAGATACATACATAGAATTATGGATATATTTATATATATACATACATTTATTTGTGTGTATATATATATACACACACACGTACATATACATACATATATTTAAAAATGATGGCAATAAAGTGACACTTAATATATTTGAATAGATTTTAAGTTTGATAAAAAAAAATTGAATAAATTAAAAAAAGAGTATATATAATAATAAGTATATCCAAATCAATTTCTAAAGCAAAACTGATTTATATTTACTAAGTATCGGAGAAAAAGTAATTTTGATTTACTCAATATCTGGGTGAACTTGATTTGGTTTTACTAATCCTCTGAAGGAAATTTAATTATATTTACTGATTATTTGAGATAAATTGATAAAAGCTTACTAAATATCTGGATAAACGACCAGTCACGCTGCCAATATTCTCAACGACACAGTTAAAGACTGTCAGAGGTGAATTTAATGATGAAATATTATACGAAACTTATGGAAAACTTACATTTCTGGTCTGTTTCTCTGCTGCGTTGGTGCTCAGCCTTCTGGTATCTCCGGACCGGGTAGCCTACCTTTGGACTACTGGTTACATCAGTTTCATCGCTTGTTTCATCGCAAAAAGGAGGTGCTTGGGATACTGGGAATCTTTTGAAATTTGGCACAAAATTCAATCGTGGTGAAAATTCCAGTATTATTGGGGTGTCCAGCTGTGGCGTGACATTTTGGCTCCATAGCGCCCCCTACAGAGTAGCCCCAACTTTGGGTTTCACCTAGCTGTATGAAATTTGGTAGGTATGTGGAACGTGATGGGACGTACAAAAAAGTCAAAAGGAGGTATATCCTAAACCAAACAGGAAGTCGGCCATTTTGAATTTGATGACGTTTTTGGACCGTTTCAAGGCGCCGTACTTTAACGAACTCCTCCTAGAGATTACACCCGATTGCCTTCAGATTTGGTCAGTATGCTCTTGAGACCTTGGCAGTGAAACGATACTCAAAGATCAAAAAGTTATCGAACTATGTGTCCGTGGCGTGGCGGCAAAAAAACACCATTTGCCATGAAACAGGAAGTTGTTGTAACTCGGCTGTACATTGCCTAATCTGCTCCAAATTTCTCAGATGTCATAACATCCTGACCCTGAACACATGTATATGACAATTTAGAATCATAGTAATAGCGCCACCTAGTGGCAACAGGAAGTCATAGGTTGTGTACTTTGACACCCTACTGCTCACAGATTAATCGGATCCCTCTCAAATTTTGTCACAAAAGCATTAAGACCTTGATAATGCTTCATTGTGAAAATTGTAGGAAGTTGTCAAAGCGTGGTGACGTGGCGGCTCTGCGAATTTCGATCCTTCGCTATGAACGAATAAACTGATGTAACTCGACTCCGCATCATCAGATCTTTACCAGATTTCACATGTTTGATTAAACTCCAGGCCTGAAGACATCTGCAAGCCAATTTTGAATCATAGTCATAGCGCCACCTACTGGCAACAGTAAGTTAAAGTCTTTATACTTTGGCTTGTTTCTCTTAGTTGGAAAATCAGATCAACATCAAATTTGTTCCACACAAATGTAAGAAGTTCATAATGCCAGTTCTCTAAGCTTTTGATGTTTCGTCGAACGCCGTTGCCGTGGTAATGCAGTCTTCGCCGTGAAAAACAATGGTCATTTGGAGAGGTTAAAGAAGCTCGAAACACAGGCAAACTTGACACACCCATCACAAGGCCAAAATGTAGTTCTATAATATGATTTTATTCAATCAGAGTGTTAAATCGGCTCAATAGCGCCCCCTACAAAATTTCGACGAAGCAGCCCTCGCAGTACGTTTCACAGAGATTAACAAAATTTGGTAGGCACATGTATCACATGTGGACTTAAATAAAAGTCTCTTGGGGCCATGCCCTAAACCCAACCGGAAGTCAGCCATTTTGAATTTAGTCTGAATTTCCAGTGTCGTTTTTTCAATTTCCAGGCGCTCTACTTTAACGAACTCCTTCCAGGGAACTAATCAGATCAACTTAGAATTTGGTCAGAACAATCTAAAGACCTTTGTGATTAAAAGTTACTCAAAGCTTGTTGTTTCGTGAAATGCTGTTGCCGTGGCGATGCATTCCTCGCCATGAAAAACAAAGGTGTTTTTGAGGGGCTAAAAATACTCAAAACAAAATCAAACTTGTCACACACATTTAAAATCCTGAATGTAGTTATCTGATGTGATTTTAATGCTTCAGAGTGGCAAATCGGCTCGATAGCACCCCCTACAATATTTCGACGATGCAGCCCTCGCAGTACGTTTCACCTAGATGTATGAAATTAAGTAAGCAGGTGTATCACATGTAAACTTAAAAAAAAGTCTTAGGGGTCCATGCTCTAAACCCAACCGGAAGTCAGCCAATTTGAATTTTGTATGAATTTCTTGTGGTTTTATTTCCTTTTCCAGGTGCTGCACTACGAACTCCTCCTAGGGAAATAATCCGATCAGCTTAGAATTTGGTCAGAACAACCTAAAGACCTTAACGATTAAAAGTTACTAAAAGCTTGATGTTTCATCGGATAACATGGACTTGGTGTCGCGGCAATTTTACATGATTCGTGTCGTGATTTTAGGACATCTGCATGCCAATATTAACTCATAGTCATAGCGCCACCTACTGGCAACCACCGACGTAAACAGAATTCTATAATAACAACGGCCCAAACAGGGTTTGTGGGCACACCATGAGAAAAAGACTTCTCTGATCTAAATATGTGCAAACTAAGATGCTTGGAGAACAAAAGTTAATCAACAGTGTTTTTCAAACCATGTCAGTGGGCATTAGTATAAATGATCTGTCTAGAGCTTTTACATGAGAATCAGGTTAAATGTTACAATGAATGCTTCACACTACAATCTAAATTTACAGAAGAGCTTAAAATGAAAACAGTGTCAAATTAAAGTGTTCAAGTAAAAACAAATGACACTGCTGTTCTGTTAACTTTATGTAAGTCCAAATACAATCAGTAGGACACTGTAGGGAGTTGAACTTCGTCACAGTAAACTGACAGTCTGTTATATTTCAAACATTGAAGTGCATTCATGCACATTCATTTTCTTAAAGATCTTAACAGGCTTACATCTATGATTGTATTGGAGGTACACTTAAAACATTTGAGGCTTAAGACCTGGCAACATGATCTTGCTACGCTGCAGGTCGACGCAGGAAAAATCATTTAACTAGTGCACGCAGTGTATGACGGTCACAGAAATGTATGGCCACGTCAAGCAGAGTCCTGCCAGTACCCTCGACGTGCGTGAAGTTGCGAGGGCCCGATCAATGCTGCTTGCAGCTTTAATTGTATTTGTATTACTTATAGCACTAACTGTTTTTCTTGTTTCTGTACTTTGGCTCTGAGTTATGCTCTGCTTCATGCTCTTAGATGCTTGTTTAAAGGAAATGTACTTATGACTTCTGGTGATAGTTCTTTTGATTACCAATGTTGATGCACTTATTGTAAGTCGCTTTGGATAAAAGCGTCTGCTAAATGACTGTAATGTAATGTAATATAAATACTTAGATGATGTCATTTCTTACAAATTGTTTGTTTGCTTATTGTTTGTTATGAACCTCACTGACTTGTCTCATTATACAGTTAACCAGAGATGAAGGCGTCTCATCTCATCTCAGGAGATTTATTTCAACATGTTGAAGTTAACATTCCACTGATAGCTACAACATCGATTAATGATGTGCATAATAAACCATTCTGGGTGATATGTGTTGTTTTGATACATTTTAAATACTTGAATGGCCGAAGAGGGGAACTGTTGTTCTTTTAGATATAACTTGTATCCCTTAATCCTGATCCCAGTCTAAAAGAGTCTAGAACCACAGCTAGAGGTTAAAAGAGAAGAGAAAGTAAACTTAGTATGTTAACTAGGTAACTGATTCAGTAACAATACAGTGAAATATTACAGAGAAAACATGACAAACTTAGGACAGTAGACGGTCCACAAACATATGCATAAGCTCTTTATGTTAGATAACCGACCAATGAAAATTTAAACATAGAAGAAACAAAAGTACATGGACCTGAAGACCAGCGGGAGGTTCTAACGTTTTTGTAGTACGAGTGACTCGAGTCACTCAAGGGGGAATGTGGGAGAAGAATGTTTGTGTCTTGATTTGTGTAAAATCAATTTTCCCATTTTCCCAAAAATCACGAACGGAGCAAAATCGCCCCATTCACTTGTTAGAGTGATGACATCACGGTCAGAGTGGAGCAGAGCAGGAAAATATTCTGTGACTTTTACAAACAAATTGCTCCAGTCACAGTTTATACTCTCTATTCACCATTTATGGCCAAAATTATAGGAAATATTGTCACACACAACTGTCTATGGAATCCACACGCGCACACACACACACACACACACACACACACACACACACACACACACACACACACACACACACCTGTGGAGGGCAGCAGAGCTGCGCATTGTTTAACGTGAAGAAGAAACTCACTCGGACCGGAAGTGAGTGAAAGCAGCGGGAACAACAGAAGAGAGACGTGAATACTTTACTGACCGGTAACGATGAACATTAACGGACCGTTTCTCTCTCCGGACAGTTGCTCCTTTAGTACCGTGTTCTAACGTTCTACCAGACTCCATTCAGAGAGCTGCTCCTTTAGTGTTCCTCTGTCTAGAACCAAACACTAATTCATTAAAGAATACATGATCACAGTGAATGTGTTACTGTAATAACGGTCAAACATTTATATTAATGAAAGAATTAAACGTATTAACATCGTGATTTGTTAAAGGTGCGCTTGTTTTGCAGACATGTCGCTCCAGGTGCGGTGCTTGTCGTTCCGGCAGCCGTACGCAGGTCTGGTTCTGGACGGGCTGAAGACGGTGGAGAGCCGCTGGAGGCCCCTGCTGGCCCCGCTGGAGAACCAGACCCTGGCGGTCCACATCGCCTAGCGGGACTGGGACCAGGATGAGGACTGGAGGGCGGTGCTGAGCGGCCCGCTGGGGATGAACCGGGTCCAGATACGAGCGCTCCTGGACTCCGGAGAGAGGTTCGGCCGCGGCGTGGTGGCAGGTGGGACGTGTATGGAAACCCATTACTGTTAGTAAAAATAAAATTTACATTAAAAAAAATACAAGAACTAAAGAGAAACTATGAGATTTAAAGTCTTAACTGAGATTTAAAGTCTTAACTGTGAGATTTTTTGTGAGATTTTTTGTGTTTTTAGTTTTGTTTCTGGTGGAATGGGCTTCCATAGAATGTGACGTCAGTCTGTGTTTACGAGTCGTCCCTGAAGGCATCATCACCTCACCTGTGACGACTACCTCTTTTTTTAAGGATTGGTGGATGTGGGCGGGACCTGGCTGTGCCCCACCTCCCTGCAGGAGGAGGAGGAGCTACGGCATCTGGAGCGGTCGGCTGTTCTGATTGGTCTACAGGAGAAACACCTGACTCACCTGTCCAACCCCCGCTGGCTCAGGGGGCCTCTGAGGACCCGGGGGGGTCGGGACCTCTGGACTGTGGAGATCCCCCCCGAGCTGTTACCTTGACAACAACGAGACACGCGTTTAAATCCAAATAAACTGAGGATGCTAGCCTGTTAGCACGTGAAGACATGAGAACGGTCATGTGACCCGACAGGAAGCATCATCATCTGCTGGTGAAACACAAACTTTATTAAAACAAAAAACAAAAACAAACAAACTCAACACAAATAGATCCCTCATCAATAAACAGGGACTGGCCACGCCCCCTCTCTTCTCTGATTGGCTGGCTGACAAAACATGAGAACTCTTGACGTTGTTGTAGGTTCTCTAAAAAAAAAAAATAACGAACCTTTTGAACAGGAAGTGATTCACTTCGAATTCACTTAGCCACCAGCTAACATTTAGCATGTGAAGCTAACACAGGAAAACTACAGTTCAATTTAGATTTTTAAAACGTCTATTCAACATTAAAATGTTTACTTTGTTTTGGTCTTCTTGGCTCTTTATTATTATTTTATTGTTTGATAAACAAGGTTTTCCTGCTGACTTGTTAGCTGCTAGCCCTGTTCATTGAACACAAATGTTAGATGGGGGGGGGAACTTAGTGGGGGGGCGGCGCTGTGATGTAACCGACCATGTGGGCGGAGTTAGGGGCGGGGCAGTAGACCCGCTGTGCGTGGCCTCCAGTCTGCAGCGCCCCCCAGTGGGCGGAGGGGGGGAGGCAGTAGGAGGAGTGATGGGTGAGGTGAGGGGGAGGGGCCGAGGGCAGGTAAGTGGCGGGGGGCGAAGTTTTGTACGGCAGGTGCAGCAGCGACGGAGAGGGGAGGGGCGTCTGATCCTGGTACAGGAGAGAGGGGGCGGTGCCTGGAGGAGCGGGGCTAGTCGATGAGGAGGAGCCTTCTCCTGAGGGGGCGGGGCCTGATGGAGGAGACAACAGATCACATTAGATCAGAGGAGCCTCCAGTGATGTCAGTCGAGTCAGAGATGAGTCCTCATCACAAGGCGTGGTCATCGATGACCTCATGTTTAATCTAAAAACTTCTTGTGTGATTGATAATCATCATAATCTTTGTTATTAATAATACGATTAATATTAACCAATAATGACCATAATAATATCAAAGCTTATTTGTATAACAATACAACCTACCACACTGCTGTCAGCAGGGAGAGGTGCATTGTGGGTAATGTAGGCAGCAGGTTTTGAGAAGGAAGAAGAGAGATATATATATATATATACACACACACACACACACACACACACACACACACACACATATATACGCACACAAATACACATATACACACACACATCTTCACTATATGACACAACAGAGTACAGACCGCCGCTGTGTCCGTCAGTCTGTCCGTCTCCTGCCCTGGTGGATTCTGGGTAATAGGAGGGGGGTTGATGGAGTCCTCCTGTTTCAGGGTACAAAGGAGGGATGGCTGGGGGGGCAGAAGTATAATGTATATAATAATTAGTGCTGGGCAACGATTACAATGTTTAATCTTGATTAATCTCACTGTTGTGCACAAAGTTCAATAATGAATTAAAAGTAGTGTATTACTCACTTGTATTTTAAAGTACTGCTATATGAACAGAAGTACAATAACATTTGGTTTGAATCACTTTAAACAGATCAGGTTCTTGTTAACAGCAGTATTCTTCACACGGTTATATTTCTACTATCTGTGCTCAGTGTGTGACTGTATTTAAACCTTCCACTGCTGTGCAACATGAATACAATGTTCCACACGTTTCAGCAACATGTGTTCTTCTGTCTTCATACAGTCAGAGCATGTGAACGCAGCTCCCACTGAACCAACTCATGAACCAACTCAAACTAACTCATTAACTCACTCAAACCAACTCATTAACTCACTCAAACCAACTCATTAACTCACTCAAACTAACGCATTAACTCACTCAAACCAACTCATTAACTCACTCAAACCAACTCATTAACTCACTCAAACTAACGCATTAACTCACTCATTAATTAAGTACAGTAAAAAGTGTCAGTTTGACATTTGACAATAAGAGCTGAGGATGCTGCTGATTGGTGGTCACACCTCCACCAATGAACTGACAGCTCTCTCTCACCCAGCAGCCAATCAGAGAGTGAGTAGGTCTTACCATGCAGGGGGGGCTCCTGGTTCAGGTAGGGGGTGTAGTGCTGGTAGGAGTAGGAGGCCTCCGGCGAGGTGGCGGGGTACGCCTGCTGCTGCTGCCAACAGCTCTGATGGTACCACTGTAGAGGAGGAGGGGGGGGGGGGGGGGGGGGTTAGTTAGTAAATAGTTAAGGGGGGGGGGGCCGCGCAGAGTTAGTTATTCTCTTACCTGGACTCCTAAGTTGAAGTAATACTGGAGAACTCTGCAGTCTATACACACACACACACACACACACACACACACACACACACACACACACACAAGCCAGGAAGTGAGACGACAAGCTGCAACAAAAAGTGACACAGTGTGTTGTTTATGTTGGTTGACCTCTGACCTCGGGGTAAATCGTTGCCATTAGGGTCATAGGAGTAAGGGGGCGGAGCTACCTTGGTGCAGACAGGCTCACCTAACTCATTAACCAACCAAGGAGAAGAGGCTGGAATCGCCATGGCAACTAAGAACAGAAAAAAAACAAAACACAATCACATTTGTTGTATTGCTGTGTGTGTGTGTGTGTGTGTGTGTGTGTGTGTGTGTGTGTGTGTGTACCTGAGCGTGTCTGTGTGCCTGCCGGCAGGTGGGCAGTTGCAGGTACACGTGATGATGGAGAAGAGGGTGAGGAGGAGGAAGAGGAGGGTGAAGAGCAAATGACTAATGGTTTCACTACCTGAAAAAACACACACACACACACACACACACACACACACACACACACACACACACACACACACACAGGGATTAGTTCAGAATCAAACCATTTCAGGAAGTTCAGTCGGCTATCGTCGTGTTTTAAGTGAAGAGAAGATCAGATGCGTCGGCCGAGTGACAATGTTGACAACGATGGTGAGAGGGGGGTGAGGAAGAGGATCACGGGACGCAGTCGAGGCGAGGGGACGTTGGCGAGGGGACGTTGGCGAGGGGACGTAGGCAAAGGGACATAGGCAAAGGGACGTTGGTGAGGGGACGTTGGCGAGGGGACGTAGGCAAGGGGACGTAGGTAGAGATGCACCGATCCGATATCAATATCTGTATCGGTCCCGATATAGGAAAAAATTCTAGATCGGGTATCGGTGACAATGTGACCGATCCATAAAGGCAAATCTATTCAGTCCAATTATATGCGTTGTGCTCTGCGTAACGTCATGCGCTAGCGAACTGGCCGCATAGATTGTTTTCAAAATGGAGCGAGCTAAAGGATCAGCCATCTGGAACCGGGCAGCCGTTCTCAGTTGTCGGGGATAAGGGATTCCGGCTGCTAGTTAACCACCTGGAACCACGCTACGACATGGTAAGCCGAAAATATTTGTCGGAGACGGCGCTACCTGAACTGCACGGTAAAGTGTGCAAACACATATTGAAGGAGATAAAAGATGTCAAATCGATAAGTTTCACGACAGACATCTGGAGCTCCGACGTTTCCCCTGTGTCACTTTTAAGTTTAACAGCACACTGGCTGGATGAAACTTTTGTGCCACACAGTGCAATATTAAATGCAACAAACTTTCGTGGGTCGCACACCAGCGAAGCGATAGCAGCTAGCCTGAAGGAAATGTTTGACAAGTGGCAAATTCAGTTGAGCAAAATCCACGTGATTCTGAGGGACAACGCCAGCAACATGAGAAAAGCGATGGACAATCTGGGGGCGCGTAGCGTCGGCTGCGTTTTTTAAATCAATTCAGCACTGTTTTTCTCTATTAGATCGGTATCGGCCGATACTAAACCTCAGATATCTGTATCGGTATCGGAAGTGAAAAACGTGGATCGGTGCATCCCTAGACGTAGGTAAAGGGATGTTGGCAAAGGGATGTTGGCGAGGGGACGTAGGCGAGGGGACGTTGGCGAGGGGACGTAGGCAAAGGGACGTTGGCGAGGGGACGTTGGCGAGGGGACGTAGGCGAGGGGACATAAGTGAGACGTAGGCGAGGGCAACATGTGTAAACATGGTGTGTACCTGCTGTGTGTAGCTGTAGTTCATCTCTGGTCTCGGTGGAGAGTCAGCAGTTCCTCTTTCCTGGTCGTCCTTTCAAAATAAGAGAAAAACATGTTTTGTCTCATTTGTAGATTTGAGATGCCACAACACAAACCCAGTATGAAAACATCCAGCAGGTCTGAGGTCAGGTGTGTTACCTGGTTGGTGGAGGGCTCAGCAGCAGAGTAAACACCTGAGGTCTGGTAGTTCTGATCTGAAAACAGGTCACATTCAGACTGCATCACATCTTTTTCTTGTGACCTTGTCCCTTAGTGAAGACTTCCAGGTAAACTTTACTCACCCTGAGTGATGTAGATGTAATCGTCAGTGTACTCGACTGACAGAAACACACACAGTAATCAGATTACATGGAACAACTTCCTGCTGACTCCTCCACAATAAAAGAGGACTTACCCTGGTCCTCCAAAGTACTGGTGTCCTCCTGGTCCTCCTCTGATGAACAGACGGGGGTGCTCCCTGGAGGAGGAGCGGGGGGGAGGGGCCCCGAGCCTCTCTGAACTCTGTAGGAGGAGCCAGTGGGAGGGGGCGGAGCTCCCATGGATGGAGGAGGGGCCACAGTGGGGCCCTGAGAAGGGGAGGAGCCACATTATATTACACAGTCACATGACGCCAAGGAGACATGACAACGAGGAGACATGAGGATGAGACGACAAGGAGACATGGAAACATGAAGACACGACGACAAGGAGACATGAAGATACGACGACAAGGTATTTTCCTCACGGCCAGTGGAGGGAAGACACCGTCGGCGTCGTCCAGCTGGTAGAAGGTGATGGTCGCGTCCAGGTCGGACGGCTCCTCCTCCTCGACCTCCGGGGGGAAACCAAACTGACCGTCTTTATTCATGGCTGCCGCCAGCTGACGGCGACTGCGACTGAACAACAACAAACGACGTTAACAACAAAAGTTTGTCTTTGTGGTAGTCCTGTTAGACTACCACAAAGTCATGGTCACCATGTGTCATGTGATGTTTACCGTGACCTGAAGGCATAGCTCTCGTAGTCATGGTAATATCTCCTGCCAGGGTGGTAATAGGTCAACTGAGGACCAATCAAGTGACGGTTCAGGAAACGGGTGGAGCTTCTGACCGGAATCCATGACACACACACACGCACGCACGCACGCACGCACGCACGCACACACACACACACACACACACACACACACACACACACACAGAGAGAGAGCGGAGTTCCTCAGACATGTTTGTGACCTACAGGTGACACTCAGGTGTTGGTCTGCTTGAGTCCCACCTGGAGGCTCCGTAGCGAGGAGGTCTGGCTGAGGGATGGTGGTGGTGGTGGTGTGGGGGGGCGTAGGGGTCGTAGGTCATGGCTCCCGGTGACAGGGGTGGGGGCGGGCGGGGGTGGCCCGCTGGCTGGAAGCGGGGGGGCAGGGCGGAGGGAGCCGGGCCTCCGTAGGACGGCGGCGGCATTAGAAGCTCCGCCCCCTTCAACCCGTTGCTGCCACGAGACTTCCTGAAGTAGCGATGACGGTGATGATGTCGCTGACCACGAGGGTCCGTGTCTGGCAGAAGAAACATGGAGACAGTGAGACAAGAAGACATGGAGACATAACGAGACATGGCGACACATAACGAGACATAACGACATAACGAGACATGGCAATACATAACGAGACACAACGAGACATAACGATATACCGAGACATATAGTCAAGGCGACAGTGAGACATGAGGACAAGGAGACATAACGAGCCATGGCGACACATGGTGACACATGGCGAGACACATTGTGAGACATGGCGACGCATAGCGAGACATGGCGACACATAACGAGACATGGCGACACATAACGAGACATGGCGATACATAACGAGACATGGCAACACATTGCGAGACATGGCGACAAGGCGACATGGCAACACGGAGACAAGGCGACGAGGTGACATGGAGACAAGACGACATGGAGTCAGTAGAGACATGAAGACAATAGAGACAGTAGAAACATGGAGTCAGTAGAGACATGAGGTATTAGACCAAACATCTGGAGAGGGGACAAAGTGGACCTCATAGTGAACGAACCCAGGTCTCCCTTTCTGGTGGGAGCAGCAACGTTCCAGGCTGGAACTGGATTGACTGGTTTCAGATCCGTTAGAGGAACCAGTTGTCTGAGACAGAGAAGGACATGTGGACATGAAAGACGTCTTTGTGGTTCTCAGCTCAAGTCAGTTTCAGTCAGGTTGTGTGTTACTTTTCTCCCAGCTCCTCGATGAAGACAGTGACAGCTGATGGGTGTGTTTCTACTTCCTGGATGAAGGCATTGTAGTACTTCCCCTTTGGCTCCAGACGCACCTGAGACAGACACAGATGGAACTATGGAGACACCTGAGGCTGTCTTACAGGAGGACAACGTCCCAGAGACGTCCACATGACAACCATCATGTTGACCTCGATCAAGCCAATTGGTCGATGCAACTCCTTGAGGGAGGTTTCAAAAGCAGGTGAAACACAAGTAGAAAGACTACAAGCACAAAAGACACATGAATCCTTTAGAGAACTACATGTACAAAAGACACGAGACACATCGAATCCTTTAAAGAATTACAAGTACAAAAGATACGAGATACATTGAATCCTTTAGAGAACTACTCTACTGCTGTACTACCAGCAGTACTGATCCTGAAGCAGTATTTGGATATAGTGGTTCCAGTATTAATGTTACCTGACACTTGTCTCCCAGGAAGTACTGCCTCCCTGCAAACACCACGTAGTCCGTCTTCTGCATCTCTGTCAGATAAACATTGATTATTGATTCATATGTTAGAAACCATCATTGTGAGTACATATGAGCTCATATTTAAAACTAAATTATATATACAATATGAATGTTTTGAGGTTTTAAAAAGGTTCCTCTCCAGGACTCGTACCTTTACAGGTGTCCTGCCACACGTCAAACTCCAGGTTTCTGTATGCTTCTCCATCCAGAGACTTCATGACCTTATAAGGAAGAGACAGTCTGGAAGGGGGCGGGGCTTCAGCAGGAGGCTGACCAATTAAAAACAACGGGTCAGGATGAATGCAGCTTTTAGGATTGTATAATAAAACACTTCTATATATTTATCTTGTACCGCGTCTCAGGTCCAGAGTTCTTATCAAGTTTAGTCCTTAAAACAGATAAAGTACTTATTGTAGGTGATCTTAATATTCACGTGGACGTTGATAATGATAGCTTTAGTACTTTATCTCATTATTAGATTTGACTGGCTTCTTGTAAGAGTGAACATGAACCCTCTCGCTGTTTTAAAGCGACACGTTATTCTGGCTTTGAAATAGAACATGTAACAATCTTTTACACTACAACTATAGTTTATTAGACAATTTGATTTTCAGTCAGGATTTAGAGGCGGCTATCTGCAGTGGAAAACAAAATAGAAAAGAACTTGAGTACTCTTCATTAACCACCACAAAACACCCTGATATGGTCACATGACATCATGACGAGTCGGCCCCTCACCTTTGTCTCGGCTGTCACGGTGCGCAGTTTATCGTCTGCAGCTCCAGCCGACTCCGCCTCCTCCCTGTGGAGCAAAACAAACACACACCTGAGTACAACATGATGTCACAGTACAGGTGAGCAGCCATCAAAACACAGAGAACAAACAGGAAGTGACGATGAAGAGTGACTCGGTAAACACAGAACAAACAGGAAGTGACAATGAAGAGTGACTCAGTAAACACAGAGAACAAAGAGGAAGTGATGATGAAGAGTATCTTATTATATTGTCAGTTATAATGATCTACAACACATTTATACAATTTTGACTCAAACTGCTTTTTTGTTAAATGTTTTTGCTGCAGGACTAAAGTTTGGGTGAATGTTGTTTCATGACATCATCTATGTGTATGTTTGTGTGCGTACCTGTGACATCGGTCCTCAGGTGTGTCATACCCAAAGTCGACGTCACTACACACTGATGGGCTGTTTCTATAGCGACGACCTCCGACCCTGAAGGCCTCCATAGCCTGACAGAGCTCCGCCTCCTCAAACCCAAACACCTGAGTGTAGAGCAGCTCATAGAAAAGAGCTACACACACACACACACACACACACACACACACAAATGTTGTACTGTCCCTTTAAAGCTGTCACTCACTCCGAGCCACCAATCAGTGACCAGTACTCACACTGACAGAGGGCAGCAGAGACGGGGTAAGTCCTCGGGTAAACGATGTCATAGTGACCGTTGATGGAGCAACACAGCGTCACCTAGGCAACAAAGTAACAATTGTAGAAAATACTGAGAGATGATTTTTATACAATAAACGACACAAACTTCTTCACCTTGTCAACAAAGTCGTCCTCTGAGATCACCGTGGCTGGTTTCCCCGGGTAACGGTAGATCAGGAAACAACGGCTGCACACAAAACACATTTGTACTACAGACTGCACATGTCTGCAGTCTGCAGTACAAAAGTCTGTAGTCACTGTCTGTAGTCAATGAAAGACTTGATCATGTGTACCTGAGTGTTTCTCACCTGTAGAACTGAGACAGAGCCTTGATCTCCACCTGACCCACTGTCTCCTGAAAACACACCCCACCTGTTACACACACACACCGCTTGTTACACATACACACCCCGCCTGTTATACACACACACACACACACACACACACACACACACACACACCGCTTGTTACACATACACACCCCGCCTGTCTGTCTCACACACACACACACACACACACACACACACACACACACACACACTCACCTTAGGGTCCTCCAGACGCTCCAGATATTTCTCAAAAGAACCTTCAACAAACTGAAAGAGTAAACAACCTGGTTAACTAGTGGGTTAGTGTAGGTTAACTAACTGGTTAGTGCCCGTCAACTAGCCGGTCAGTGTCTGTGTGTTATCATAATTATGCAGACGACACACAAATCTACATAACTATATCACCAGCCGACTATAATCCCATACAGGGGCTGCTAAATGCATTGAACAAATCAACAACTGGATGAGCCAGAATTTTCTTCAATTAAACAAAGATAAAACAGAAGTAATTGGTTTTGGTATCGAGGACGAACGATTGAAAGCTTCAATCACTGACATTAAAAACCACAAACCAAGCCAGAAGTCTAGGTGTAGTTATGGATTCAGACCTCAACCTGAACTGCCACATCAAGACAATCACAAAACCAGCGTCCTATCACCTGAAGAACATATCAAGGACTAGAGGACTTATGTCTCAACGTGTCCATCATTTATCTTCAGTAGACTGGACTACTGTAACGGTGTGTTTACAGGTCTCTGTAAAAAGTCAATCAGAATGCTGCAGCTGATTCAGAGTCCTCACTAAGACCAAGAAAGTGGATCACATCACTCCAGTTCTGAGGTCTTCACTGGCTTCCTGTCCAACAAAGAACTGACTTTAAAATCCTGCTGTTGGTTTATAAAGCACTGAATGGTTTAGGGATCTGCTGCTATCTTATGAACCATCCCGACCCCTCGGGTGGTCTGGGACCGGTCTACTTTCTGTTCCCAGAGTCAGAACTAAACATGGAGAAGCAGCGTTCAGTTCTTCTACTCCACATATCTGGAACAAAGTCCCAGAAAGCTGCAGGTCTGCTGAGACCCTCAGCTCCTTTAGATCCAGACTGAAGACTTTTCTGTTTGCTGCTGCCTTTAATAACTGAACCAGATTCAAGGATATTAATCACCCTCCTGCATTTTAATACTGTATTTTATTTCTTAAACTGCGTCTTAGTGTTTTAATGACTGTTTTTAATGTTTCTAGGAATGTTCTTAATTGTTTTTAAATCTTTTCTTTTGTCTTGTGTTTTGATGCTTTTAATGGTTTTATGTGAAGCACTTTGAATTACCTTGTTGTTGAAATGTGCTATACAACTAAACTTGCCTTGCCTGTCCACGAGCCGGTCAATATCTGTCCACTAGCCGGTCAGTGCCTGTCAACTAGCCGGTCAGTGCCTGTCCACTAGCCGGTCAGTGCCTGTCAACTAGCCGGTCAGTGTCTGTCAACTAGCCGTTCAGTGTCTGTCAATTAGCCGGTCAGTGCCTGTCCACTAGCCGGTCAATATCTGTCCACTAGCCGGTCAGTGCCTGTCCACTAGCCGGTCAATGCCTGTCCACTGACCGGTCAGTGTCTGTCAACTAGCCGGTCAGTGCCTGTCCACTAGCCGGTCAGTATCTGTCCACTAGCCGGTCAGTGCCTGTCCACTAGCCAGTCAGTGTCTGTCAACTAGCCGGTCAGTGCCTGTCAACTAGCCGGTCAGTGCCTGTCAACATCTGTCCACTAGCCGGTCAGTGCCTGTCCACTAGCCGGTCAATGCCTGTCCACTAGCCGGTCAGTGCCTGTCAACATCTGTCAACTAGCCGGTCAGTGCCTGTCCACTAGCCGGTCAGTGCCTGTCAACTAGCCGGTCAGTGCCTGTCCACTAGCCGGTCAATGCCTGTCCACTAGCCGGTCAGTGCCTGTCAACATCTGTCAACTAGCCGGTCAGTGCCTGTCCACTAGCCGGTCAGTGCCTGTCAACTAGCCGGTCAGTGCCTGTCCACTAGCCGGTCAGTATCTGTCCACTAGCCTGTCAACTAGCCGGTCAGTGCCTGTCCACTAGCCGGTCAGTGCCTGTCCACTAGCCGGTCAGTATCTGTCCACTAGCCTGTCAACTAGCCGGTCAGTGCCTGTCCACTAGCCGGTCAGTGCCTGTCCACTAGCCGGTCAGTATCTGTCCACTAGCCTGTCAACTAGCCGGTCAGTGCCTGTCCACCAGTCGGTCAGTGCCTGTTCACTAGCCGGTCAGTGTCTGTCAACTAGCCGGTTAGTGTCTGTTTACCAGCAGGTTAGTGTATGTTAATTAACTAGTAAGTGTCTGTTAACTAGCTAGTTAATGATGTAACATACCGGTTCAAAGTTGCATCTGTTGGCTCTCATGAAGTCGGCGCAGTCCTGACGGATCCTCTGATGGTAGTTCTGAGAGTAATACAACTACACACACACACACACACACACACACACACACACACAGGTAGTTGACACCAGATGTGCTGAGTAGTACAGGTGTGTAGCACACAAACACACACACACACACACACACACACACACACACATATATACACACACACACACACACACACACACACACACACACACACACACACACACACACACACACACACACACACATATACATACATACATACATACATACATACATACATACATATACACACACACACATATATATATATATACATACATACATACATACATACATATATACACACACACATATACACATATATACATATACATATATATATATACACACCGTATTTTCCGCACTATAAGGCGCACCGGATTATAAGGCGCACCTTCAATGAATGGCCTATTTTAGAACTGTTTTTATATATAGGGCGCACCGGATTATAAGGCGCATAGAATAGAAGCTACTACAGTCAAACGTTTGACTGGGGTTGCATTATGCATCCACTAGATGGAGCTGTGCTAAAGGGAATGTCAACAAAACAGTCAGATAAATCATTCAGTCAAACTCAGTCAAGCGGTAAGCACAGTACCGGTGTTTACCGCTATTACTTCGGCGACGCCCCTGACTACGGTAGCCGTAATGCTGCAAGCGGTGCGGCTTTGTAGTTTACCAGTCGTACTGAAACATTTTGACAGAGCGCCGTGTACAACCAGTATGGATCAACCAATTAACCAATTGATCCATATATAAGGCGCTCCGGATTACAAGGCGCACTGTCGTTTTTTGAGAAAATTAAAGGCTTTTAAGTGCGCCTTATAGTGCGGAAAATACGGTGTGTGTGTATATATATATATATATATATATATATATATATATACATATATACATATATACAGTTGTGGTCAAAAGTTTACATACACTTGTAAAGAACATAATGTCATGGCTCTCTTGAGTTTCCAGTTATTTCTACAACTCTGATTTTTCTCTGATAGAGTGATTGGAACAGATACTTCTTTGTCACAAAAAACATTCATGAAGTTTGGTTCTTTCATGACTTTATTATGGGTTAACAGAAAAAGTGATCAAATCTGCTGGGTCAAAAATATACATACAGCAACATGAATTAGCAATTTTGGTGACTTAGAAAGTTGTGTCAATGAAATGAGCTTCATAGCATGGCCTCTTAACTTCTTGTGAGTGATTATGAGTGACTACAGCTGGTGACTTCTCTGAGGCCATTTAAATAGGGCTCATTGGATACAAACGCCCACAAACGCTACAATGGGAAAGTCAAAGGAGCTCAGCATGGATCTGAAAAAGCGAATCATTGACTTGAACAAGTCAGGAAAGTCACTTGGAGCCATTTCAAAGCAGCTGCAGGTCCCAAGAGCAACAGTGCAAACAATTGTTTGTAAGTATAAAGTGCATGGCACTGTTTTGTCACTGCCATGATCAGGAAGAAAACGCAAGCTATCACCTGCTGCTGAGAGAAAATTGGTCAGGAGGGTGAAGAGTCAACCGAGAACCACCAAAAAGCAGATCTGCCAAGAATTAGAAGCTGCTGGAACACAGGTGTCAGTGTCCACAGTCAAGCGTGTTTTGCATCTCCATGGACTGAGAGGCTGCCGTGCAAGAAGGAAGCCCTCGCTCCAAAAGCGGCACCTTAAGGCTCGACTGAAGTTTGCTGCTGATCACGTGGACAAAGATAAGACCTTCTGGAGGAAAGTTCTGTGGTCAGACGAAACAAAAATCGAGCTGTTTGGCCACAATGCCCAGCAATATGTTTGGAGGAGAAAAGGTGAGGCCTTTAACCCCAAGAACACCATGCCTACCGTCAAGCACGGTGGTGGTAGTATTATGCTGTGGGGCTGTTTTGCTGCCAATGGAACTGGTGCTTTACAGAGAGGAAATGGGATAATGAAGAAGGAGGATTACCTTCAAATTCTTCAAGATAACCTAAAATCATCAGCCCGAAGGTTGGGTCTTGGGCGCAGTTGGGTGTTCCAACAGGACAATGACTCCAAACGCACATCAAAAGTGGTAATGGAATGGCTAAATCAGGCTAGAATTAGGGTTTTAGAATGGCCTTCCTAAAATCCCATTGAGAACATGTGGACAATGCTGAAGAAACAAGTCCATGTTAGAAAGCCATCAAATTTAACTGAACTGCACCAATTCTGTCAAGAGGAGTGGTCAAAGATTCAACGAGAAGCTTGCCAGAAGCTTGTGGATGGCTACCAAAAGCGCCTAATTGAAGTGAAAATGGCCAAGGGACATGTAACCAAATATTAGCACTGCTGTATGTATATTTTTGACCCAGCAGATTTGATCACTTTTTCTGTTAACCCATAATAAAGTCATGAAAGAACCAAACTTCATGAATGTTTTTTGTGACAAAGAAGTATCTGTTCCAATCACTCTATGAGAGAAAAATCAGAGTTGTAGAAATAACGGGGAAACTCAAGAGAGCCATGACATTATGTTCTTTACAAGTGTATGTAAACTTTTGACCACAACTGTATACACACGCACGCACGCGCGCGCGCTAGCGCCGCTCTGACCCCCCCCCCCCCTAAACGGACTCACCTGTTCGGACACGGCTCTGAACAGACTGGACGCGTCTCGCGCCACCATCTTCCGGTAGAGGCCTAGACTGCACAGGTACTCGTCCATGCTGACGAAGTACTTCTTCAGGCCTTTCTGCATCCCGGTACTCACGGTAAACTCGGTAAACACTCGCTCCGGTTTCAGACGCCGCTGCACGAGCCGCTGCCGTCTTCTTCTTCTTCTTCTTCTTCTTCTTCTTTAAATTTGATTGGCGGGTCGCAACCAACTTGAATAGGTGCATACCGCCACCTACTGTACCGGAGTGTGCAGTTTCAGAGTAAAAGTTTCATTACTGTTCTTAAAAAATAAATAAATAAAAAAAATTATTAAATTCAAACACATAAATAAATACATAATACTACTAATAATATTTACCTAATCAACACCTGCTAACAACTAAATTCTACGGTCTAATCCCGTTTCTTTAAGAAATCTCAATAGTGCCCTGCAACACTCACGCCATTCTTCGTCCACTACAAGAACTCCCTCCAAACTCCACCTCCGTCCCAATTGACGAATTTTTTTGCTTCAAGATGTTCCTTTCTGAATTGTATCTTCGACATTTTAGGATAACATGCTCCACGTCTTCAGTGACATTACAAACAGTACACTTATCTGAATCCCTTTTTGCCATTAAATACAGCGTTGAGTTAAGTCCTGTATGTCCGAATCTTAACCTCGATATTATTACCTCCTCTCTTCTATACTTCCCTTTGTATGTCTTCACATTTATGGATTTTTGAACGTTATAATAATGTCTTCCTTTGTTGTCGTTGTCCCACTTCTTCTGCCATAAATCCCGTACTGCCTCTCTTATTAATGCTTTGGCTTCCCCCTTCCCAAAAGGAATATTCAATATTTGCTCTTCTTTTAGTTTTAGTGCTCTCTTTGCAATCATATCTGCTCTCTCATTGCCCTCCACTCCTACATGAGCAGGAACCCAACAAAATTTAACAATTATTCCCAGTCTTTGAAGTCTCAACATGATCAGAGATATTTCCATCACTAAATCCTCTCTTATTGCTTGTTTTGACTTTAGGCTGTTTAAAGCTGCAGCAGAATCTGAACAGATGAGCGCTCTCTCAGGCCTGACCTCTTCTACCCATTGCAGTCCCAAGATGATTGCAGTCATTTCAGCTGTGAACACAGACAGTCTGTCATTAATTCGTTTACATAAGGTCACACTGAATTCTGGAATGAAAACCCCTGATCCTACGTGTCCATTCCCGTTGTCTTTAGATCCATCTGTATAAATCTGCAGATAGTTATAATAATTATTGTTGATGTATACTTGAGTCTGATGTCCAATGTCATAGGAGTTTCTTTCCATCCATTTGTTCCTCTGTTCTATGAGTGATAAATCTACATTGTGAACTGGTAATATCCAAGGAGGAACATTTCCCCACATTGCATTGGGACCATACTGTAACCCATTTAAACCATATTCTTTGGCTATTGCACTGACTGTCCAACCAAACCCTTTGCCTTTAATTCGGGTGTATTCCCAGCATTCACACAGCACATTAGTTGTGGGAAGTTCCTCTCCTGATCCCTTTAGCTTCACCCAATATGCCAGAGCTAGTTTTGAACGTCTTAAGCTCAATGGCAGTTCGTCAGCTTCCACTAGAAGAGCGTTGTTTGGGGTAGATTTAATTGCACCCAAGCTAAGTCTCAGAGCTCTGAACTGAATTATATCTAACTTTTCTAATGTGCTCTTAGCAGCTGCTCCATACACCATACATCCATAATCTATACTTGATCGTATAATGGCCCTATAGATATCCATTAGTGACCGTTTGTCTGCTCCCCATTCATGACCAGAAACTGCTCTCATAACATTAAGCACCTTTTTACATTTAGTTTCGATATGCTTAATATGAGTTCTCCACAAACATTTTTCATCAAACCATAAACCTAAATATTTAAACTCTGCCACCCTCTCCATACTTTGTCCATATAATTTAAGATGAGTATTGTTTATATTTCTCTTTCTGGTAATTATCATGTAGCAGGACTTAGCAACAGGCATCTTAAACCCCCAGTCATATGACCATTTTTCAACATTAAATATAGCCTTTTGGATGCTACTGATCACTTGTCTAATATGTTTTCCCCTTTTCCATATCGCTCCATCATCAGCATAGAGTAAGGAGCCAATATTTCTGTCAATATCCATAAAGATGTCATTTATCATAATATTAAATAATATAGGGCTAATAACACTACCTTGAGGGATCCCATTTTCAATATTGAATTCATCTGAAACAGCATCTCCAACTTTTACCTTGAATGATCGACTTGACAAGAAATCCAATATCCAGTTATACATCCTTCCACCAATACCTATTCTATACATTTTAATCAGTAGACCCTCTCCACATGGAGTCATATGCTTTCTCTATATCAAAATAAACTATAGCCATAATCTCCTTCATACTTATTGCTTTCTCTGCCTCGTTACTGACTTTTATTAAAGCGTCAAGTGTCGATCTACCTTTACGAAAACCATTCTGAGATTTATTTAGCAAGCCCCTTTGTTCTATAAAATAAGTTAATCTGCGCGTAACTATCTTTTCCATCCACTTGCACAAGTGAGATGTCAGTGCTATTGGTCTGTAATTGCCAGCATTTGCTAGGTCTTTACCAGGTTTACCAAAAGGTAGAATCAAAGCACTCTTCCAGCTGCTTGGCATTACACCTTCCCTCCAAATCTTATTAAATAATTTTAGAATTATTTCCAAGGCTTCTTCTGGTAATTGTCTAAACATAGCGTAGCATAGTTGGTCTTGACCTGGAGCAGTATACCCACTTCCCTCCAACGCTGTTTTCAGCTCCTGTATTGTAAACTCCATATCTAGAGGTGTTCCTTCATTGACCTTTTTCTTTTTAACTTCTGTATTTGCTGCTAAAATTTCTTCTTTTCTCTGTCTGTGCATCTCATGTAAATGGCGTCCGCTATGAACATTTGCAAACTTCTTCCCCAATAACTCAGCTTTCTCCTCGTTTGTAATTGCCCGATAGTCTCCATCTATCAAAACTGGGATTTTAACTGATTTTCTTTTCCCACTCATCTTTTTGATCATTGTCCAAACATCATGCAACTCTATTTCTCTTCCAATAGCTGAACTGCCTGAGGATGTCTACAAGCTCATATCCCCTAATACTCACAGCGCCACCTGCTGGCGAAAGGAAATCTGCGCTTTCTGACAAACAGCATCCGATTGACATGACTTTTACACGATGTGGTTTACAGTTGTTATAGAGCAACATAATACATGTTTGAGCGTGTTCTGTAGCGCCACACAGTGGACACAGGAAGCGGTGGACTATTTGCATTTTCCAGCATCAGGTGGCCGCGCAAGCCGGAGTCCCGCCGGCACCGCCGACGTGCGGGAGGAGGCGAGGGCCCGTTCATCGCTGCTCGCAGCTTTAATTAGGGCCCGAGCACCGACGTAGTCGGAGCGGAGGACCTATTGTTATTCTAATGTTTTTTATTATTATTATTATTATTATCGTACCAGTTTCATCGCAAAAAGGAGGTGCTTGGGATACTGGGAATCTTTTGAAATTTGGCACAAAATTCAATCGTGGTGAAAATTCCAGTATTATTGGGGTGTCCAGCTGCGGCATGACATTTTGGCTCGATAGCGCCCCCTACAGAGTAGCCCCAACTTTGGGTTTCACCTAGCTGTATGAAATTTGGTAGGTGTGTGGAACGTGATGGGACGTACAAAAAAGTCAAAAGGAGGTATATCCTAAACCAAACAGGAAGTCGGCCATTTTGAATTTTATGACGTTTTTGGACCGTTTCAAGGCACCGTACTTTAACAAACTCCTCCAAGAGATTAAACCCGATTGCCTTCAGATTTGGTCAGTATGCTCTTGAGACCTTGGCAGTGAAACGATACTCAAAGATCAAAAAGTTATCGAACTATGTGTCCGTGGCGTGGCGGCAAAAAAACACCATTTGCCATGAAACAGGAAGTTGTTGTAACTTGGCTGTACATTGCCTAATCTGCTCCAAATTTCTCAGATGTCATAACATCTTGACCCTGAACACATGTATATGACAATTTAGAATCATAGTAATAGCGCCACCTAGTGGCAACAGGAAGTCATAGGTTGTGTACTTTGACACCCTACTGCTCACAGATTAATCGGATCCCTCTCAAATTTTGTCACAAAAGCCTTAAGACCTTGATAATGCTTCATTGTGAAAATTGTAGGAAGTTGTCAAAGCGTGGCGACGTGGCGGCTCTGCGAATTTCGATCCTTCGCCATGAACGAATAAACTGATGTAACTCGACTCCGCATCATCAGATCTTTACCAGATTTCACATGTTTGATTAAACTCCAGGCCTGAAGACATCTGCAAGCCAATTTTGAATCATAGTCATAGCGCCACCTACTGGCAACAGTAAGTTAAAGTCTTTATACTTTGGCTTGTTTCTCTAAGTTGGAAAATCAGATCAACATCAAATTTGTTCCACACAAATGTAAGAAGTTCATAATGCCAGTTCTCTAAGCTTTTGATGTTTCGTCGAACGCCGTTGCCGTGGTAACGCAGTCTTCGCCATGAAAAACGATGGTCATTTGGAGAGGTTAAAAAAGCTCGAAACACAAGCAAACTTGACACACAGATCACAAGGCCAAAATGTAGTTCTATAATATGATTTTATTCAATCAGAGTGTTAAATCGGCTCAATAGCGCCCCCTACAAAATTTCGACGAAGCAGCCCTCGCAGTACGTTTCACATAGATGAACAAAATTTGGTAGGCACATGTATCACATGTGGACTTAAATAAAAGTCTCTTGGGGCCATGCCCTAAACCCAACCGGAAGTCAGCCATTTTGAAATTTGTATGAATTTCTAGTGTCATTTTAGACATTTCCAGGGGCTCTACTTTAACGAACTCCTCCTAGGGAATTAATCAGATCGACTTCAAATTTGGTCAGTACAATCTAAAGATCTTTGTGATGAAAAGTTACTCAAAGGTTGTTGTTTCGTGAAAGGCCGTTGCCGTGGCGACGCATTCTTCGCCACGAAAAACAAAAGTGTTTTTGAGGGGCTAAAAATGCTCAAAACGTAACCAAACTTGTCAAACACATTTAAAATCCTGAATGTAGTTATCTGATGTCATTTTAATGCTTCAGAGCGGCAAGTTGGCTCGATAGCGCCCCCTACAATTTTTTGACGATGCAGCCCTCGCAGTACGTTTCACCTAGCTGTATAAAATTTGGTAAGCAGATGTATCACATGTAGACTTAACAAAAAGTCTTAGGGGTTCATGTTCTAAACCCAACCGGAAGTCAGCCATTTTGAATTTTGTATGAATTTCTCCTGTTTTTTTCCATTTCCATGTGCTGTACTACGAACTCCTCCTAGTGAATTAATCCGATCAACTTAGAATTTGGTCAGAACAATCTAAAGACCGTAGCGATTAAAAGTTACTAAAAGCTTGAGGTTTCATCAAACAACATGGACTTGGTGTAGCAGCCATTTTACATGGTTCGCCATCATCCATCAAGCTGTTGTAACTCAACTGTACTTTGTCAAAACTGTCCCAAAGTTGACATGCTTGATTACTGTCATGATTTTAGGGCATCTGCATGCCAATATTAACTCATAGTCATAGCGCCACCTACTGGCAACCACGGACGTAAGCAGGATTCTATAATAACAGCGGCCCGAACACTGATCTTAAAAAAAGGGTTTGTGGACACACCATGAGAAAAAGACTTCTCTGATCTAAATATGTGCAAACTAAGATGCTTGGAGAACAAAAGTTAATCAACAGTGTTTTTCAAACCATGTCAGTGGGCATTAGTATAAATGATCTGTCTAGAGCTTCTACATGAGAATCAGGTTAAATATTACAATGAATGCTTCACACTACAATCTAAAGTTACAGAAGAGCTTAAAATGAAAACAGTGTTAAATTAAAGTGTTAAAGTAAAAACAAATGACACTGCTGTTCTGTTAACTTTCATGTAAGTCCAAATACAATCAGTAGGACACTGCAGGGAGTTGAACTCCATCCCAGTAACCTGACAGTCTGTTATGTTACAAATACTGAAGCACATTCACACGTTCATTTTCTTAATGATCTTAACAGGCTTACATTTATGATTGTATCGGAGGTACACTCAAAACATTTGAGGCTTAAGACCTGGCAACATGGTCTTGCTATGCTGCTGGTCGACGCAGGAAATATCATCTAACTTGTGCATGCAGTGTATGATGGTCACAGAAATTTATTGCCGCATCAACCAGAGTCCTGCCAGTACCCTCGACGTGTGTGACGTTGCGAGGGCCCGATCAATGCTGCTTGCAGCTTTAATTTAATTTGTAATTCTTATTCAGCCCCTTCCCTCAGAAGGCAGAGCATCCTGAGGGAAGGGGCTAACAAAAGAGAAATGTCCAAAGTTAAGAAGATAGCAGCTCACATCCAAACTTCTCCAACACACACACACCATTACATACAATCACAACAAGCTTTGTGTTGTTTGAGTGTACTTCAGTGTGAGAAGCTTTCAGACAGAAGCAGTCATTAGCTCACTACTACTTATGATAACAGCATATTATATTGATTATTATCAGGCAGTAAATGGAGGGGACATAATGCCTTGTGGAAAGACCCGCCCCCTACTCTGCCCTCGATTGGCTCCACCCTTCCAGGCGTTACAGGTGTCTGCTATATGCTAACTTTAGTCTAGCTAAGGTGGAAGAAGAGTGATTTTATTTTTTTGTTCCAGTAGTCCAAAGGTAGGCTACCCGGTCCGGAGATACCAGAAGGCTGAGCACCAACGCAGCAGAGAAACAGACCAGAAATGTAAGTTTTTTATAAGTTTCGTATAATATTTCATCATTAAATTCACCTCTGACAGTCTTTAACTGTGTCGTTGAGAATATTGGCAGCGTGACTGGTTGTTTATCCAGATATTTAGTAAGCTTTTATCAATTTATCTCAAATAATCAGTAAATATAATTAAATTTCCTTCAGAGGATTAGTAAAACCAAATCAAGTTCACCCAGATATTGAGTAAATCAAAATTACTTTTTCTCCGATACTTAGTAAATATAAATCAGTTTTGCTTTAGAAATTGATTTGGATATACTTATTATTATATATACTCTTTTTTTAATTTATTCAATTTTTTTTTATCAAACTTAAAATCTATTCAAATATATTAAGTGTCACTTTATTGCCATCATTTTTAAATATATGTATGTATATGTACGTGTGTGTGTATATATATATACACACAAATAAATGTATGTATATATATAAATATATCCATAATTCTATGTATGTATCTATATAAGGTATATATATATATATATATATATATAGAGGCAGTGAGTCATGATTTCAGTGATGAATACATTGTGTTTCCTGTGAGTTCTTCACAATAAAAGCTCCCATTGTGATTGTCTTGTTGAGGTGTTTTAATGTGAAGCAGCATCAGCAGGAACTGTTGAGTCAGCATTAGCAGTAACGTGACGCTGCTCTGATCCGTCTGTAGGAGAGTGAACAGGAAACAGTGAGGCTGATATCACTGATCACATGCTGCATCGTTTCCTGTCTATTAGTCATGAGTGTGAATCTATGGAGGACTCTACCACCAACACTATAAAACACTGCACACAGAGACCATTACTGAATATACATTCATTACAGGAATATTGATTTACTACAATTATAATCAATGACTTATGATTAGATTCATTTTTGGGGGATTTTTAACTTGAATGTGTTCGATTTGACAAAGTTCAGGAAACATCATCACGTTTTCTAAACCAAGAGGAAACTTTCGTGGTGTTTTTATTTAAACATGGAGGCCGGTACAGTTCATGCAGTCAATAATTAATAACACATCGATTTATATTTTTCAGTAAGAAGTTTTCTATTTGATTGTAATAATCTTGAACTGTTTTGTGAAATTTCAATGAAATAGTTTTTCAGTTTTATTGTTTCTTCCGTGTGTTTATACCTGAAATGTTGACCTTACATGGTTCAACACGTTTTGAAATATTTTGTCACAAGTTTCAAAATCATTCAAGTATTTTTTTAAATCAAATTCAAACCTGTATTTGTTCACAATCCATTTGTATTTAGTCTGTAGTAGTGTTGCATTCCAGTTGCTGAGCGTTTTAATTTAATGTTATATGTAATGTTAATACGTTTGATGAATGCATTTGGATACTTTTAAATCACTTTTGTGTGTTACTTTATGAAAATATCAAAATAAGACATTTACAAAATAAGTATGTGTTTGGCATTGTAGACACTCTGAGGGATACTTGTCAAAGTATTAGTGATAATGAATAGTAGGGAAATAGATATATATATATATATTTTTACAAATATGTGGTGGTGCCACCTGACATTTTTTAGATGAAGTTAAAAAATACTGTTAAAAATATATTTAACCACTTTGAAAAGTGAACAAATGAGACCTTATTTTGTGAGTTTAAACACATTGTTCACAAATATGCATTACATCCAATTTGAAAAGAGTTATTTGTGGTTGACCCGTGTGTGTGTGTGTGTGTGTGTGTGTGTGTGTTCTCTGATTTAAAGATACAACAGAAATATTGTAATAAAACACATCATCTCTAATTCAGAGTCCTACCTGAGATCCACAACAACAACAGCAGCATCATCAACAGGTGATCCATGACGTCCAGGTGGACCGTCTCTCTGCCCGTCTGTCTCTCTGATTGTCTCATGTGCTGTCCTCAGTTTATGTCTGCGTACAGGATGAGGTGGAGCTTTACTGAGACTCGTCTTTAGTTTTACAGATCATATTCACATCTTTCCGAACTGCGGTTGTGTGAAACTGATTATATCTGATTTCACAAGAAGCTGCTGACTGACTGCAGACATAGGAATGTTTCCATGACAACCAGGACAGGCTGAGATGTATATCAGATTAATGCTGTCGGTGTTTTCTCATGATTTCCGATAGATGTGTTAACATCAGCAGCTACAGCTACTAACTACGACTACTACTACTACTACTACTAGTCAGGAACTCTAAAATACTTCAATTTATCAGCTGTTGATATGGTGGTATTTGGTTCTTGTTCATTTGAATATTAATCAAAGTTACAAATTGATAGTTTAGTATTAGCAATGTTATGAGTCTACCTTAAATGGCTGAAAGTTTCCTTTGGTAAAAAATGTGATTTCCTGTTAATTACATTGTATCATTTTGATAATAAATAATTACTTTTAGTAGACATTTTCATTCCTTTTTGAACTACTGAACCAACATCATTGTGGTTCCCCATTATTATTGAAATCTAATGTTTTTAAACATTGAGTTCTATTGATAACATTTATTATATTTGTCATTTCCTAACAACCAGACCAGCTCAAACTTCAACATAATGGTGTCCCGTGTGAGGCGTAGTACTGTTTGTAATCATCCATAATAGTGATTTCATAATTGTGAAATATTCATTGGTCAATGCCAACATTTTAGATTCCACTTCTAAACTTAAAAAAGTGTTTAAATTCATTAGAACTAAACACAACGGTGTCGTCCGCATAGAAACTATATTTTGTATTAAAAAGTTTAATTTGTCAGAATTTTATAAAGATAAAATACAAAAAGAATCCCTCTCTCAATGATCTCTTATGGCCCACTAGAAGTGTGTGGTGGGGTCTGTTTTCTCTGTTCTTCGGGATGTTTCTGGGTGTCATGTGTGTCCTCCAGTCAAAGTACCGATCCACATTCAGAGTGAACAGTGACGGTTTGAATTCAAGCAGTGACTACAACAACCAGCTATTACTACAACACATGTGCACAAAATAATCACAGAACGTGCTGCTTAAAATATAAGAGTTTACTTCTTTACCATCACTGATTAACACCAATGCTGTCCACGTGTTCACTGAGGGGTTTGTTTGCCCATTTCGTGGAGCTTCAATGATTATTAAATGGATTACCTTCAATTCAGCAATTAAATCATCAATAAATTATATTGTTATATTCAGTTATTCAGCGATTTCAACATTCGTTGCCTTAATGGAAGACTATGAGACTTCTTTAACCCTTGAAATGAGAAATAAAGAGTTGTGTCTTCCTATATTGTTCATTTCATTATCAATTAAATAGTCACAACATTAAGTGTTTGTTCAGGGCGGTCTTAAACAAAAGTTCAAATTCATGTATTTTGCTCCTCTATTAGAGACTTCATTATTTATGTATTTTTTTTTAGGTAAAAGACACACAAAATCACACAGAAAATCAGTTTATATACAAACAAGTTTTATGAAAAAATTGTTTGAACTAACATGAACTAACAGAATCAGAATGTGAGGAATCCTGATTCTGGTTTTCAGGAAAAAAAGATTTTTTTTTTACAAAAAGTAAAAACATTTTAGAAAAGTTCGACAACTTAAATAAATAAACAAATGATGAGGAATGTCTCTTTACTAAAGAAATATAACAGAATGTACAAAATATATATATATAAAAAATATATATATTTGCATTGACCGTGCATTTAACACCCAGAGACCGAGGGCAGAGAGAAGACGTTGTAGTTTATCAACACAAAACATTTAACAACAGAAACAATCAACCAACCGTCTCCATGAACCGACACTGTAGAAAAATAAAGCTTTACCTGAAGAGGGGAGCAGACATATTCAAAAAAACATATCTTTTCCGACTCCTGATCTGCAGCTTTTCAAACTCAAGGCACTCTGAACACGAACCCTCGACGAGTGTCGAGCCTCTACGAGGAACTGCTCCGTCCCCCGTGAACAGCAGGGGGTCACTGTGGAGCACACAAAAAAAATAAACTCTTCCCAGCAGCCAAACGCTGACCAATCAGAGGCTCTGCTGGCTGGGGGAGGAGTCAGGTGTGATGGGGTTGGCAGCGTTGGCGGCGTCGGCGGCGTCCGTGCGCTGCCCGTCGCTGCCAGTCACCCACGTGTGGAGGAGGATCTGCTCCAGGGTTGGCCGGTCTGACGGCTGCTGGCTCAGGCACCAGCCAATCAGCTGCTGGCACTCTGAAGTAAAAACAAACAAGGAGGAGATGAAGAACACTCATCTCTGGTTTTGTTCAGACGTCGATGTAAAAACCTGGTCGCGTGATCTCGTCACGCTCCGGCTCACCTGAGGAGACGTCGCGTCTGAAGTAGATCCGTCCTCTCAGGATCTCCTTGTCCTGTTGGAAGGGGATGTCCCCGCACACCATGTCGTACAGCAGCACGCCGAGAGACCACACTGTGGCCGAGCGACCGTGGTACAGACGGAACCGGATCCACTCCGGAGGACCATACACCAGCGTGCCTGGAGGGAGGAGAGTTACATCACTACAGGTACAGTGTGTGTCAGAGTGGAGCAGGAAGTGACGGATCACCATCGTGCGGGAAAATACTCCCGGAGACGCTGACGACATTACAGAACCGGTGCATGATGGGACGGTAGTCACTGACCCAAAACACCTTCCCAATATTTTAAAACGTCTAGATTTTCAGAAACAATCCCCACAGCTCTTCAGATTCTCTCAGCTGATCGGACTCACCATTGAACTCGGTGAAAGCCTCGTCTTTGAGGAGGGCCCCCGAGCCGAAGTCGATCAGTTTGAGCTGCCCGGTCCTCAGGTCCACCAGCAGGTTCTCGTCCTTGATGTCCTGGCTCAGCTCGGGACGCTCCATCACCATCAGCCAGCCGTCCGCCTGCTCCCACCAGTCCAGCAGACGCACCACGCCGCCGAACGCCCCGCCCACTTTCTTCAACATCACCACCTCCAGAGGAACCACAGCGCCACACTGAGGAAGAAACGGATCATCAGCTCGCTGTGCATGAATTAAAATGCATGCAATTACTAAATGTGGGACTAATTAGTCTTTTGTGCTGGTAAATAATGCGTTTTAATTGTTCATTGTTGTCATCTTGTACACGGGCATTTTTCATAAAAGGATGAATGAACTAACATAGTAGCTGAAGTGGTGGTTAAAGTGACAGGAAGTTGTTATACAACAGTTATATCTGCATGTATGATCTCACCAGAGAGCCTCACCCCATCACTCTGCCTCTGCACACGTGCTTCACAGCAACCTGCATGTAAACAAACGCCATCAACACACCGTACAGTTATAACATACTATATAAGAGGGTAGATGATGGTTATCTGTAAAAACACATCATAAACTGCCATAATATCAATCTCTGACTGTTAACAGTCACACAAAGCTCTTTGTTTTTCTTCAATAGTGAATTAAAAAGCATTCCCCCACCAGTTTTTGGATAATTTCATAAAAATATGATCAATCATGTAACTATTACCGTTTCCTCAAAGAGAATAAAGCGAAGTAACACGATTGATTTTCACTATAAGAGGAAGTGTAAGCGTCACAGACCAAGTTTCTTTGTGAAAACAAAGACCACATGCCAGGCACACCCGGGATGAGTCAAGTTACACAGCTGACATGAGGGGAAACCGGAAGTAAGGTGGAATAGTCACCGCCTTCCAAATAAAAGCACAAAGTCAAACCATAATGCGCAGTTGGTTTTCACACATGGGAATTTACCTCGGTGTTTTGGTTCTGAACAATAAATATATGAAGAGAAAATTAAATGAAGTAAGAAAAACATCACAAAATAGAAATGTAGGTAAATAAGAAAGTAGAATATGGGAAAAAAAAACTAATATATGTGAAATATATCTGTTATCTACAACAGCTAGGATAATCGGAAAATGTTTTTGTTTTAGTCAATTTACAATTCAAATAACTTTTGCTAATATTTTGTAACGCTTTAGTGCTGCTTTTATTTTTGAAGGCAGAAACCGGAAGCCCAGCCGCCTGCGGTGTGTGTAGCTTGATGCGTGCTCGCCCAGCAGCGGCCATGTGCTGTGGGACCAAAACAAAGCGGCTCTCCGCGCTCTTCTTACCGGCAGCCCGTCGGAGAGGCGCGCGGCCGAGTAGACGGTGCCGAACCCCCCCCCTGCCGAGCACCGAGCCCAGTCGGTACAGCTTCTCAAACGGCTGCTTCTCCTCCGCTTTGACTAAAGAATAAATACAAACTAGAAAATGCATTTCCTGCTAAAAATGCGTTGGAATGCTGAAAGCTGAAATGAATTGCAAAAACATTGCTGAAAATACAGAAATGAGAGACTACCTGTCTGAAAAATGTTGAAGCCCGAAAGCATTTAAACTGCACTGCTGAAAACCCTTCTATTGAAACGTCTAACTATGGTGTCTGTAGCAGAAAGTATGAGAAAGAAGAAGGCTTTGAACGTTGAAGAAGTTTAACAGGATTTGAAGATTTTCTCCATAGATATCCCATTCAAAACAAATTGCAAAAAGCTTAATATTATAAATAGTTTAAAGATTACAAATATGAAGTCATATCACCCTCTCCTGAAAGAGCTGAACATTTTGATATTCTAACGGTTTCTGTGGCTTAAACAATGTCAGCAGTAGTGATATTTGTAGTAGTAGTAGTAGAAGTTGTAGTTGTAGTAGAAGTATTATCATTAGTAGAAGTACTAGTAGCATTAGAATAAGTACTAGTAGTAGCAGTAGTGATATTTGTAGTAGGAGTAGTAGTAGTAGAAGTATTATTAGTAGTAGAAGTATTAGTAATTAGAAGAAGTAGTAGAAGTAGTAGTATCAGTTGTCGTAGTAATAGCTGTAGTAGTGGTCGTAGTATTTAATATAACAGTAGTACTAGTCGTAGTAGTAGTAGTTGTAATGGCAGTATTTGAAGTAGCAGTAATAGCAGTAGTAGTAGTACTATAGCCGTCCTACTAATAGCTGTAGTAGTATTAGTACTGGTAGTAGCATGAATAGCAGTAGTAGTAGTAGCAGTTGTAGTATAAGTAATTGTAGTGGTAGAAATAGCAGTAGTGGTAGTAATAATATTGATAGTAGCAGTAATAGTAGTAGTAGTAGCAACAGCAAAAGTTGGAGTTGTAGTAGTAGTAGTATTAGCAGTAGTAGTAGTAGTAATACTAGAAATATTAGCAGCAGTAGTAGTAGTTGTCACAGTATTAATAACAGCATTAATTATTTCAACAAAAAAGCCTCATTTTGAGCTTAATGTTTAAATACAGTTAATCCATGGGGCTTTTATTTTGAAAGAGTTGGGCTGGGTGGGGGAGAGAGGAGGAGAGGACACAGAATCGGAATGTATGAAACACACAAACAGAGGTTATTAAATGACAGGATTCATTCACAGAAAGGGAGAGAGAGAGAAAGGCAGACAGACAGACAGATGGACTGAGTGTGTGGGAGAGAGAGACAGACAGATAGACAGACAGACAGACAGAGAGAGAGAGAGAGAGAAAGAGAGAGAGAGAGTGTGTGTGTGTGTGTGTGTGTGTGTGTGTGTGTTACTGGTTCCCATGGTGACGACGCAGCGGTTGGAGAGTCTATGAGTCTGTGTGTTTATAAACATCAGTAATTAGTTCAAGCACGAACACCTGTCAGCCTGGCAGCCTTTTCATGAGAAAAAGACTGGAAAACACCTGTCAAACAAAACCACAAACCCCCATAACCATAGCCCCTATTCTTCCAATATTAATAGTGGAGTGCAAGGATGACTTGAAGAACAGATCATGCGAAAATTGGATCTGTAGTGTAAAAAAAAGTGGCTTCAATGGCGATTTAGAAATGGGGTACGGTTGTCTGTGCAAGACTTTTTTGAAGTACGTTTTAACATTGGGGTCTATGGAGGAGAAAGTTGGTTTTCCTCTCAATTAAAGGCTTTTGTTCCAAATGTGTAAATATGTGGGATTCCACAGTCATTTGTCTACGACAAGGACAAGATTAGCTACGTTTCCATCCAAAAATTATGCATGAAGAGTGAAAATTGAGGAGTTAGTGGCAAAAGACAAATATTTTTTTCACAGGAATCTCAAGCTCCTCTTCACTCTAGCGGTGACATCACGCACTCTAAGCTGCGCAATACACACCCATTATAAAAGCAGAAAAGGACTGAAAAACACATAAAAGCAAAATTGCTACAGTTCAAAAAGTGTAAAAGATATCAAAATGATTATAACATACAATGATTGATCAGGGTTTTCTCAACATTCAAAAGTTTAAATGGTGTCTGTAGCTGAAAGTATGAGGAAGTAGAAGGATTTGAAAGTTGAAGAAGTTTAAGAGGATTTAAAAATATTCTCCACAGACATCCCATTCAAAAAATAGGTTGCAAAAAGCTTCATAATTCAAAAAGTTGAAAGATTGAAAATATGAAGAGACATAACACACATGAGCTGAAAGAGCTGAACATTTACATCGTTGAACGGTTTCTGTAGCTTAAAAACTGAAGAAGAAGAAGAGTTTCAAGCGCGACGGAAGAAATAGTGGAATAAAGATTCGAAGAACAATACTTGGAATGCTGAATCAGCATGGCTGTCATAGACTGCATCATATATGATGAAGAGGCCCAGATGGTGTATATGTGGCACAACAAGTCATATGTCGTTCAGAAAGTACAATAATTGTTTGGGTGTAATGTAAGTTAAGAGAGTTTACTATGTTTCCTATGTGTTTATGAGGAGGAAGTGTTAATTGTAGTTAAAATTGAGGGTACAGCGTTATTTATCATCAGCTACATGTTAGGCAGTAGATCCAGTGGATCGCCAGTAGGTGTCAGTGTTGCGACATAAGCAGTGTCTGTGACGGAGAGCCACACTGAAGTCTCGCGAGGATGAGAATCTCTGTACAGGATAGAAGTAGAACGCGCTGTGGAGCGACTGTACACCTAAATGTATATTTTTGTATGTTACAGAGCACTTTCATTAAATGTGTAGCACCAGATTGAGCCTGTGTGACGTCATTCTGTGCACGCTACACATAGTGCTGGGTCACGTGGTGCAATTCTCCTGAAACTTGGTGTGCGTGTTAGTATGAAGCCAGAGCAGGTGTGTGTCAAGTTTGGTGGCTTTAGCTTGTTCCTATGGCATGGCTGTCATGTGGGCATGAATGATTTGATAGCAAGGGTGTGTTCTGGAGGCTAAGCAAAAACCCTACAGATGGCCATACTGAGCAATTTACTGAGGAGCATGGGGGAATGAATGCCTTCAAGGCTGGAGCGACTGCCCCCCGATTCCTCTACTTCAGGGCGGGGCGGTTCCACGCCATTTCAGCAGGTAGCAGCAGCAGATAACAGGCAAACAGTTTGCCTCTCCCCGAATTGCATGATGAAATACCGTATCTAAATGGCTCTTTTTCCTTCCTTTAATTTTTTCTAGATATGACTCGCACAAAGATGGTTCACGCTTGCCCTCTCTGTCAGAAAGTATGTGCGGCCATGCCCCACCATCTGAAAAATGAAAGGCCACCTCGAGCTGGACCGTGGTGCTCGGGAGCTACAACAAAAGGCAGCCAAATATCAGGTGACGGTGATGCATCTGGCGCAGTTGAGAGCCTCAAACCCTGCCGTCCCCATGCACACGGAGATGGACTTGAGTCCAGAACATGAGCACGATGAGGAGGCGGTGGAGGAGGATGAGGAGACGGAGGAGGCGGTGGAGGAACCCCGTGATAGCGGGATTTTGGAGGCCAGCAGGCTAATGGAGCAGTCTAACATCTTCTGAAGTAAAAACACAGTGACATCTGATGAAACTATTACAAATACATAAAATATAGGGATTGAGGTGGAGACGAGGAGTTACCTGATAAACTATTAAAAGTACAAAGAATATACAGATTGAGATGCATACAAGTAAACATTTTAAATGTACGTCCTAATCACTCTTGACAAGTTCAACAGTAGACGGGGGATATGTGGCTACAAATGGGAGGTCAGAGGTCCCTGCTGTAGCTTGAGTTTGCTCAAAGGGCCTGTGACATTTTCTAAGAGAGGTCCTAGAGTGCCCTCTGCTGGCCAGAGCTAGGAACAGCAGAATCAAACTGCTGTCTGTCAAAAGTCCTACTGCGTGCTTCGCGTGGAAGCTTGTCTTATAGAGCAGAGCGAGGGTGTCTGCCCCGTAAAGAACCCTTCTACGTCCAGCGTGTCACTTTCAGGGAACCTGTCACCCGTAAAAGCGGTGGTGCCCAGGAAGTCACAACAGAGGTGAAATTGCTGGTCGATTTCACTCTTGATTGAGTCGCTGTGATTGTTCAGAGTGACTAGAAATGTGCATTCTAAACATTTAGAATGTCTAGATAGCCCATGTCTAGTTAACGAATGTACGATTGATCCTCAATAAACGTTTCAGAGAGCAGGTATGAATTTGTCACACACTTGCCCATGGCAGCATAGTCACGTGCCTTACGGGTTTGGTGAGCGAAACTCTAGGCTCTAGGCTATCAAGAAAAGAAAGAGGACAGGAGTGGGGTTGTATTGAAGACCAACTCTGACTGGATGATCTGTGAAACCTGACACTCTGAGTTGAAGAGACCACCACCTGACCTGGGAGTGTCTAAGAGTGTCGGAGAAAGTACAAAAAAATGAAATGCAAAGATTTTTTTTTCGGTTTGATACTACAATATCAACAAGGCCATCTTTCCATCTACATGGACTGGAGAGGGAACGATGAAAATGTGAAAAGGAGTGTGCAGGATGGCGAGAGAGGAAAAGTATGATGGCATGGAAGAGAGGGGAAGGATAAAGGTATGAAGAGACATGAAATAACGTCAGAACGAAAACAATCTATCACATCTGTCTTTTCTCTGATAATGATCAACAAGTATGCCCAACAAATGGAAATGCTTGAGAAAAATGGTTGCTAATCTATTTCTGGTCAAAACAACTCAAGTCAAAACCTCTAGCATCCCTAAAACATGGGGGGAAATAATGAAAGTGATAAGAATATTAACATTTACGTTATCTCATCATTGTTTGTTCTTTAAATTTCCATGATGACAGCGGGCTCACTTTGGGGGTCACGTTGCCCCCCTGAGCTGCTCAGCCAATCAGAGTATGGGGTTTGGTAAAGCTTCTCAGAACGGCCCACCTCTGGCCTGTCGACACTCATCTTCAGACACGGTAAAAGCAGGTCCCTCTCTCTCTGTGTTTACCTCCGTTACTTTTAATGGAAATTGAATGAAAAAAAGTGTGACACCTCTCTGCAATTAGCGCAATCATTTGCGCCCTGTCAGTTATGTGAACTGATACAGTAGTGTGTCAGTGGAATTATTCATTAGAATTAGTTGCTTCGCCTGGTTTAAGTGTTTGAACCGTCAAAGTTCTCCTGTTTTGTCACGCTTTTAGAAAGTTTGGACTTTAAAAAGGCATTACATGTTTACCCCAAACGTTTGCGCTGATTCAAGACGGGGGGAGGAGGAGGGGGGGCTGCGCCATTGTTAGAGGTGTTAGAGGAGGTTGCTGATTCATGAAGCATATCGGGTCAGAGTTAGGTAAGGGTGTGATAACCACCATGACTGAATCGGTTTCCTATCACAGACAATCTTTCTGCTTTGACGGTGTTTCTCCAAACTTTATTCTTTCCAGATTGCTCAAGTGAAGAGAAGACAATGGCAGAAGAAACTAAGAAGTAAGATTTGGTTGTGTCGTTAATGTTCCCTTCAGTGGATTTCTCTGCATTTTGAGTTGAAGAATTCCTTATTTCAATGTTAATGAAATGTTCATTTCAATAATAATTCAATGTCCAACCTTTTGTCATCATCTTGAAGGTCCCCACAGGTGGAACATCTGGGTCATCACCAACACCAGAGGATGGACTTTCAGGGGATAATATCTCTGTGTTGCTCTCAAAGTCCAGGCTTGTTTCCTATAAGGGAAAAACAAAACAATATAAAGCACTGGCAGTAGTTACTGTTATACATTGAAGAAGGATATGAAACCCTTGTAGTTTTAAGTAAAGGTACATGATAACAACACAGCGGTGAATGTATGGTTGGGACCATGTTTGCCATTTTTTCCCATGTGATGAAAATATGACAACCTAACTCATTCTGATACAAACTGTACATTATAAAAAAGTGAATGGGCTGCAAACAAGCAGATATCAAGAGTAGATACATGCTGCAAGTTCCAAATGCAGTAGATTTTCCCATTAGTAACAATGGCAAAGTAAAATGTGAGGCGCTGCCCAGGTGTAGACATTGTAGCCAAATGTTAGGTTTGGTGAATGCATATAGCTTGCACACAACCACTAATGAATTATTTTGTCTCAAAACACCCACAACTCAAATATAGTGCAATCTCATTGTAGCTGCACATATAGCTGGGGCTCTACCCAATGTCATTTTTTGACATTTGTTTGAGGTTTACGGATGAAGCTCAGAATGTCTGTCATCTGCTTATGTCGTCATCACCCAAAAAATGTATTTCTCAAACAAAATTGTCATTGAATGAAGTGATTCATCAAATGAAATGAGGTAGTCCTTTTTATTAAATGAACTTCCTTGAATGAAAATAACTTTTGTTCACAAAATGACATAACAATAGGTGCAGAGTGCCGTGGTGCTTGCTGTCAATGAGAGAGAGAGTGACAGAGAGAGGGGAAGGGAAGGTAAAAGGTGGACTATTGCATGCAATGTTCCTTTAACTTTCTTTTGCTATACTGAATAGTTTGAAGCTTTTAAGCATCATTCATAACGTTGACACTCAAGTTACTAATATTAATAACTTACAGAAACATTGAATGCAATAGTACACCTTTCACCTTCTTTCTCACTCACACACACACAGCGAGTGACGCAGTCCTCATCTCTGTAATTGTCCAGTCCAAAACTCAAAATTGATTGAAAAAAGAACATGTTTTATTGAACAAACTATTGTGCATCAATCCATATTTTTTGGAGTTAAGGCTTTCGCTTTCGATTATACGCAAATCTTTTATTTGCGTATAATAGTTGTGTAGAATGGAGTTTGTAGTTTGTAAAAATGTGTTAGATTGTACGTTTTACCCAGATCTTTTATTTTTTGGGGGGATATTCATATTCATATTCATAAATTGTACACATGCATAAATGGACTTTTTTCGACGGTAAATGCTACAGCGGACCCGAATTCGGGTCCGTCGGGCTTTAACACAATGAATGAATAGACATGCAAAAAAAAAAAAAAGCAGTGGAGAATTCAAATGTTGATTTAGAATTTGCCTATCATCTTTTATGATTGAAGATTTGAAGCTTCCAACTCTACAGTACAGCCAGCAAGTAATCATTTCTGATTACCTGGGTGGATACTTGCATTGTAACTGGCAAGTAACAATAACAGGGTGAAGTAAACTATTAGGAGGCCTGTCATTAGGGACAGGACCAGTTCAAAGGGTTTGTTTGACACTTACCAAGCTCGTGGAAGCTGCAAGTGGCTCAGATGAAAGTTCTGATAGTGATGAGATCTCCCCATCTTTGTTTGGACTTCCTGAGGGCTAAAACAGCAGGGAGAGAGGCAGATACAGAGGACACATGTATTCGCATTTCTCAAGAAAATGAGTTTCAGAAAGAGAAAAATAGAAAAAGTGTTTAGTGTGTCAACATTAAAAATTGCAGTTCTCTGTCTCTCCCTTCGCCCTTTCTAATTGTTTCACTGCTATGAACTGGTCTGCTTGCATCAAGGAGAGAAAGAGAAAAAGAAAGAGACACACCGAGAGATAGAGATAGTTTGTGTGTGTGTGTGTGTGTGTGAGAGAGAAGAGGAGAGTGTGCATGATAGAGCTAGTTGTCATGGAGAGCTAATTAAACCTTTAAATGTGTTTGTTAAAGAATGGGGTTTGATGTTTAATTTCCAATTCAATTTGTTTCTTATATAAATGTATTATTTGTTCAAGTATTTGTTTCATTACACTTCTGTTGAGCTGTATTAACACATAGTTTAGTCATGGTGTGGTGACTGTGGCTAAGTGGAGAGCAGGGCCGTCCTTCAATCAGAGGATCGGCAGTTTGAACCCCGGCTCCTGCTCCACCAGTCGCATGTCGATGTGTCCTTGAGCAAGACACTTCACCCTGAAATGTCTCCCGTAGCTGTGCCTACGGTGTGATAGAATCTGAATTGGAAGTCGCTTTGGATAAAAGCGTCTGCTAAATCACTGTCATGTAATGTGTGAGTTTTTCAGGTCAAAGAGGCAAAGTATATAGAATTTGGGGGAAGATATGCATTTCCATCTATATATAACATACCAGCCATGAAGGCCAGGTTAAAGTAACCTATCAGGAGGCTGTCATATGGGACAAACTAAAAGCACTACTTGTTTGACACTTACCAAACACTTGGAAGACTCCAGTAGCTCAGATGGAAGGCTTGGTGCTGATGAGGTCTCCCTCTCTGGGTTTGGACTTCCTGAGGACTAAACACCAGAGACAAACACATATTACCATTTCTCCAGAACAAGACGTTCACAAAGAGCTGAAGAGCCAGATCTCTACACTCATACACACATTTTCTTTATTACTAAAACTAAAACATAATGTGCAGGAGGCCCCATTGAAAAGTCTTTGTAATTTAAGATCAGATGTTCAAGTCTTGGTTCTATGAATACTGTATCACTTTTTAAAGAGCCCCACCATCATTACCTGCATTTGGTGTTTTTCATATTCCATGTGCCTGAATAAGCATTGATTGTGATGCTTCCTCAGGCGATCTAAGCGTGCGCTCAGCCTGGTGGATGGTGCACTCTGTCTGCAGGAGGTTAAACACAGAACAGTTGATGTGACGTCTATTTACCTAGAGATCCATCACTTTTAACTTCTAATAGAAATATCTGTCATTTGAGGTGTGACCAGCTCTACAGTTAACCTGGCTATATTTAAGTCAAGAAAACTTCATGTTTACAGCTTGTGGAGATAAAGTGAATCAAGTCCATGCTTGAACCTATTCAAAGTAATAATCTTCCATACTTAAACACTTGTTATAGAGATAATAAACTGGCTTGAGTGAAGTTCAAGAAGCTCTAGTCAGTGTGTTAACCTGCACTTAATTCATCAGCTTACAGTGGCTTTCTCCAGTCAGCTGGCTTCTTAACTGGCATGACTGTCAACAAGAAGTATGGTTTCTGGGGACAGGGTAGTGGATTTCAGAGACCAGTGCAGGTAACGCTAAACGGGTTTCTAGCCTGCTTCTTACATGAGTGAGCACTTGCAGAACAGATGGAGCGGATGAAAGCAAAGATCTTTAATCGAAACGATGCGTCCTCGTATTTAAAATAGCTGCAACCAAAGTCCGACTGAAACTTAAAGTAACAAAGCAGACTAAGTCCGTTTCCACTAGTGCCCAACTGACTGTTTCTACATTTAGACCCGTTCATCGTTGAGAGGCTCTCTGTCTAACTCACTGCGCAGTTCGGCTCCGACACGACCCCCCCCACACACACACACACGCCGCCAGCAGCGTCAATCAGTAATAATTTGATAAGTAATTATAAAAAATATTCGAAATTCAAGTCTGTTACTGATCTGCAGAACTATGTAATAACCTGGTTACCTGGTGCATGCAAACACATTGGGAAGAGTAATTGAACAAAATAAGTTATGGTAACTTGAGATACTCAATATAAAAAGCTAATGATAGCTACTGGTGGCTGTAAAGTAGCAGGTGAAAAAGCTTTTATTTAAATATTTTATTAGCAGTCCATAATCTGGAAAATGCTGACAACATAGTCCAATGCTGGCGGGAAGCTATGTCACGTTAGCATAACCATCCCATGCTAATATACAATTGAGTGAGATTTTGGCCGCAAACATGTGCTTAGCCGAACAAATATCAACTAAAACGGTTAACGGTTTAGTTTTATGTAATGTTACTTACTTTGTTGTCATTTGTTTACCCTTCTTGGGCATCAGTTGCGTTTCTGTCCTGTGCGGCCTGCTGCTGATGCGTCGTGATCCTTCTGATTGTCATCAGGAAGGAGAAACTTATAGACTGCGGCGAGTGGGGGGTGGGGACAGGTGAACCGGGGAGCGCAAATGTCAGGAAAAGTGTGTTCCTCCCTCACTTCTTTGAGTCAGTGCAGAAATAGTACCATTGCATTGCTTAATTCGTGTTTCTTTAAAATATCAGTGCTTCGAAATAAAAAATATTTAAGCACATTTTGAATATCCTTATTTCTAAATTAATATTACAAAGTTGTGCTGATGTTGCAAACTATGTAAAAAAAACATAGCAAGTTGACGATCATAGTGTGCTGTATTAATAGTTTGGTATTGAATGCTTGTGTCTATAATTAATATTAATAAACATTATATAACGCATGTTCCTAATGTGTGTGTGTATATATATATATATATATATATATATATATATATATATATATATATATATATATATATATATATATATATATATATGTTTATATTGCAGGTCATTTGGAGCAAGCAGAGTGGAGTTATGAATTTTTCACACACTTACCCATGCCAGCATAGTCACGTAACAGGGGTTTCGTGACCGTTAACTGATCCTTAAATAATTAATAGCGTTTGAGGAGTTAGTGCTAGACTTACGAAATTTTGTGTGTGTGTTTGTCTTATGCCAGTGCTAATGTTATCCGATTGTGGTGTTTCTAGCTCTTTCCTTTGGTATAGCTGCCATTGGCTCCCATTCAATAAGAGGATTTTTTTCGCATTTTCGGGGGCGGGTTCACACACGCTGAGAGCATTTGTGTCAGCGGCAAGAAGGATGGACATGGATGATGAGCTCTATGATGTGGGCACCGAAAACACAACCAATCTCCTGGATAAATTTGAAATGTATGAACAACTGACGGATTTCATGCATGCGGATGTGCACATGCCCGTGCACTGCACTACGGTGTCGCATCCGCATCATTTTCTCAGATATATGTTTGATATTGATGAGGTGGTAGTCGGGTTCAAGAAACTTCAAGGCTTGCATCGTGGCCTTCACTATCTCCTACTACCACGCCTCTTCCCGAACACACTCAAGGACTATTACCATTTTGAGAAGAAACATATGGATATGGGCACTTACAGCCAAGATGGCAAAAGGGCACTGCGGAATGTAGTTGGACACACTCTGGGATACTCACTTAGCCACACACACACAGGTTCAAGTTTCAGTTGGGGCAAAGCCACTCATCCTTGATAAAGAGCTATTAAGAAATGTGTATCCACCTTTGCTGTTTACTGATTATCACTAGATTGTAGTGGCAGACAGATTATGTCAAGTACTTGACTTAATTATGGCAGACACTTGTGTATATTGTAAATAGTTTGAACTTTTGTGCACACACTTATGTATATTGTAAATAGTTTGAACCTTCATCCACACACTTGTGTCTTCATGCACACACTTGTGTATATTGTAAATAGTTTGAACCTTCTTAACACACTTGTGTATATTGTAAATAGTTTGAACCTTCTTAACACACTTGTGTATATTGTAAATAGTTTGAACCTTCGTGCACACACTTGTGTATCTTGTGTATATTGTAAATTGTTTGAACCTTCATGCATACACTTGTGTATATTGTAAATAGTTTAAACCTTCATGCACAGACTTGTGTATATTGTAATTAGTTTGAACCTTCATGCATTGACTTGTATGTATTGTAAATAGTTTGAACCTTCATGCACACACTCGTGTCTTCATGCACACACTTGTGTATATTGTAAATAGTTTGAACCTTTGTGCACACACTTGTTTATATCGTAAATAGTTTGAACCTTCATGCACACACTTGTGTATATTGTATATAGTTTGAAACTTCATGCACAGACTTGCGTATATTGTAAATAGTTTGAACCTTTATGCACAGACTTGTGTATCTTGTAAATAGTTTGAACCTTTATGCACAGACTTGTGTATATTGTAAATAGTTTGAACCTTTATGCACAGACTTGTGTATATTGTAAATAGTTTGAACCTTCATGCACTCTTGTGTATATTGTAAATTGTTTGAACCTTCATGCATACACTTGTGTATATTGTAAATAGTTTAAACCTTCATGCACAGACTTGTGTATCTTGTAAATAGTTTGAACCTTCATGCACAGACTTGTGTATATTGTAATTAGTTTGAACCTTCATGCATTGACTTGTGTATATTGTAAATAGTTTGAACCTTCATGCACACACTTGTGTCTTCATGCACACACTTGTGTATATTGTAAATAGTTTGAACCTTTGTGCACACACTTGTTTATATTGTAAATAGTTTGAACCTTCTTAACACACTTGTGTATATTGTAAATAGTTTGAACCTTCATGCACAGACTTGTGTATATTGTAAATAGTTTGAACCTTTATGCACACACTTGTGTCTTCATGCACAGACTTGTGTATCTTGTAAATAGTTTGAACCTTCATGCACAGACTTGTGTATATTGTAAATAGTTTGAACCTTCACGCACAGACTTGTGTATATTGTAAATAATTTGAACCTTCACGCACAGACTTGTGTATATTGTAAATATTTTGAACCTTCATGCATACACTTGTGTAAATTGTAAATAGTTTGAACCTTTGTGCACACACTTGTTTATATTGTAAATAGTTTGAACCTTCTTAACACACTTGTGTATATCGTAAATAGTTTGAACCTTCATGCACACACTTGTGTATATTGTATATAGTTTGAAACTTCATGCACAGACTTGTGTATATTGTAAATAGTTTGAACCTTTATGCACACACTTGTGTCTTCATGCACAGACTTGTGTATCTTGTAAATAGTTTGAACCTTCATGCACAGACTTGTGTATATTGTAAATAGTTTGAACCTTCATGCATTGACTTGTGTATATTGTAAATAATTTCAACCTTCACGCACAGACTTGTGTATATTGTAAATAGTTTGAACCTTCATGCATTGACTTGTGTATATTGTAAATAATTTGAACCTTCACGCACAGACTTGTGTATATTGTAAATAGTTTGAACCGTCATGCATACACTTGTGTATATTGTAACTAGTTTGAACCTTGTAATGGAGTGAGACCTCTGCTCGCAGGAGGCCACGGACCTCTCGCTCTTTCGTTGTTGTTTGAGCAACGAAGTCACGCTAAGAAAAATCAGCTGGATCCGGCTTACAATGAAAAAGTATTTATAATTCACAAATGCTAAAAAGACAATTACAAACTGAATTACACTGTCGACAGTAAGGAATCGCGAAACCGAGTTCAAACACTCTCCCCCCCTAACCGGCCAACAAACGCCAGTTTACAGTAAAGAAGATCGCCAAGAACTGAATAGCGTCTCTCCGAACAATGTTTTTATACCCAAAAGTCAACGGTTTACATTCAAAATCTAGTAACAACTTCAGTGGCTGGCTAAAATTCAATTGTCTCCTCCTGGCCTCAGACAATGCTCTCCATTGGTCCATATGATGATCCTTGTAATGTCCGTTGGTCCACCTCCTCGTAAAAGCTTCGTCCATCCGACCCCCGCTTGACCACCGTCCTGTCTCCCGCGGTGCCGATTCACCTCCGACCCATCACATCTCCATATATGGTCATGAAAAACTCTGAAACTCTCACCCTTCCTCTCCTTGCCCTCTCTCTACTCCAAACAGTCAACTACTATACTTCTAGTCTAATACATTCAATTGATTAAGATTGTGTGGTTTATCACTTTTGTAAGTAATATATGTTGCACTTATACTATCCTTTACAAGTGAATATACTGTAAACCTATTATACATTTCATAAGTGAATATTTTGTGAACATATGATATTTTATACTTTCTTTAGGTGTGCTTTAAATCAAACTATTGTACTTCTAAACTTAAATTCCTCACAACCTTCATGCAAACACTTGTGTATATGTGTATATTAGAAATAGTTTGAACCTTTGTGCACACACTTGTGTATCTCATCCCTCCAGACACAGTTTCTCCATCTTCGACTTGGCCAATGTTTTTTTTTAATATTTTAATTTCTGTACCTGTGCACAAAGAGTCACTTTTGGGTAGCTTCTAATTTAAAGGGACCCGGTGTCCTCAGGGATATCCAGAATGCCCTGGCGTTAAACAGTGTCTTGAGAGACAATCTGGCTGATTTATTGTTACCAAATGGTTCTGCCTTGTTACAATATGTTGATGACATCATGATTTGCAGCCCAACAGAAGAAGCATGCAGATTAGAGTAATTTACAATTACAGTTATCCTACTTAAATGTTGGCTGCAAATGGTCACAAGGCTATCCGTCAAATTGAAATTTGCTCTGGATAGTTTCATATCTGGGACATGTGATCACAGCAGAGGGCAAAACCCTCTCTCCCAAGAGAATACAGGCAATTCAAAATGTGCCTAAAACACAACTAAGAAACAAATGATGAGCTTTATATGAATGACGTCATATTAGATCAGTGGATCCTAAACTTCTCAGAAAGAGAGGCATCCCTCTCTTCTATGATTCATGGTAAACATCTTTCTGCTCAGAACAAACTGACCTGGACTGACTGCTCGACTGCTGCCTTTAATGACATAAAGGACGCTTTACTGTCAGCTCCGACACTTGGACTACCTAAACTAGACGTGGACGAAAGAGACGTTTACATGACATCAGTTTAGACTCACGAACATGGGGAGCTCATGGTTCCTTTCTGCCGTTTCACATATTAGATTAGATTAATACATTAGATGTGCCTAACATTACTGTGGAACGATGTATTATCCATTATTTTATTAATATGTTTAGCTCTATTAATCGTGAATACAGAACTCATGTAACTCTTGTTGCTTTATGAATAAGAGGAAAAAGTAACTAGAGTAAAGACAACATTTTGAATTGAAAGTCACCATGAATAAACAGAGATATTCCACCTCCAGATCCATCCTCTCTTGCATGGTGAACTGAACTGTATTTTGTTATTTTAAAGATGTATCTAGAGTCCTCAGTAAACCATGTTTCTGACAGGCCAATAAATGCAAATTCATGCTTAAGTAAAGACAAATAATGAATTAATTTGTCATAGTTGCTAGGAAGACTTCTTATATTCAGATGACAAGTAAAGAAGGTATTCCCTAAAACTGTCTGTGTTATGAAATGTGATGTTCACACTAACGCTTCTGATCCCATTTCAACAGGAAATGCTGCAGCTGATGCTACGATTAAGCAAGCGGGTTTTTTATTATCAGGTTACTCTTTTTAGCTCACAACACTTATGCTAGGTGAGCCTACAGAAGTATCCCTCACTTATGATATTCAATTATTGCAGACAATTGCCACATGCTCTCTTCCAGTAGCACACTAAATTAGCTCACAGCAGAGATAACATGGTACAAGGGAAATATGAAGTTTTAAGTCCCATTGCAGGATGAATAAAGTATCTATCTATCATCCATCCATCCATCTATCTATCTATCTACTATCTAAACTCTCAAGATAACATGGTGACATGATGAGCTGAGCCTCTACATTAAATAATATAAATATCACTGTATTCAAATTAGTTGTTAACTGGCATTAAGGAATGTAAAAGAACTGCAGCGATAAATATTTGTATTTTATTAAGTTATTATTAGGAATTACAATACAATACGTTATGATGTATCACAGCAGGGATTTATCAGAATAGACTAAGTAGCATCATTCATCTGTGGATTTCAGGATTTTAAGAAGAGACTTAAAGTAACGGTCAGTGGAAACAAAGCAAAGAAATATGCTATGTTATTGTATTAATTCATTATAATCTTTTAACGGCAGACATGGGATGATTTTATTTGGCACAATTTTACACATTTTTAAAGCACTTATCCCTTTAACCAGTGTTTCCTTTTGCATGGTTTTACTTTCCCCCCTTTTTTCCCCTCAGCCCAGTTTTAAAGCACTTACCTTTTAGATGTGGTGTCTGTGTATTTATACTCTTGTTGTGTTTTATAATTTATTTTATTATATATGTGTGTTATATTTATGTTTTTATTTATATATTTATTAAGGAAACACAATGTATTATTTTGTTCTTGTTCTTTTATCCCCTGCTGTCTGTTTTTATGAATTTTATTTCCAGTCTTTTAAAGCGAGGGTTTCTTTCAGTGGATGGACCTGTACCCCCCCCCCCCCCCCCCCCCCCCCCCCCCGGCTGGGGGGAACATGGAGCTCTTATCCTGTTTTAACTTTTAACCTCCTCTCCCTTAAACATTCCCTCTCCGACTGCCCCGCTGGTGGGTGCTCTGCTGCGAAGCTGTTTTAACACTGAGCCCCAGTTTCGTGTTCCTCTAGCTGTACCACTCCCCTTTCTTTGGAAACGAAGGTTTAAACTATTTACAATATACACAAGTGTATGCATGAAGGTTCAAACAATTTACAATATACACAAGATACACAAGTGTGTGCACGAAGGTTCAAACTATTTACAATATACACAAGTGTGTTAAGAAGGTTCAAACTATTTACAATATACACAAGTGTGTTAAGAAGGTTCAAACTATTTACAATATACACAAGTGTGTGCATGAAGACACAAGTGTGTGGATGAAGGTTCAAACTATTTACAATATACATAAGTGTGTGCACAAAAGTTCAAACTATTTACAATATACACAAGTGTCTGCCATAATTAAGTCAAGTACTTGACATAATCTGTCTGCCACTACAATCTAGTGATAATCAGTAAACAGCAAAGGTGGATACACATTTCTTAATAGCTCTTTATCAAGGATGAGTGGCTTTGCCCCAACTGAAACTTGAACCTGTGTGTGTGTGGCTAAGTGAGTATCCCAGAGTGTGTCCAACTACATTCCGCAGTGCCCTTTTGCCATCTTGGCTGTAAGTGCCCATATCCATATGTTTCTTCTCAAAATGGTAATAGTCCTTGAGTGTGTTCGGGAAGAGGCGTGGTAGTAGGAGATAGTGAAGGCCACGATGCAAGCCTTGAAGTTTCTTGAACCCGACTACCACCTCATCAATATCAAACATATATCTGAGAAAATGATGCGGATGCGACACCGTAGTGCAGTGCACGGGCATGTGCACATCCGCATGCATGAAATCCGTCAGTTGTTCATACATTTCAAATTTATCCAGGAGATTGGTTGTGTTTTCGGTGCCCACATCATAGAGCTCATCATCCATGTCCATCCTTCTTGCCGCTGACACAAATGCTCTCAGCGTGTGTGAACCCGCCCCCGAAAATGCGAAAAAAATCCTCTTATTGAATGGGAGCCAATGGCAGCTATACCAAAGGAAAGAGCTAGAAACACCACAATCGGATAACATTAGCACTGGCATAAGACAAACACACACACAAAATTTCGTAAGTCTAGCACTAACTCCTCAAACGCTATTAATTATTTAAGGATCAGTTAACGGTCACGAAACCCCTGTTACGTGACTATGCTGGCATGGGTAAGTGTGTGAAAAATTCATAACTCCACTCTGCTTGCTCCAAATGACCTGCAATATAAACATATATATATATATATATATATATATATATATATATATATATATATATATATATATATACACACACACATTAGGAACATGCGTTATATAATGTTTATTAATATTAATTATAGACACAAGCATTCAATACCAAACTATTAATACAGCACACTATGATCGTCAACTTGCTATGTTTTTTTTACATAGTTTGCAACATCAGCACAACTTTGTAATATTAATTTAGAAATAAGGATATTCAAAATGTGCTTAAATATTTTTTATTTCGAAGCACTGATATTTTAAAGAAACACGAATTAAGCAATGCAATGGTACTATTTCTGCACTGACTCAAAGAAGTGAGGGAGGAACACACTTTTCCTGACATTTGCGCTCCCCGGTTCACCTGTCCCCACCCCCCACTCGCCGCAGTCTATAAGTTTCTCCTTCCTGATGACAATCAGAAGGATCACGACGCATCAGCAGCAGGCCGCACAGGACAGAAACGCAACTGATGCCCAAGAAGGGTAAACAAATGACAACAAAGTAAGTAACATTACATAAAACTAAACCGTTAACCGTTTTAGTTGATATTTGTTCGGCTAAGCACATGTTTGCGGCCAAAATCTCACTCAATTGTATATTAGCATGGGATGGTTATGCTAACGTGACATAGCTTCCCGCCAGCATTGGACTATGTTGTCAGCATTTTCCAGATTATGGACTGCTAATAAAATATTTAAATAAAAGCTTTTTCACCTGCTACTTTACAGCCACCAGTAGCTATCATTAGCTTTTTATATTGAGTATCTCAAGTTACCATAACTTATTTTGTTCAATTACTCTTCCCAATGTGTTTGCATGCACCAGGTAACCAGGTTATTACATAGTTCTGCAGATCAGTAACAGACTTGAATTTCGAATATTTTTTATAATTACTTATCAAATTATTACTGATTGACGCTGCTGGCGGCGTGTGTGTGTGTGTGGGGGGGGTCGTGTCGGAGCCGAACTGCGCAGTGAGTTAGACAGAGAGCCTCTCAACGATGAACGGGTCTAAATGTAGAAACAGTCAGTTGGGCACTAGTGGAAACGGACTTAGTCTGCTTTGTTACTTTAAGTTTCAGTCGGACTTTGGTTGCAGCTATTTTAAATACGAGGACGCATCGTTTCGATTAAAGATCTTTGCTTTCATCCGCTCCATCTGTTCTGCAAGTGCTCACTCATGTAAGAAGCAGGCTAGAAACCCGTTTAGCGTTACCTGCACTGGTCTCTGAAATCCACTACCCTGTCCCCAGAAACCATACTTCTTGTTGACAGTCATGCCAGTTAAGAAGCCAGCTGACTGGAGAAAGCCACTGTAAGCTGATGAATTAAGTGCAGGTTAACACACTGACTAGAGCTTCTTGAACTTCACTCAAGCCAGTTTATTATCTCTATAACAAGTGTTTAAGTATGGAAGATTATTACTTTGAATAGGTTCAAGCATGGACTTGATTCACTTTATCTCCACAAGCTGTAAACATGAAGTTTTCTTGACTTAAATATAGCCAGGTTAACTGTAGAGCTGGTCACACCTCAAATGACAGATATTTCTATTAGAAGTTAAAAGTGATGGATCTCTAGGTAAATAGACGTCACATCAACTGTTCTGTGTTTAACCTCCTGCAGACAGAGTGCACCATCCACCAGGCTGAGCGCACGCTTAGATCGCCTGAGGAAGCATCACAATCAATGCTTATTCAGGCACATGGAATATGAAAAACACCAAATGCAGGTAATGATGGTGGGGCTCTTTAAAAAGTGATACAGTATTCATAGAACCAAGACTTGAACATCTGATCTTAAATTACAAAGACTTTTCAATGGGGCCTCCTGCACATTATGTTTTAGTTTTAGTAATAAAGAAAATGTGTGTATGAGTGTAGAGATCTGGCTCTTCAGCTCTTTGTGAACGTCTTGTTCTGGAGAAATGGTAATATGTGTTTGTCTCTGGTGTTTAGTCCTCAGGAAGTCCAAACCCAGAGAGGGAGACCTCATCAGCACCAAGCCTTCCATCTGAGCTACTGGAGTCTTCCAAGTGTTTGGTAAGTGTCAAACAAGTAGTGCTTTTAGTTTGTCCCATATGACAGCCTCCTGATAGGTTACTTTAACCTGGCCTTCATGGCTGGTATGTTATATATAGATGGAAATGCATATCTTCCCCCAAATTCTATATACTTTGCCTCTTTGACCTGAAAAACTCACACATTACATGACAGTGATTTAGCAGACGCTTTTATCCAAAGCGACTTCCAATTCAGATTCTATCACACCGTAGGCACAGCTACGGGAGACATTTCAGGGTGAAGTGTCTTGCTCAAGGACACATCGACATGCGACTGGTGGAGCAGGAGCCGGGGTTCAAACTGCCGATCCTCTGATTGAAGGACGGCCCTGCTCTCCACTTAGCCACAGTCACCACACCATGACTAAACTATGTGTTAATACAGCTCAACAGAAGTGTAATGAAACAAATACTTGAACAAATAATACATTTATATAAGAAACAAATTGAATTGGAAATTAAACATCAAACCCCATTCTTTAACAAACACATTTAAAGGTTTAATTAGCTCTCCATGACAACTAGCTCTATCATGCACACTCTCCTCTTCTCTCTCACACACACACACAAACTATCTCTATCTCTCGGTGTGTCTCTTTCTTTTTCTCTTTCTCTCCTTGATGCAAGCAGACCAGTTCATAGCAGTGAAACAATTAGAAAGGGCGAAGGGAGAGACAGAGAACTGCAATTTTTAATGTTGACACACTAAACACTTTTTCTATTTTTCTCTTTCTGAAACTCATTTTCTTGAGAAATGCGAATACATGTGTCCTCTGTATCTGCCTCTCTCCCTGCTGTTTTAGCCCTCAGGAAGTCCAAACAAAGATGGGGAGATCTCATCACTATCAGAACTTTCATCTGAGCCACTTGCAGCTTCCACGAGCTTGGTAAGTGTCAAACAAACCCTTTGAACTGGTCCTGTCCCTAATGACAGGCCTCCTAATAGTTTACTTCACCCTGTTATTGTTACTTGCCAGTTACAATGCAAGTATCCACCCAGGTAATCAGAAATGATTACTTGCTGGCTGTACTGTAGAGTTGGAAGCTTCAAATCTTCAATCATAAAAGATGATAGGCAAATTCTAAATCAACATTTGAATTCTCCACTGCTTTTTTTTTTTTTTGCATGTCTATTCATTCATTGTGTTAAAGCCCGACGGACCCGAATTCGGGTCCGCTGTAGCATTTACCGTCGAAAAAAGTCCATTTATGCATGTGTACAATTTATGAATATGAATATGAATATCCCCCCAAAAAATAAAAGATCTGGGTAAAACGTACAATCTAACACATTTTTACAAACTACAAACTCCATTCTACACAACTATTATACGCAAATAAAAGATTTGCGTATAATCGAAAGCGAAAGCCTTAACTCCAAAAAATATGGATTGATGCACAATAGTTTGTTCAATAAAACATGTTCTTTTTTCAATCAATTTTGAGTTTTGGACTGGACAATTACAGAGATGAGGACTGCGTCACTCGCTGTGTGTGTGTGAGTGAGAAAGAAGGTGAAAGGTGTACTATTGCATTCAATGTTTCTGTAAGTTATTAATATTAGTAACTTGAGTGTCAACGTTATGAATGATGCTTAAAAGCTTCAAACTATTCAGTATAGCAAAAGAAAGTTAAAGGAACATTGCATGCAATAGTCCACCTTTTACCTTCCCTTCCCCTCTCTCTGTCACTCTCTCTCTCATTGACAGCAAGCACCACGGCACTCTGCACCTATTGTTATGTCATTTTGTGAACAAAAGTTATTTTCATTCAAGGAAGTTCATTTAATAAAAAGGACTACCTCATTTCATTTGATGAATCACTTCATTCAATGACAATTTTGTTTGAGAAATACATTTTTTGGGTGATGACGACATAAGCAGATGACAGACATTCTGAGCTTCATCCGTAAACCTCAAACAAATGTCAAAAAATGACATTGGGTAGAGCCCCAGCTATATGTGCAGCTACAATGAGATTGCACTATATTTGAGTTGTGGGTGTTTTGAGACAAAATAATTCATTAGTGGTTGTGTGCAAGCTATATGCATTCACCAAACCTAACATTTGGCTACAATGTCTACACCTGGGCAGCGCCTCACATTTTACTTTGCCATTGTTACTAATGGGAAAATCTACTGCATTTGGAACTTGCAGCATGTATCTACTCTTGATATCTGCTTGTTTGCAGCCCATTCACTTTTTTATAATGTACAGTTTGTATCAGAATGAGTTAGGTTGTCATATTTTCATCACATGGGAAAAAATGGCAAACATGGTCCCAACCATACATTCACCGCTGTGTTGTTATCATGTACCTTTACTTAAAACTACAAGGGTTTCATATCCTTCTTCAATGTATAACAGTAACTACTGCCAGTGCTTTATATTGTTTTGTTTTTCCCTTATAGGAAACAAGCCTGGACTTTGAGAGCAACACAGAGATATTATCCCCTGAAAGTCCATCCTCTGGTGTTGGTGATGACCCAGACGTTCCACCTCTGGGGACCTTCAAGATGATGACAAAAGGTTGGACATTGAATTATTATTGAAATGAACATTTCATTAACATTGAAATAAGGAATTCTTCAACTCAAAATGCAGAGAAATCCACTGAAGGGAACATTAACGACACAACCAAATCTTACTTCTTAGTTTCTTCTGCCATTGTCTTCTCTTCACTTGAGCAATCTGGAAAGAATAAAGTTTGGAGAAACACGGTCAAAGCAGAAAGATTGTCTGTGATAGAAAACCGATTCAGTCATGGTGGTTATCACACCCTTACCTAACTCTGACCCGATATGCTTCATGAATCAGCAACCTCCTCTAACACCAACAACAACAAATGATTACGCTAATTGCAGAGAGGTGTCACACTTTTTTTCATTCAATTTCCATTAAAAGTAACGGAGGTAAACACAGAGAGAGAGGGACCTGCTTTTACCGTGTCTGAAGATGAGTGTCGACAGGCCAGAGGTGGGCCGTTCTGAGAAGCTTTACCAAACCCCATACTCTGATTGGCTGAGCAGCTCAGGGGGGCAACGTGACCCCCAAAGTGAGCCCGCTGTAATCATGGAAATTTAAAGAACAAACAATGATGAGATAACGTAAATGTTAATATTCTTATCACTTTCATTATTTCCCCCCATGTTTTAGGGATGCTAGAGGTTTTGACTTGAGTTGTTTTGACCAGAAATAGATTAGCAACCATTTTTCTCAAGCATTTCCATTTGTTGGGCATACTTGTTGATCATTATCAGAGAAAAGACAGATGTGATAGATTGTTTTCGTTCTGACGTTATTTCATGTCTCTTCATACCTTTATCCTTCCCCTCTCTTCCATGCCATCATACTTTTCCTCTCTCGCCATCCTGCACACTCCTTTTCACATTTTCAACGTTCCCTCTCCAGTCCATGTAGATGGAAAGATGGCCTTGTTGATATTGTAGTATGAAACCGGAAAAAAAATCTTTGCATTTCATTTTTTTGTACTTTCTCCGACACTCTTAGACACTCCCAGGTCAGGTGGTGGTCTCTTCAACTCAGAGTGTCAGGTTTCACAGATCATCCAGTCAGAGTTGGTCTTCAATACAACCCCACTCCTGTCCTCTTTCTTTTCTTGATAGCCTAGAGCCTAGAGTTACGCTCACCAAACCCGTAAGGCACGTGACTATGCTGCCATGGGCAAGTGTGTGACAAATTCATACCTGCTCTCTGAAACGTTTATTGAGGATCAATCGTACATTCGTTAACTAGACATGGGCTATCTAGACATTCTAAATGTTTAGAATGCACATTTCTAGTCACTCTGAACAATCACAGTGACTCAATCAAGAGTGAAATCGACCAGCAATTTCACCTCTGTTGTGACTTCCTGGGCACCACCGCTTTTACGGGTGACAGGTTCCCTGAAAGTGACACGCTGGACGTAGAAGGGTTCTTTACGGGGCAGACACCCTCGCTCTGCTCTATAAGACAAGCTTCCACGCGAAGCACGCAGTAGGACTTTTGACAGACAGCAGTTTGATTCTGCTGTTCCTAGCTCTGGCCAGCAGAGGGCACTCTAGGACCTCTCTTAGAAAATGTCACAGGCCCTTTGAGCAAACTCAAGCTACAGCAGGGACCTCTGACCTCCCATTTGTAGCCACATATCCCCCGTCTACTGTTGAACTTGTCAAGAGTGATTAGGACGTACATTTAAAATGTTTACTTGTATGCATCTCAATCTGTATATTCTTTGTACTTTTAATAGTTTATCAGGTAACTCCTCGTCTCCACCTCAATCCCTATATTTTATGTATTTGTAATAGTTTCATCAGATGTCACTGTGTTTTTACTTCAGAAGATGTTAGACTGCTCCATTAGCCTGCTGGCCTCCAAAATCCCGCTATCACGGGGTTCCTCCACCGCCTCCTCATCGTGCTCATGTTCTGGACTCAAGTCCATCTCCGTGTGCATGGGGACAGCAGGGTTCGAGGCTCTCAACTGCGCCAGATGCATCACCGTCACCTGATATTTGGCTGCCTTTTGTTGTAGCTCCCGAGCACCACGGTCCAGCTCGAGGTGGCCTTTCATTTTTCAGATGGTGGGGCATGGCCGCACATACTTTCTGACAGAGAGGGCAAGCGTGAACCATCTTTGTGCGAGTCATATCTGGAGGGGGGAAAAGGAAGGAAAAAGAGCCATTTAGATACGGTATTTCATCATGCAATTCGGGGAGAGGCAAACTGTTTGCCTGTTATCTGCTGCTGCTACCTGCTGAAATGGCGTGGAACCGCCCCGCCCTGAAGTAGAGGAATCGGGGGGCAGTCGCTCCAGCCTTGAAGGCATTCATTCCCCCATGCTCCTCAGTAAATTGCTCAGTATGGCCATCTGTAGGGTTTTTGCTTAGCCTCCAGAACACACCCTTGCTATCAAATCATTCATGCCCACATGACAGCCATGCCATAGGAACAAGCTAAAGCCACCAAACTTGACACACACCTGCTCTGGCTTCATACTAACACGCACACCAAGTTTCAGGAGAATTGCACCACGTGACCCAGCACTATGTGTAGCGTGCACAGAATGACGTCACACAGGCTCAATCTGGTGCTACACATTCAATGAAAGTGCTCTGTAACATACAAAAATATACATTTAGGTGTACAGTCGCTCCACAGCGCGTTCTACTTCTATCCTGTACAGAGATTCTCATCCTCGCGAGACTTCAGTGTGGCTCTCCGTCACAGACACTGCTTATGTCGCAACACTGACACCTACTGGCGATCCACTGGATCTACTGCCTAACATGTAGCTGATGATAAATAACGCTGTACCCTCAATTTTAACTACAATTAACACTTCCTCCTCATAAACACATAGGAAACATAGTAAACTCTCTTAACTTACATTACACCCAAACAATTATTGTACTTTCTGAACGACATATGACTTGTTGTGCCACATATACACCATCTGGGCCTCTTCATCATATATGATGCAGTCTATGACAGCCATGCTGATTCAGCATTCCAAGTATTGTTCTTTGAATCTTTATTGTTGGAATGTTGATTCAGCATTCCAAGTATTGTTCTTTGAATCTTTATTCCACTATTTCTTCCGTCGCGCTTGAAACTCTTCTTCTTCAGTTTGTAAGCTACAGAAACCGTTCAACTATGTAAATGTTCAACTCTTTCAGCTCATGTGTGCTATGTCTCTTCATATTTCCAATCTTTCAACTTTTTGAATTATTAACTTGTTCAACTTTCAAATCCTTCTACTTCCTCATACTTTCAGCTACAGACACCATTTAAACTTTTGAATGTTGAGAAAACCCTGATCAATGATTGTATGTTATAATCATTTTGATATCTTTTACACTTTTTGAACTGTAGCAATTTAGCTTTTATGTGTTTTTCAGTCCTTTTCTGCTTTTATAATGGCTGTGTATTGCGCAGCTTAGAGTGCGTGATGTCACCGCTAGAGTGAAGAGGACCTTGAGATTCCTGTGAAAAAAATATTTGTCTTTTGCGACTGACTCCTCAATTTTCACTCTTCATGCATAATTTTTGGATGGAAACGTAGCTAATCTTGTCCTTGTCGTAGACAAATGACTGTGGAACACATTTGGAACAAAAGCATTTAATTGCCTTTAATTGAGAGGAAAACCAACTTTCTCCTCCATAGACCCCAATGTTAAAACGTACTTCAAAAAAGTCTTGCACAGACAACCGTACCCCATTTCTAAATCGCCATTGAAGCCACTTTTTTTTACACTACAGATCCAATTTTCGCATGATCTGTTCTTCAAGTCATCCTTGCGCTCCACTATTAATATTGGAAGAATAGGGGCTATGGTTATGGGGGTTTGTGGTTTTGTTTGACAGGTGTTTTCCAGTCTTTTTCTCATGAAAAGGCTGCCAGGCTGACAGGTGTTCGTGCTTGAACTAATTACTGATGTTTATAAACACACAGACTCATAGACTCTCCAACCGCTGCGTCGTCACCATGGGAACCAGTAACACACACACACACACACACACACACACACACTCTCTCTCTCTCTCTCTCTCTCTCTCTCTCTCTCTCTGTCTGTCTGTCTGTCTGTCTCTCTCTACACACTCAGTCCATCTGACTGTCTGTCTGCCTGTCTCTCTCTACACACTCAGTCCATCTGTCTGTCTGTCTGTCTGTCTCTCTCTACACACTCAGTCCATCTGTCTGTCTGTCTGTCTGCTTGTCTCTCTCTACACACTCAGTCCGTCTGTCTGTCTGCCTGTCTGTCTCTCTCTACACACTCAGTCTGTCTGTCTGTCTGCCTGTCTCTGTCTACACACTCAGTCCATCTGTCTGTCTGTTTGTCTGTCTGTCTGTCTCTCTCTACACACTCAGTCCATCTGTCTGTCTGTCTGCCTGTCTCTCTCTCTCCCTTTCTGTGAACGAATCCTGTTATTTAATAACTTCTGTTTGTGTGTTTCATACATTCTGATTCTGTGTCCTCTCCTCCTCTCTCCCCCACCCAGCCCAACTCTTTCAAAATAAAAGCCCCATGGATTAACTGTATTTAAACATTAAGTTCAAAATTAGGCTTTTTTGTTGAAATAATTAATGCTCTTACTAATACTGCGACAACTACTACTACTGCTGCTGCTAATATTTCTAGTATTACTACTACTACTACTGCTAATACTACTACTACTTCAACTACAACTTTTGCTGTTGCTACTACTACTACTACTACTATTACTGCTACTATCAATATTATTACTACCACTACTGCTATTCCTACCACTACAATTACTTATACTACAACTGCTACTACTACTACTGCTATTCATGCTACTACCAGTACTAATACTACTACAGCTATTAGTACGACTGCTATAGTACTACTACAACTACTACTACGACTACTACTACTGTTATATTAAATACTACGACCACTACTACAGCTATTACCACGACAACTGATACTACTACTTCTACTACTTCTTCTAATTACTAATACTACTATTAATAATACTTCTACTACAACTTCTACTACTCCTACTACTACAAATATCACTACTGCTACTACTAGTACTTATTCTAATGCTACTAGTACTTCTACTAATGATAATACTTCTACTTCAACTACAACTTCTACTACTACTACTAATACAAATATCACTACTGCTGACATTTTTAAGCCACAGAAACCGTTAAAATATCAAAATGTTCAGCTCTTTCAGGAGAGGGTGATATGACTTCATATTTGTAATTTTTAAACTATTTATAATATTAAGCTTTTTGCAATTTGTTTTGAATGGTGTTGTACACTTTGCTTTTGCTTATATGTGTATTGGTTTTGTCTATACGTTACTGTCTATCTATGAATTTGAATTCTATTTTTATTTGAAATTTTGTAATTTTTAGGCAGCCTTCAAATATCTGGCCGGGGACAGCAGATGAAACTAGCCTCTCTGGCTAACTCTGGCTCACTTACAGTTTTACTGTTGATTGGTGTGCATTGTCCCTGCAAAATAAATAAACAAATAAAACAAATGAATGTATGTTCGGACAAGGACTTCAAAGTTAATGGCAAGAAGCCACCCCAACATATGGTTTTTGATTTCATTTTATTTCATCTCATTAAAGCTCCATAGCATGACCTAAACTGTATACTGTTTTCCAAAATATGTATTGTTCATGTGGTGTTGTAGTTTACAAAATAGTGACTGCTCCAGTTTTCTGCACCCAGGAATAGTACATATTGAAGACAAGCGTTATTGACCCATTTGGCCACAAGAGGGAGTACACCTTTAAGTGAGCACTTCTGTCAGGCTTGAACTAGTGCAGGGAACATACATATGTTTTAATTATCACCACAGGTATAGAGATGTTTTCCTCTGTTTTTCACATGATATGTGTTAGCTACAGTAGCTTACAGCAGAAACCTAAATAGACTTCAATTCATAATTTGTCATCCGTACACTTTGTAGCGCATCATTAGGTTCTATATTTGGTGTTTTCCATCGTACTGTCGTGCTCATACGGATATTAAATAGTATTCTAAGAGGTACTAACTACCGGTTTGTGTCTTTATGATCAGAAACAATCAGCGTCACGATGTCAGCTGATCAGGAGCTCAACACGGACACGGCTGAGCAACTGGTGAGAGAAACTAGTTAACTCACTTCTTTACTGGTTAACTGGTTGTTTCAGGGTTTGAATTAACTTTAGCCTGTGTGTGTGTGTGTGTGTGTGTGTGTGTGTGTGTGTGTGTGTGTGTGTGTTTAGGTGAGACCAAAGGTAGAGTTCCAGACTTTGCTGCAAGATGCAGGAGCTACAAAAGAAGTTTTTACCATGAAGGAGGTAAAAAAAAAAAAAGGACCGCATTTATGAACGGAAAGTTAAAAAAGTACTCGTCTAAATCCAGTTTCCTGCACTTTTGAACACTTCGTTGAGCGTGATGGGGGACATCGGGAGCTGGTGTTCTGCACAGTCGGGTGTTTTGCACGTCTCCCATGATGCATCTGTGATGGTCTGTCTCGCAGGTGATATTCTACCTGGGTCAGTACATCATCCAGAAGCAGCTGTACGACCAGAAGCAGCAGCACATCGTCCACTGCTCCCAGGATGCACTGGGGCGGGTGCTGGGAGTCGACAGCTTCTCTGTTAAAGAGCCGCGGTGAGAAATAGACGCACACAGAACAGGAAGTAGATGATTAACTGTCTGTTTGGATTCATATACGTGTAATAAAAGTACAGTATGATGTACATGTATTTGGTGTGTTTGTGTTCTCCAGAGCTCTGTTTGCTATGATCACCAAGAACCTGGTGGCCGTGAAGAACCAAGGTAGGACCGATTCTTTTCTCTCTGGTCGGATCCAACATGTCTCCACAGTCTTCAGACTTCAGTTAGAGCCGAGTGAGTTTACAAACCGCCGCTCATCGCGTCCACGAGAGGCCTGAAGAAAGTCTGCCCCTCTGCTCCTCATACTCTAATAACAAGCTACAGACTTTGCACAAATCTCACATGAATGTCCTTATTGTTTCACATGAATAGTTCTAAACAGGATCATGAACTTTATATGTGAGGCGTGTGCTAATTCATCCCCAAACTTAACCATGACCATCCCACTGCTCCTGAGAATGAAGTTTGAAGAGTGGACATTTGGATTCAGCTCTATTCTTCCACTTCAACTCTTTGATGCTGAAGATTTTCTCTCTTTCTTTCTCAGAGTCGCCGCCGAGCTCGAGTGAACCTCAGACAGACAGAGGGACAGAGGTAAGACTAATAATAATAATATCATAATAATGCAGCCACGTTGTGTTGCACCAAATTCAAAAGAGCCTCTCAGACATCATTGTGTTGGTTTGTTTTGAGCGTCTTACACTTTTGGGTAAGAAAAGCTTAATGAAGTACTTTTAATGCTGACTTTAGTAGAAGACAATAAGACTTTAAGAACATGTCGCACACAGTGTCCTACAGGCTTTCAAATGGACAACATTCACACTTCTCTTCAGGGTTATTTTAAAAGATCACTAAAAGTGAGACTGAATTTGTGTTGTTTTTTTTTGCTTTTAGGAGGCAGCTTCAGAAAGTCGCTCTTCATCACCAGACAGGAGAGGAAGGAGGAGGAGGAGGAGGAGCTGGAGGAGCTGCAGGAGCAGTGATCCAGGTGAGTTTCTCCTCCCGCCTCCTCGTTATTGCTCATGAACACAGAACCTGTGATGTTGAACTCTGCTTCGTCTCTTCAGGGCCCTCGGACAGTTTAGAGGAGGAGGAGGAGGAGGAGGAGTCAGGGGAGGAAGAGGAAGGGGAAGGAAGGAAGAGGAGGCGGTGGTCCGACAGTGTTCTGGACAGACACAGCAGCCAATCGTCAGACTCTCACAGCACAGTGAGTATCACACACACACACACACACACACACACACACACACACACACACTGTTATTTAGCTGATGTTGTGTTTGTTTATAACGCAGTGTGTGTGTTTTAGTCCGGGAGGTCGGAAGTCACGGTTGCGGCCTCGGACTCAGAAAGCGACAACTTCAGCGTGGAGTTTGAGGTGGAGTCCATCGACTCTGACGACTACAGAGAAGACAACGCCTCTCTGTCTGCAGACGACCAGGTACACACACACACACACACACACACACACACACACACACCGTCCTCTGTCTGCAGATGACCAGGTACACACACTCCTTCTCCTCACAGCAGACACTCTGGACCCCCGACTCCCAGTCCTCCTCCTCCATGGACTCCCAGGAGCTTCTCCCCCCCTCCCCCCCTACTCCTCACCCCGTGGTCCCCCAGCTGGACCGCAGCGTTGCGGCGGAGTGGCGGCTGCCGGACTCGTGCCTGAACCCCTGTCTCATCTGTCAGTCCCGGCCGAAGAACGGCTGCATCGTCCACGGCCGGACGGGACACCTGATGTCCTGCTACGTCTGCGCCCGCAAGCTGAAGAAGAGGAACAAGCTGTGTCCCGTCTGCAGGCTGCCCATCCAGTCGGTCATCCTCACCTACCTCAGCTGAGACCCCCGGTCTGTCCTCAGCTGAGACCCCCTCACCTCCCTACACATCCCAGTGACCACAGAATTACATTGAATATTTACCAAATTAAGAAGGAAGTTGAGTTTCTGTCCTCAGGCACACGTTTGCACTTTCTGTCTCTCTGAGTCTCTTTTTCTAAAAGCTCGTATGGCTACCAACATCCTCTGTTATTTATTACATGTTTATTTAAGATGCTCATGTATATTTAAGCAGAGACTTTTCTAGGAGCTCTTTAAATAATAAGATGAATATATGAGAGCTGTAATATGTTCTTGTTATAGATTTGCTGTGAATTAAATAAAGTTTAACATCTGTTAACTTGGACTGACTTTTGCTTTATCACTTTATTTATATATATATATATTTATATTTATGTATAAATCTATATTTATATATAAATCTATATATATATATATATCTATATCTATATATCTATAGATATATATCTATATATAGATATATGTATATCTATATAGATATATATATATTTATATAGATATAGATCTATATATAGATAAAGTGATATAGATATATATATATATAGATATATATCTATATTCTATATATCTATCTATATTCTATATATCTATATATATCTGTATAGATACATATCTATCTATATTCTATATATCTATATAGCTATATCTATCTATATTCTATATATCTATATAGCTATATCTATCTATATTATATATATCTATATAGATATATACAGTGCTGTGAAAAAGTATATGCCCCCTTCCTGGTTTCTTATTTTTTTGCATATTTGTCACACTTAAATGTTTCAGATCATCAAAATTGTTTTAATATTAGACAAAGATAACCCGAGTAAATACAAAATGCAGTTTTCAAATGATGATTTCATTTATTAAGGGAGAAAAGCTATCCAAACCTACTTGGCCCTGTGTGAAAAAGTAATTGCCCCCCCTTGATAAATCAAGAATGAACTGTGATTTTTTGGAAAGCTGAGTTCAATTTCACTATCCACACCCAGGCCTGATTACTGCCAGACCTGTTGAATCAAGAAATCACTTAAATAGAACCTGTCTGACAAAGTGAAGTCGGCTAAAAGATCTCAAAAAGCAACACATCATGCTGATGATGTTGTAAAGAAATTCAAGAACAGATGAGAAACAAAGTAACTGACATGACTCAGTCTGGAAAGACCCCAGAACAACATCTGAAGAACTGCAGGCCTCAGTCTCCTCAGTTAAGATCAGTGTTCATGATTCAACAATAAGAAACACACTGGGCACAAATAGCATCATGGGACAGTTCCATGGCGAAAGCCACTGCTGAGCAAAAAGAACACAAAGGCTCGTCTCACATTTGCCAAAAAACATGTTGATGATCCCCGAGACTTTTGGGCAAATATTCTGTGGACTGACGAGACAAAAGTTGAACTTTTTGGAAGGTGTGCGTCCCGTTACATCTGGCGTAAAACTGACACAGCATTTCATAAAAACAACATCATAGCAACAGTCACACATGGTGGTGGTAGTGTGATGGTCTGGGGCTGCTTTGCAACTGCAGGATCTGGACGACTTTCCATAATTGATGGAACCATGAGTTCTGCTCTCTACCAGAACATCCTGAAAGAGAATGTCCGGCCATCAGTTCGTGACCTCAAACTCAAGCGCACTTAAGTTATGCAGCAGGACAATGATCCAAAACACACCAGCAAGTCCACCTCTGAATGGCTCAACAAAAGCAAAATGAAGGTTTTGGAGTGGCCTAGTCAAAGTCTGGACTTAAATCTGATTGAGATGCTGTGGCGTGAGCTTCAACAAGCTGTTTCTGATCGAAAACCATCCAATGTGGCTGAATTAAAACAATTCTGCAAAGAAGAGTGGGCCAAAATTCTTCCACAGCAATGTGAAAGACTCATTGTCAGTTATCGCAAACGCTGGATTGCAATTGTTGCCGCCAAGGGTGACAAAACCAGTTATCAGGTTTAGGGGGCAATTACTTTTTCACATAGGGCCAAGTAGGTTTGGATAGCTTTTCTCCCTTAATAAATTAAATCATCATTTAAAAACTGCATTTTGTCTTTACTCGGGTTATCTTTGTCTAATATTAAAATTTGTTTGATGATCTGAAACATTTAAGTGTGACAAATATGCAAAAAAATAAAAAACCAGGAAGGGGGCAAATACTTTTTATAGCACTGTAGATCTATATAAACATATGTATCTATATAGATATATATTTATATATATATATATATATATATATATAGATATATATATATATATATATATATATAAAACCAGTTGCTCTTCAGTCCACAGCAAGCCTATCCCCGATACAAAAACGGGACCATATGCGTGAACTGTATTAGCTCATACATAATACAATAATACCACTGGATTATGGGCCACCCGGTGTAGTAAAAATGCTGTACAATTGGAGACAAGTGCTAGAAACATAGTGAGAGATTCAACGAATTGGCCTAGCCCAGTGCCTTGGGATTTAAGATGGAAAAGGGGCTACCAGTTATGGACAGAGGTATGTGGGGAAACAGAACTGTCGTGGATACAGCCAAAAGCACATAATCCACACAGCGACATTATCTTTAGAGAAGATACTGTGACCCTCACCAACAGATGGAAATTTAAAATAGGGTTTGGAAACTGTATCCCTATCTGCATGAACAGAAAATCATATGAATTAACAAACTTGAGTTTGATCCAGGGCATATTCTTTGCGGCAGGAGAAGGCCTGAAAATTGCAGGCTCTGCTATTGTAGATACAGTGGACGGTACACTAAGTGTGGCAACCAATGGGATGTTATCAATTGCAAAAAATGCAGCCATCTGCTTAGGATGTCTATATATATAGATATCTATATAGATATATATCTATATAGATATATATATATATATATATATATATATAGATATATCTATATATATATATATATATATATAGATATATATAGATATATATATATAAAGTGATATATATATATATATATATATATATATATATATATATAGATATAGATATATGATGCTCAGATGGTGTATAGCGCTGGGTCACGTGGTGCAATTCTCCTGAAACTTGGTGTGCGTATTAGTATGAAGCCAGAGCAGGTGTGTGTCAAGTTTGGTGGCTGTAGCTTGTTGCCAAATTCTACCTGAGCAGGTGAGTCCAACAGCTTTGCCAGGTGAGCAGGTGTTTCTATCTGAGCCTGAGCTTCTACAGTCCAGGAGAGCAGACTCATGGCCTCCACACTGGAACTCTTTGGTCCACATTGGAGCCTCCACTTCTCCATAGAGCGCCCCCTGGAGGACTGATGGAGCTCCACAGCCAAGCTCCCTACAGCCCACCTCTGCATCCTTTTGGTCAAAGTCATCTTCACACACTGAAGACCACCACCTGTTAGACTGGTTAGACTTCACCTCCAGTCTGCCTGGGCACAGACTAGTCCCATTCACCAGCCTGACAGAGTCTGGAGAGATGATAGAAGATGAAAGAGACGAGAGATAAAAGACACCAGACATTAAATAACATTCTGTCTTATTTTTCTTAGAAGATCTGTGACCCAGAATATAAATCTGTTCATAAAATGATCCCTAAAATGTGAAAGAGATGGGGCTGGACTCTCTCCTGAAGGAGTGTCCAGGGTGAAGGACGGTGTGGAGGTACTGACGAGCCCCCAGCTGAGCTGAGCTGCTCAAAGTTGTGTCCAGTAGGTCATTGGTGCCTGTTATGGTGGAAACCATTTTTGAATTATTAAGCTTTTTGCAATTTGTTTTGAATGGGATATCTATGGAGAAAATCTTCAAATCTTGTTAAACTTCTTCAACTTTCAAAGCCTTCTTCTTTCTCATACTTTCAGCTACAGACACCATAGTTAGACGTTTCAATAGAAGGGTTTTCAGCAGTGCAGTTTAAATGCTTTCGGGCTTCAACATTTTTCAGACAGGTAGTCTCTCATTTCTGTATTTTCAGCAATGTTTTTGCAATTCATTTCAGCTTTCAGCTTTCAGCATTCCAACGCATTTTCAGCAGGAAATGCATTTTCTAGTTTGTTGAAACTCTTCTTCTTCTTCAGTTTTTAAGCTACAGAAACCGTTCAACTATGTAAATGTTCAGCTTTTTCAGCTCATGTGTGCTATGTCTCATAATATTTCTAACTTTTTGAATTATTAAGCTTTTTGCAACCTATTTTTTGAATGGGATGTCTATGGAGAATATTTTTAAATCCTCTTAAACTTCTTCAACTTTCAAATCCTTCTACTTCCTCATACTTTCAGCTACAGACACCATTTCAACTTTCAAATGTTGAGAAAACCCTGATCAATGATTGTTATAATCATTTTGATATCTTTTACACTTTTTGAATATTAGCATTTTTGCTTTTATGTGTTTTTCAGTCCTTTTCTGCTTTTATAATGGGTGTGTATGGCGCAGCTTAGAGTGCGTGATGTCACCGCTAGAGTGAAGAGGAGCTTGAGATTCCTGTGAAAAAAATATTTGTCTTTTGCGACTGACTCCTCAATTTTCACTCTTCATGCATAATTTTTGGATGGAAACGTAGCTAATCTTGTCCTTGTCGTAGACAAATGACTGTGGAACACATTTGGAACAAAAGCCTTTAATTGCCTTTAATTGAGAGGAAAACCAACTTTCTCCTCCATAGACCCCAATGTTAAAACGTACTTCAAAAAAGTCTTGCACAGACAACCGTACCCCATTTCTAAATCGCCATTGAAGCCACTTTTTTTTACACTACAGATCCAATTTTTCGCATGATCTGTTCTTCAAGTCATCCTCCCTCTCCAGTATTAATATTGGAAAAATAGGGGCTATGGTTATGGGGTTTGTGGTTTTGTTTGACAGGTGTTTTCCAGTCTTTTTCTGATGAAAAGGCTGTCAGGCTCACAGGTGTTCGTGCTTGAACTAATTACTGATGTTTATAAACACACAGACTCACAGACACAAGCCTCACTCTCTCTCTCTGTGTGTCTCTCTCTCTGTGTGTCTCTCTCTCTCTCTGTGTGTCTCTCTCTCTCTCTGTGTCTCTCTCTCTCTGTGTGTCTCTCTCTCTCTCTGTGTGTCTCTCTCTCTGTGTGTCTCTCTCTCTGTGTGTCTCTCTCTCTCTCTGTGTGTCTCTCTCTCTCTCTGTGTGTCTCTCTCTCTCTCTGTGTCTCTCTCTCTCTGTGTGTCTCTCTCTCTCTCTGTGTCTCTCTCTCTCTGTGTGTCTCTCTCTCTCTCTGTGTGTGTCTCTCTCTCTCTGTGTGTGTGTCTCTCTGTCATACAGTCATTCAGATATTAGGGACTTTTAGAGGACCCCCCCCCCACACACACACACACACACACACACACCATTTTAAAATACAAGCCCCACTGAATGAATTCCAACTGAAATGCTTCTGATGAAGCCTGTCATTTAATAACCTGTTTGTGTTTATCTAACATTATGATACTTTAAACAATACTTCTACTACAACTACAACTACAACTTCTACTACTACTACTACTACAAATATCACTACTGCTGACATTGTTTAAGCCACAGAAACTATTAGAATATCAAAATGTTCAGCTCTTTCAGGAGAGGGTGATATGACTTCATATTTGTAATCTTTAAACTATTTATAATATTAAGCTTTTTGCAATTTGTTTTGTATGGGATATCTATGGAGAAAATCTTCAAATCTTGTTAAACTTCTTCAACGTTCAAAGCCTTCTTCTTTCTCATCCTTTCAGCTACAAACACCATAGTTAGACGTTTCAATAGAAGGGTTTTCAGCAGTGCAGTTTAAATGCTTTCGTGCTTTATAATCTGTACAATAGTCTGTTTTGTCATTTAGAAGAAAGAATCTTCCAGAAGACAAAACAAACCTTGGACTTGACAAAAAATAAATGTATTTTAATTAAATCAATTGAAATTCAACATACTAGCAGAATTATTATGTATTCCTGTTTTTTTATCGTGATAAAATATTACCCTGAGTTGGTAGTCATATTCTGCTTCATGGTTAAAGGCATATTGCTTCAGTAATAGTGGCAGCAATGCAAATAATAATGCATAGTTCAAAATTGCAACAGTTTACCAACAGTTTCATCATTATTCAATAATTTATGTACTAACCGCAGTTGATTAGGAATTTGTTTCAGTGCACTCAATAACCTTGGATCCTGTAATTGACCGCTTGTTCTGCTAGACTCGTATTAGTAGTGCTAGCGATGAGTGATATTATGGTAATTGATATTTCCTACGTACTACGGCTAGACCTGAAAGTTTTTCGGATATAGGGTACATCAAAAGAGAAACCATAATAATATTCTGTGTCATTCAATAATGACGTCACAATCAGAAATTCAAAACGTACAGACGCAAATAATTCATAAAAATGACAAACGCATTCCGTCGGTATCGGTCCTGAGCTTGTAAGCAGGACACAGTTTGTTCAAGAGGTAACAGTATATATAACACATCTCTACTCTGACAGTGATGAAAACTGTGTGTATTTATTAGTTATTAGTATTATTAGTTACTATTATTAAGTACAGTGATCATGTGTACAGACACAAACTTCTGAAAAGTCTCTACAGCTGACAGCTGTGATCAGCTGATCGGCCGTCATCAGAAACAGACATCGCTTCATTTTACGCTTCAGAAGAAAGGACGGTTCATGTATCTTAATTTAGTTTATTCTAAGGGCCTGTCTCCACACATCAGCCGCAGGGCGCTGGACAGCGCTTCAACCCACCCTTTCAATGGAAAAGCGCTCCGAAGGCTTTTTCCTAATGTTTGTATGACAACAATATTTTTAATATGATAACATATCACCACTGTGACCACCGTTGTATGCTAGACAGCATCGCTCCTTTGCTTTGTATGATCTATTTGGGCCACTATTTGTTTTATATTGTTGTTTCACCGATGTCTGCTTCATACGGACAATAGATAAACTCGTCATCTCTCAATCTGACAGCCGTATCGTCAGAGTAAGGCAAGCCAAGGGATACGGGGTATGGTAACAAAAACACAACACTCAATGGCAAAAGCATTCAAAGCATTACATTTCAGTCATTTAGCAGACGCTTCTATCCAAAGCGACTTACAATTCAGTATCTATCTACCATAGGCTCAGCTAAGGGAGCAATTTTGGGCTTAAGTGTCTTGCTCAAGGACACATTGACATGAGACTAGCAGAGCAGGGGATCGAACAGATGACGTCTGATTGAAAGGCGGCCCTGCTCTCTACTTAGCCGATCTGCTCCTACAAATGGGGGTTTCTGTCTTTGTTATGATAGTTTATGGGTACATCCCAAGTCTCTTAATTGCATCCCCGTTTCCCTTACTTGGGTCCTTTCCTTGCGTCTTAGTCCCTCCTCAAGGAAATCATGCGAGGAGAGAAGAAACGAGGAAATATGCTTTAAGAAAAAGAAAACTACTTGACACAACAGAGAGAATCAACCAACAAAAATTGGATTGTTTGTTAGTCCTAATCAGAGAATACACAGAGGCAGAATAACTGACGACTGTGATCCATAAGTAAGGAAATCTTTATGTAGGCAATAGTGAAAAAAGAGTATGATAGCCTACGAAGAAGTTAAACACATAGCCTAATCTAGGCTAAAAGAAACAGTTGAAGCTGCCAAATGCAGAAAGTACTATTATTTACGATGTATTACCATCACAACTGGCTATAAATCATCGACGGCGTGAATGTATAAATAGACGGGTTTCTAATATCACTGCCTCTCTAAAGCACGATATATCTGACTATAATAACATGTGCGTATTATGATATTAATGTGTTGCTTGGATGTATTTTGCCGGGGCTTTAGAGGCAGTCATAGCGGGTTAGAGGAGAGCAGGGTCCCCCAAAGCATGTTGAAGGCTCCACACCCGCAGGAGTACGACACACTGTACAGCGGCTGATGGCTGGCACTCTGCCGTGGGGACTCCGCAGACCTCCCGCCCTCCGTTTGGTTCTCCAACATGCTCTGCGGACCCGGCTTGACTCAGACGCATATAAACGTCTATAGAAAATATGCATCACATATAAGCATCACAGCATTTAAATTAAAAATGAAGTTCACGTGAAACAACACACACCATTACTAAGGCAGAGTTTGAATTTAAATATTTGTATTTAATGGGATATAACAATTCATAGATATAAAAACAGTTGAATATGAAGTGACATAAATAACACCACAATGAAAAATGGAATACACAACTATTACATTATAATAACAACTTTAAGGAACGCGAATACAACAACATTAAACAATGTATTATTTTACAATTTCTATCGTTCCGACACGATTGCCCGTCAATTTTATTGATACTTGGATTGGGGGTTCAATCATGTGTGGTTCGATTGGTGTCCAGAGAGCTTCTGCAATCAGAACTGTCCGACCGTCATCTAGGAGGAGGCTCAGGGTGCCTGGCTCACCCTCGACGTCCATCACGCCCAATGCCCCCACCACGTCTTCAGAGCTGACCTCCTGTCGTGAGAAATGTAGACATATACCCTTCTGTTAGATATGCTCCCTCTGTCACCAATCACCCAAACATCAATCGTACTTTTTACCATTTTTTAAATCCAAATAAACTACACAGCCCGTAGGTGCTGCTTATTCATTTTAAATGTCACCCTTTGTTCATATTTGTTTTTTTATTGTCACTTCAAATACATTTTATTTACATCACTTCAGCAGACTTCACTGTGTGTATTTTGAAGATGTGATTGTGTAAAAAGAATTGTCTAAAAAAACGAATGTCAATGTTATTTAAAAAAAATTAATAATAAATACAACAGCAACAACCAAGTAGGCCTACCTCAATTTTGGTATAGTTCGTGGACTGCAGCTGCATTCCATAGTCAGTCTGCGTGCCTTTAAGATGGGACACCTTGATACGTGTCCCAATCTGCAGCTTACTGTCCCCAGCAGCTTCCCTCCAAAGACAGAGACACATCTGTGTATCCCCCTGTAGAAGGTCATGTGAAATAATATTTTAATTTCTAATTCTCTGTCTCTTTCTCTCTCTCTCTCTCTCTCTCTCTCTATATATATATATATATATATATATATATATATATATATATATATAATGACGAAAACCATGAAATTGCTAAAAACAATTAACATTGCTAGCTAGATATCTCGGTTAGCAATCGTTAACCGAGATATCTATTCAAGCCGCCGCCAATTCACGTATGTGTGTATATACACACATACGTGAATTGGCGGCGGCTTGAAATAAGGCGTTGGGGGCTTAGTCCAGAGAAGTTTTTGTAACGCCATTCTGAAATAATACAATACACACAAAGTTATAGGATAAGTTAAGGAGTAGGCCAGTAGCCTACACGTTTTTATCTGTAACATTTCTTTTATTTCACAGTGTGTTGCCTCTTTAGCACATTATTATTAGAAACTAGTGTTTCGTATTAAAGAGTTCTTACAGTTTACCTAAAACAAGAGATAGATGTTTGATATTTGGAAATAACGATTGCTAACCGAGATATCTAGCTAGCAATGTTAATTTGTGACTGGCAAAGAAACAAAAACAAAACACACATACACACACACACACACACACACACAAGGTCCAAAGCGGTGGGATGAAAAGGCTCAGTGACTGCACAGATGTTCTCTGTGGTACGCTGTGTCCAGCCTGATGCAAGTTGTAAGAGGTGACTGTTGCTCTTTTCAAAATGTGATGATTCAAATCGTAAGTTAACCTATAAATTATCGAGTGATATTAAGAAAACATGTCACAAATTAGCCTATGTCTCAAAGTTGTTTTTTTTAAAGATGAATGAAATTGCCAGAATTTTTTGAAACATTATGGCTATATCTTGCTTAGCAATCGGTATTTCCAAACAGAAGTCATCTGTCATCTGTCTGAAACTATGTGTTTCTATTTCCAAATTTAGTTTGGAGGACAAAGCCTCCAAAGCCAAATTTCCTCATGTTTTCTTGTGTTGTGGTGGTATAGGAGCACCCCAGGTGGTGGCCTGGGAGTTTGACTCTACTGTTGCGGTACCAGCGTCAACTGAAAAGAATGTATTGGCCACAGTTTCGGAAGGGAAGAGTTTGCCACTAAATTTAATGAGGGCGGTATCTATGTAGTACGGGGCATACAGATGTATTCCATGACCTTCTCCAATCAGATCTGGGCATTCAACGGCCGGCGGGCCATACCCGGCCCGTTGGCTGTGGGACGTCAATGGGAAATTAGGAATAAAATGTAAATAATTGTACATCATGCACGGAATACAGCTGTATTGCTTTTATTTTGAAGGCGACTGTTGCTGTTTTATAATTGTGTATCTCAATTTACGTACGTTAGTATGTTCGTGGATGTGTGCGAGCAGCAGCGTCACTGCAATCACATTCCCCCGGAAGAGGACCGGTGTATCAGCCGGCCGTATCACAGCCGAGTCGGCAACCGGATTCAGCCCGACATGTTTCTTCCGCCATGCCGAGCTTACGCCGGAGCTGGGCCAGGTCATTTTGGATACGTGGGATGTGTTGAGCGGACACGGACATCTGAGGCTTTGCTAGCTAAACTGCAAAAGCAACACGCTCAGAAGACATTGGTTCTCTTTGGATCGACCTCCATATGTGAACAAACCTTCTCCGTGATGAAGTTTAACAAATTCAGATCCAGATCCTCTCTCACTGACGATCAGCTGTCAGCTGTTCTTCACATCTCACCTCACACATTCAACCTGACTTCAGAGCATCGTTCACTGAACTGAAGAACTGAACATGAGGTCACAGGACTATAAACAATAGTAATAAAAGTACAAATTTATCAGAAACATGATCCCTGTCAGTGTTTTACTATTATATATGGATATTACATATTTGTTTGGATCATTATTCCTGCTGCAGATGTTTCAGGTGGAGCTCATTTTTACTCCCTTATACTCTGTTGTTAGTTAGGAAGAGTTTGGAAAATTGTAATGTGCAAGTAGCACTTAAGCTGCCAGACTCAAGTAAAGTACCTTGAATTTGTACATGAGTACAGTACTTAAGCAAATATACTTAGTTACATTCCACCACTGATCATAATATTTACTCTTACCACTCGCAGCTTATCAAAACCATACAATTTACTGCTTTTTATAAAGGGTTGGAATAATATTGAGCAGGATTGAGTTCAGTCTCTCAGTCTCTAATGTCGCCCCTTGGGAAAAATAATTCTACTTCTACTTCTACTACTACTACTACTACTCCTACAAATACCACTACTGTTACTACTAGTACTACTACTACTTTTAATATGACTATATATTATATGAATACTTTTATGACTAATACTATGTATAGTACAACTACCACTTTTACTGCTACTACTACAACTGCTATTACTACTACTATTACTGCAACTACTACTACTACTACTACTACTGTTACTACTAAAACTACTAATAGTTATACTACTTCTACTATTACTACTACTACTACCACTACTACTATAACTTTGACAGTAAAATCGTTTAGCTTCAAGCTTTTCCTGCATTGTAATTCAGCTCTTAGCTTCTTTAGATAATACAGTTTAGCTTCCGACAGTTTTCAGCAGTACAGTTCAAGCTTTTCAATCTGAAAAGAAAGTGAAGCTGTTGGACAAAGGTAGTGCAGTAAAAGTACAATATTTTCCTCTTGGCTCTGTGTTAATGAATCTAGGGCCTGAAACAATTTAAGGTTTGACTGTATAAATAGTTTAAAAAATGGAAAGAATTCTCAAAATTCTAAAAGATTATCCACCTTGAACTGCTGAGTCAAGCAGAAGCAGTGATGAGGTGAGTATTAGACATTATAAACCCAGAGCAAAAGTGTATAAAATCAACTGTGACAAAGTACTCTTGCTTTATGGTTAAAGAGCACGTTTATATATTTTGATGTGTACATGTTGTATGAAAAGTAAAAGACATGATGTATCAATTTTTTTTGACTCTTGAATTTCCAAGTACCCTTAAACGCCTCATCTTAACCTCACTCCGGAACTAAACAGACCTTCTACATTGTTCTCTTGAGTCTTGACCGGTGAGTAACAAAGTGTGTTTCTATACTCAACGTGAAAAATTAAGCTTTCTCATTTACAATGGCATTGCAATTGGGTTCTAACTCAAACAAGATTCAAATTTAGCAAGAAGAGCAAACTTTTTCCCGGTGAATCAAAGTAAAACTGTGTTATTGACTTGCTAATACTAGCGAAGTGCTAACGCTAGCATAGCTGCTAACGCTAACGTTCGTCATACAGAGAGGCGAAGTCCGGCTCTTTCCGGTTGACCACGTGACCCTAAACTTTGTTTATACTCTCGCTTCGCGCCGTAGCGCGAGCTCCTAGCATGAACTGAGGCGTTTATACTCTATGCTAAGCGCTGCATTATTCTCAAAAACGCCAGAGGGCAAACAAATAAAATTAACTTGAAGAATTAAAAAGACATATATAGACATAGACATATGTAAGTCATATATATGCTCATATACTGTAGGTGTACCAAAACCGCCATAATCAAACATCTACAATGAAGAGGCTTTGTAATTATCTGTCAACTCATATCTCATATTCATGGACTACTTTATTGCCTTAATACAAACACTGTAAAGAAATTGTCAAGTATTACATGCGTTATGAAGAAACAAAGGCTGCAAAATATTTACTTATATTAAGATTTTGAAGACCTGTTTCGAAAGCATCTAAAACAAATTGGCCTATTTTGTATTATCCCTAGACATGTAAAGTGTACATGTAAGTGTTAAACTACCAAACGCCACGTCCACTTGCTGGGCCTACGGGCACCACGTGCCGGCCGTGACTGTGGAATTTTCTGAATGAATTACACATATGATGTTTGTCAATGTAAAATATTAATTTCTAAGTCAAGAACATAGCATTTTGTTGTCAAAGTGTTGAACTGTAAGACTGTAAAAAAGACTGTACTTGCATGAACAACAGGTATTTCCCATTCTTTGCTGATAAAAACAGTAGCAGGATAAAACACATGTTAGATAGGTACATTTGTAGATGAATGTAGCTAAGTTACCTAGCTAGCTAGCTAGCCACGGTAACGACCGTGCGGCTGACCTGCATGATGCTAGACCAGAGATGTAGTTCACTGATCGGTTTCACACAAAACTAAATGATACTATGACAAATGTATGACGATCTGAGACTTTCTTGACTTGCAAAATTAAATATTAAAATCACAAACATATGTGTAATTCATGGCACAATTCAAACGGGATGAAATATACATTTATCTCTCACAGTTAGCTGCTATACATAGTATTTATAAAGTCCCACAGGACACCGGCAAGGGCGTGACTTCATCTCTCTATTAACTGACAAGAAACCAGTAAGCTAATTAACGGGTTATTTCTAATATAAAACAAGTCATTTTCATCAACTTAACAAACTATCCTGACAACAATATGAAGCAGTAATGTTTGCTGTGGTAACGTTACAGTCAGTGTTATATAACGTCCATAAATATTTGGACATTGACACAATTTTCATCATTTTGGCTCTGTACACCACCACAATGGATTTGAAATGAAACAATCAAGATGTGCGTCAAGTGCAGACTTTCAGCTTTAATTTGAGGGTATTTACATCCAAATCAGGTGAACGGTGTAGGAATTACAACACATTTTATATGTGGCCCCTCCTTTTTAAGGGACCAAAAGTAATTGGACAAACTAACATAATCATCAATGTAATTGTCACTTTTAATACTTGGTTGCAAATCCTTTGCAGTCAATGACAGCCTGAAATCTGGAACCCATAGACATCACCAGACGCTGGATTTCATCCCTGGTGATGCTCTGCCAGGCCTCTACTGCAACTGTCTTCAGTTCCTGCTTGTTCTTGGGGCATTTTCCCTTCAGTTTTGTCTTCAGCAAGTGAAATGCATGCTCAATTGGATTCCGGTCAGATGATTGACTTGGCCATTGCAGAACATTCCACTTCTTTGCCTTAAAAAGCTCTTTGGTTGCTTTCGCAGTATGCTTCGGGTCATTGTCCATCTGCACTGTGAAGCGCCGTCCAATGAGTTCTGAAGCATTTGGCTGAATATGAGCAGATAATATTGCCCGAAACACTTCAGAATTCATCCTACTGCTTTTGTCAGCAGTCACATGATCAATAAATACAAGGGAACCAGTTGCATTGGCAGCCATACATGCCCACGCCATAACACTACCTCCACCATGCTTCACTGATGAGGTGGTATGCTTTGGATCATGAGCAGTTCCTTCCCTTCTCCATACTCTTCTCTTCCCATCATTCTGGTACAAGTTGATCTTTGCCTCATCTGTCCATAGGATGTTGTTCCAGAACTGTACAGGCTCTTTTAGATGTTTTTTTGGCAAACTCTAATCTGGTCTTCCTGTTTTTGAGGCTCACCAATGGTTTACATCTTGTGGTGAACCCTCTGTATTTACTCTGGTGAAGTCTTCTCTTGATTGTTGACTTTGACACAGATACGCCTACCTCCTGGAGAGTGTTCTTGATCTGGCCAACTGTTGTGAAGGGTTTTTCTTCACCAGGGAAATAATTCTTCTGTCATCCACCACAGTTGTTTTCCGTGGTCTTCCAGGTCTTTTGGTGTTGCTGAGCTCACCAGTGCGTTCTTTCTTTTTAAGAATGTACCAAACAGTTGATTTGGCCACACCTAATGTTTTTGCTATCTCTCTGATAGGTTTGTTTTGATTTTTCAGCCTAATGATGGCTTGCTTCACTGATAGTGACAGCTCTTTGGACTTCATATTGAGAGTTGACAGCAACAGATTCCAAACACAAATACCACACTTGAAATGAACTCTAGACCTTTTATCTGCTCCTTGTCAATGAAATAACGAGGGAATAACACACACCTGGCCATGGAACAGCTGAGCAGCCAATTGTCCAATTACTTTTGGTCCCTTAAAAAGGAGGGGCCACATATAAAATGTGTTGTAATTCCTACACCGTTCACCTGATTGGCACGTAAATACCCTCAAATTAAAGCTGACATCTTGATTGTTTCATTCAAAATCCATTGTGGTGGTGTACAGAGCCAAAATGATGAAAATTGTGTCAATGTCCAAATATTTATGGACCTAACTGTATAACAGTAACTACTGCCAGTGCTTTATATTGTTTTGTTTTTCCCTTATAGGAAACAAGCCTGGACTTTGAGAGCAACACTGAGATATTATCCCCTGAAAGTCCATCCTCTGGGGACCTTCAAGATGATGTCAAAAGGTTGGACATTGAATTATTATTGAAATGAACATTTCATTAACATTGAAATAAGGAATTCTTCAACTCAAAATGCAGAGAAATCCACTGAAGGGAACATTAACGACACAACCAAATCTTACTTCTTAGTTTCTTCTGCCATTGTCTTCTCTTCACTTGAGCAATCTGGAAAGAATAAAGTTTGGAGAAACACCGTCAAAGCAGAAAGATTGTCTGTGATAGGAAACCGATTCAGTCATGGTGGTTATCACACCCTTACCTAACTCTGACCCGATATGCTTCATGAATCAGCAACCTCCTCTAACACCTCTAACAATGGCGCAGCCCCCCCTCCTCCTCCCCCCGTCTTGAATCAGCGCAAACGTTTGGGGTAAACATGTAATGCCTTTTTAAAGTCCAAACTTTCTAAAAGCGTGACAAAACAGGAAAACTTTGACGGTTCAAACACTTAAACCAGGCGAAGCAACTAATTCTAATGAATAATTCCACTGACACACTACTGTATCAGTTCACATAACTGACAGGGCGCAAATGATTGCGCTAATTGCAGAGAGGTGTCACACTTTTTTTCATTCTATTTCCATTAAAAGCAACGGAGGTAAACACAGAGAGAGAGGGACCTGCTTTTACCGTGTCTGAAGATGAGTGTCGACAGGCCAGAGGTGGGCCGTTCTGAGAAGCTTTACCAAACCCCATACTCTGATTGGCTGAGCAGCTCAGGGGGGCAACGTGACCCCCAAAGTGAGCCCGCTGTCATCATGGAAATTTAAAGAACAGACAATGATGAGATAACGTAAATGTTAATATTCTTATCACTTTCATTATTTCCCCCCATGTTTTAGGGATGCTAGAGGTTTTGACTTGAGTTGTTTTGACCAGAAATAGATTAGCAACCATTTTTCTCAAGCATTTCCATTTGTTGGGCATACTTGTTGATCATTATCAGAGAAAAGACAGATGTGATAGATTGTTTTCGTTCTGACGTTATTTCATGTCTCTTCATACCTTTATCCTTCCCCTCTCTTCCATGCCATCATACTTTTCCTCTCTCGCCATCCTGCACACTCCTTTTCACATTTTCATCGTTCCCTCTCCAGTCCATGTAGATGGAAAGATGGCCTTGTTGATATTGTAGTATCAAACCGAAAAAAAAATCTTTGCATTTCATTTTTTTGTACTTTCTCCGACACTCTTAGACACTCCCAGGTCAGGTGGTGGTCTCTTCAACTCAGAGTGTCAGGTTTCACAGATCATCCAGTCAGAGTTGGTCTTCAATACAACCCCACTCCTGTCCTCTTTCTTTTCTTGATAGCCTAGAGCCTAGAGTTTCGCTCACCAAACCCGTAAGGCACGTGACTATGCTGCCATGGGCAAGTGTGTGACAAATTCATACCTGCTCTCTGAAACGTTTATTGAGGATCAATCGTACATTCGTTAACTAGACATGGGCTATCTAGACATTCTAAATGTTTAGAATGCACATTTCTAGTCACTCTGAACAATCACAGTGACTCAATCAAGAGTGAAATCGACCAGCAATTTCACCTCTGTTGTGACTTCCTGGGCACCACCGCTTTTACGGGTGACAGGTTCCCTGAAAGTCACACGCTGGACGTAGAAGGGTTCTTTACGGGGCAGACACCCTCGCTCTGCTCTATAAGACAAGCTTCCACGCGAAGCACGCAGTAGGACTTTTGACAGACAGCAGTTTGATTCTGCTGTTCCTAGCTCTGGCCAGCAGAGGGCACTCTAGGACCTCTCTTAGAAAATGTCACAGGCCCTTTGAGCAAACTCAAGCTACAGCAGGGACCTCTGACCTCCCATTTGTAGCCACATATCCCCCGTCTACTGTTGAACTTGTCAAGAGTGATTAGGACGTACATTTAAAATGTTTACTTGTATGCATCTCAATCTGTATATTCTTTGTACTTTAAATAGTTTATCAGGTAACTCCTCGTCTCCACCTCAATCCCTATATTTTATGTATTTGTAATAGTTTCATCAGATGTCACTGTGTTTTTACTTCAGAAGATGTTAGACTGCTCCATTAGCCTGCTGGCCTCCAAAATCCCGCTATCACGGGGTTCCTCCACCGCCTCCTCCGTCTCCTCATCCTCCTCCACCGCCTCCTCATCGTGCTCATGTTCTGGACTCAAGTCCATCTCCGTGTGCATGGGGACGGCAGGGTTCGAGGCTCTCAACTGCGCCAGATGCATCACCGTCACCTGATATTTGGCTGCCTTTTGTTGTAGCTCCCGAGCACCACGGTCCAGCTCGAGGTGGCCTTTCATTTTTCAGATGGTGGGGCATGGCCGCACATACTTTCTGACAGAGAGGGCAAGCGTGAACCATCTTTGTGCGAGTCATATCTAGAAAAAAGAAAAGGAAGGAAAAAGAGCCATTTAGATACGGTATTTCATCATGCAATTCGGGGAGAGGCAAACTGTTTGCCTGTTATCTGCTGCTGCTGCCTGCTGAAATGGCGTGGAACCGCCCCGCCCTGAAGTAGAGGAATCGGGGGGCAGTCGCTCCAGCCTTGAAGGCATTCATTCCCCCATGCTCCTCAGTAAATTGCTCAGTATGGCCATCTGTAGGGTTTTTGCTTAGCCTCCAGAACACACCCTTGCTATCAAATCATTCATGCCCACATGACACCCATGCCATAGGAACAAGCTAAAGCCACCAAACTTGACACACACCTGCTCTGGCTTCATACTAACACGCACACCAAGTTTCAGGAGAATTGCACCACGTGACCCAGCACTATATGTAGCGTGCACAAAATGACGTCACACAGGCTCAATCTGGTGCTACACATTTAATGAAAGTGCTCTGTAACATACAAAAATATACATTTAGGTGTACAGTCGCTCCACAGCGCGTTCCACTTCTATCCTGTACAGAGATTCTCATCCTCGCGAGACTTCAGTGTGGCTCTCCGTCACAGACACTGCTTATGTCGCAACACTGACACCTACTGGCGATCCACTGGATCTACTGCCTAACATGTAGCTGATGATAAATAACGCTGTACCCTCAATTTTAACTACAATTAACACTTCCTCCTCATAAACACATAGGAAACATAGTAAACTCTCTTAACTTACATTACACCCAAACAATTATTGTACTTTCTGAACGACATATGACTTGTTGTGCCACATATACACCATCTGGGCCTCTTCATCATATATGATGCAGTCTATGACAGCCATGCTGATTCAGCATTTTAAGTATTGTTCTTCGAATCTTTATTCCACTATTTCTTCCGTCGCGCTTGAAACTCTTCTTCTTCTTCAGTTTTTAAGCTACAGAAACCGTTCAACTATGTAAATGTTCAGCTCTTTCAGCTCATGTGTGCTATGTCTCTTCATATTTTCAATCTTTCAACTTTTTGAATTATGAAGCTTTTTGCAACCTATTTTTTGAATGGGATGTCTATGGCGAATATTTTTAAATCCTCTTAAACTTCTTCAACTTTCAAATCCTTCTACTTCCTCATACTTTCAGCTACAGACACCATTTAAACTTTTGAATGTTGAGAAAACCCTGATCAATCATTGTATGTTATAATCATTTTGATATCTTTTACACTTTTTGAACTGTAGCAATTTTGCTTTTATGTGTTTTTCAGTCCTTTTCTGCTTTTATAATGGGTGTGTATTGCGCAGCTTAGAGTGCGTGATGTCACCGCTAGAGTGAAGAGGAGCTTGAGATTCCTGTGAAAAAAATATTTGTCTTTTGCCACTAACTCCTCAATTTTCACTCTTCATGCATAATTTTTGGATGGAAACGTAGCTAATCTTGTCCTTGTCGTAGACAAATGACTGTGGAATCCCACATATTTACACATTTGGAACAAAAGCCTTTAATTGAGAGGAAAACCAACTTTCTCCTCCATAGACCCCAATGTTAAAACGTACTTCAAAAAAGTCTTGCACAGACAACCGTACCCCATTTCTAAATCGCCATTGAAGCCACTTTTTTTTACACTACAGATCCAATTTTCGCATGATCTGTTCTTCAAGTCATCCTTGCGCTCCAGTATTAATATTGGAAAAATAGGGGGTATGGTTATGGGGGTTTGTGGTTTTGTTTGACAGGTGTTTTCCAGTCTTTTTCTCATGAAAAGGCTGCCAGGCTGCCAGGTGTTCGTGCTTGAGCTAATTACTGATGTTTATAAACACACAGACTCATTGACTCTCCAACCGCTGCGTCGTCACCGTGGGAACCAGTAACACACACACACACACTCTCTCTCTCTCTCTCTCTCTCTCTCTCTCTGTGTCTGTCTGTCTGTCTCTCTCTACACACTCAGTCCATCTGTCTGTCTGTCTGCCTGTCTCTCTCTCTCCCTTTCTGTGAATGAATCCTGTCATTTAATAACCTCTGTTTGTGTGTTTCATACATTCCGATTCTGTGTCCTCTCCTCCTCTCTCCCCCACCCAGCCCAACTCTTTCAAAATAAAAGCCCCATGGATTAACTGTATTTAAACATTAAGCTCAAAATGAGGCTTTTTTGTTGAAATAATTAATGCTGTTATTAATACTGTGACAACTACTACTACTGCTGCTAATATTTCTAGTATTACTACTACTGCTAATACTACTACTACTACAACTCCAACTTTTGCTGTTGCTACTACTACTACTATTACTGCTACTATCAATATTATTACTACCACTACTGCTATTCCTACCACTACAATTACTTATACTACAACTGCTACTACTACTGCTATTCATGCTACTACCAGTACTAATACTACTACAGCTATTAGTAGGACTGCTATAGTACTACTACTACTGCTATTACTGCTACTTCAAATACTGCCATTACAACTACTACTACTACGACTACTACTACTGTTATATTAAATACTACGACCACTACTACAGCTATTACTACGACAACTGATACTACTACTTCTACTACTTCTTCTAATTACTAATACTTCTACTACTAATAATACTTCTACTACTACTACTACTACTCCTACTACAAATATCACTACTGCTACTACTAGTACTTATTCTAATGCTACTAGTACTTCTACTAATGATAATACTTCTACTACAACTACAACTTCTACTACTACTACTACAAATATCACTACTGCTGACATTGTTTAAGCCACAGAAACCGTTAGAATATCAAAATGTTCAGCTCTTTCAGGAGAGGGTGATATGACTTCATATTTGTAATCTTTAAACTATTTATAATATTAAGCTTTTTGCAATTTGTTTTGAATGGGATATCTATGGAGAAAATCTTCAAATCCTGTTAAACTTCTTCAACGTTCAAAGCCTTCTTCTTTCTCATACTTTCTGCTACAGACACCATAGTTAGACGTTTCAATAGAAGGGTTTTCAGCAGTGCAGTTTAAATGCTTTCGGGCTTCAACATTTTTCAGACAGGTAGTCTCTCATTTCTGTATTTTCAGCAATGTTTTTGCAATTCATTTCAGCTTTCAGCATTCCAACGCATTTTTAGCAGGAAATGCATTTTCTAGTTTGTATTTATTCTTTAGTCAAAGCGGAGGAGAAGCAGCCGTTTGAGAAGCTGTACCGACTGGGCTCGGTGCTCGGCAGGGGGGGGGTTCGGCACCGTCTACTCGGCCGCGCGCCTCTCCGACGGGCTGCCGGTAAGAAGAGCGCGGAGAGCCGCTTTGTTTTGGTCCCACAGCACATGGCCGCTGCTGGGCGAGCACGCGTCAAGCTACACACACCGCAGGCGGCTGGGCTTCCGGTTTCTGCCTTCAAAAATAAAAGCAGCACTAAAGCGTTACAAAATATTAGCAAAAGTTATTTGAATTGTAAATTGACTAAAACTAAAACATCTTCCGATTATCCTAGCTGTTGTAGATAACAGATATATTTCACATATATTATTTTTTTTTTCCCATATTCTACTTTCTTATTTACCTACATTTCTATTTTGTGATGTTTTTCTTACTTCATTTAATTTTCTCTTCATATATTTATTGTTCAGAACCAAAACACCGAGGTAAATTCCCATGTGTGAAAACCAACTGCGCATTATGGTTTGGCTTTTATTTGGAAGGCGGTGACTATTCCACCTTACTTCCAGTTTCCCCTCATGTCAGCTGTGTAACTTGACTCATCCCGGGTGTGCCTGGCATGTGGTCTTTGTTTTCACAAAGAAACGTGGTCTGTGACGCTTACACTTCCTCTTATAGTGAAAATCAATCGTGTTACTTCGCTTTATTCTCTTTGAGGAAACGGTAATAGTTACATGATTGATCATATTTTTATGAAATTATCCAAAAACTGGTGGGGGAATGCTTTTTAATTCAATATTGAAGAAAAACAAAGAGCTTTGTGTGACTGTTAACAGTCAGAGATTGATATTATGGCAGTTGATGATGTGTTTTTACAGATAACCATCATCTACCCTCTTATATAGTATGTTATAACTGTACGGTGTGTTGATGGCGTTTGTTTACATGCAGGTTGCTGTGAAGCACGTGTGCAGAGACAGAGTGACGGGGTGGGGCTCTCTGGTGAGATCATACATGCAGATATAACTGTTGTATAACAACTTCCTGTCAGTTTAACCACCACTTCAGCTACTATGTTAGTTCATTCATCCTTTTATGAAAAATGCCCGTGTACAAGATGACAACAATGAACAATTAAAACGCATTATTTACCAGCACAAAAGACTAATTAGTCCCACATTTAGTAATTGCATGCATTTTAATTCATGCACAGCGAGCTGATGATCCGTTTCTTCCTCAGTGTGGCGCTGTGGTTCCTCTGGAGGTGGTGATGTTGAAGAAAGTGGGCGGGGCGTTCGGCGGCGTGGTGCGTCTGCTGGACTGGTGGGAGCAGGCGGACGGCTGGCTGATGGTGATGGAGCGTCCCGAGCTGAGCCAGGACATCAAGGACGAGAACCTGCTGGTGGACCTGAGGACCGGGCAGCTCAAACTGATCGACTTCGGCTCGGGGGCCCTCCTCAAAGACGAGGCTTTCACCGAGTTCAATGGTGAGTCCGATCAGCTGAGAGAATCTGAAGAGCTGTGGGGATTGTTTCTGAAAATCTAGACGTTTTAAAATATTGGGAAGGTGTTTTGGGTCAGTGACTACCGTCCCATCATGCACCGGTTCTGTAATGTCGTCAGCGTCTCCGGGAGTATTTTCCCGCACGATGGTGATCCGTCACTTCCTGCTCCACTCTGACACACACTGTACCTGTGTGAGGAATTTTAAGTTTTAAAGCATTCCTAGTGCTGGATATTATGTGTCACAGTGTGTTTACTTAGGAAGTGTTAAACCAAGGAGTGTGGTCATTGAATGTATATTGAGTCTGTGATGGGGGTTTGAGGAATGTCAGAAGGTGTAAATCTGCGGGGGAAGTGGGTAGTTCACAGAGGTGTCTGCCCAGGACAATGGGTCAGGATCCAAGGAGGAGCCCATTGGACTTCAGCCAATCGAGGAGCTGATCGATAGGTTGAGGAATGTAACTCTGGGGGGGCAAAGGAGCTGTTTGTCCCCTGAGAGAATCAGACTTCCTTCGTACCATGGGGCAGATACATCTATCTGTCCTGTGGTATGAACGGGGTCTCATATTTCTTGAAATATTTTACTATCGATAGTGTAATTTGGTTTGTGATTGTTTTGGCTTCTGTTAACAATATTAAATACTTTTGATTTTGACCTGGACCTGCTGACTCCTGCCCTGCTTGCTGATGGAACAAAGAGTGCAAGGGGGGGGGGGGGGCTGCTGCTTCTTCTCCTCAGTGGCCTTCTTCTCAACTATGGCCTTCTTCCTCTCTGTTTGAGAAATTTCTGAACATTACACCTGTAGTGATGTAACTCTCCTCCCTCCAGGCACGCTGGTGTATGGTCCTCCGGAGTGGATCCGGTTCCGTCTGTACCACGGTCGCTCGGCTACAGTGTGGTCTCTCGGCGTGCTGCTGTACGACATGGTGTGCGGGGACATCCCCTTCCAACAGGACAAGGAGATCCTGAGAGGACGGATCTACTTCAGACGCGACGTCTCCTCAGGTGAGCCGGAGCGTGACGAGATCACGCGACCAGGTTTTTACATCGAAGTCGGAACAAAACCAGAGATGAGTGTTCTTCATCTCCTCCTTGTTTGTTTTTACTTCAGAGTGCCAGCAGCTGATTGGCTGGTGCCTGAGCCAGCAGCTGTCAGACCGGCCAACCCTGGAGCAGATCCTCCTCCACACGTGGGTGACTGGCAGCGACGGGCAGCGCACAGACGCCGCCGACGCCGCCGACGCTGCCAACGCTGCCAACGCTGCCAACGCTGCCAACCCCATCACACCTGACTCCTCCCCCAGCCAGCAGAGCCTCTGATTGGTCAGCGTTTGGCTGCTGGGAAGAGTTTTTTTTTTTTTTTTTCTCTGAGTGACTCTGTGTGCTCCACAGTGACCCCCTGCTGTTCACGGGGGACGGAGCAGTTCCTCGTAGAGGCTCGACACTCGTCGAGGGTTCGTGTTCAGAGTGCCTTGAGTTTGAAAAGCTGCAGATCAGGAGTCGGAAAAGATATGTTTTTTTGAATATGTCTGCTCCCCTCTTCAGGTAAAGCTTTATTTTTCTACAGTGTCGGTTCATGGAGACGGTTGGTTGATTGTTTCTGTTGTTAAATGTTTTGTGTTGATAAACTACAACGTCTTCTCTCTGCCCTCGGTCTCTGGGTGTTAAATGCACGGTCAATGCAAATATATATATTTTTTTTATATATATATTTTGTACATTCTGTTATATTTCTTTAGTAAGAGACATTCCTCATCATTTGTTTATTTATTTAAGTTGTCGAACTTTTCTAAAATGTTTTTACTTTTTGTAAATTTTTTTCTTTTTTTTCCTGAAAACGGGAATAAAATCAGAATCAGGATTCCTCACATTCTGATTCTGTTAGTTCATGTTAGTTCAAACAATTTTTTCATAAAACTTGTTTGTATATAAACTGATTTTCTGTGTGATTTTGTGTGTCTTTTACCTAAAAAAAAAACATAAATAATGAAGTCTCTAATAGAGGAGCAAAATACATGAATTTGAACTTTTGTTTAAGACCGCCCTGAACAAACACTTAATGTTGTGACTATTTAATTGATAATGAAATGAACAATATAGGAAGACACAACTCTTTATTTCTCATTTCAAGGGTTAAAGAAGTCTCATAGTCTTCCATTAAGGCAACGAATGTTGAAATCGCTGAATAACTGAATATAACAATATAATTTATTGATGATTTAATTGCTGAATTGAAGGTAATCCATTTAATAATCATTGAAGCTCCACGAAATGGGCAAACAAACCCCTCAGTGAACACGTGGACAGCATTGGTGTTAATCAGTGATGGTAAAGAAGTAAACTCTTATATTTTAAGCAGCACGTTCTGTGATTATTTTGTGCACATGTGTTGTAGTAATAGCTGGTTGTTGTAGTCACTGCTTGAATTCAAACCGTCACTGTTCACTCTGAATGTGGATCGGTACTTTGACTGGAGGACACACATGACACCCAGAAACATCCCGAAGAACAGAGAAAACAGACCCCACCACACACTTCTAGTGGGCCATAAGAGATCATTGAGAGAGGGATTCTTTTTGTATTTTATCTTTATAAAATTCTGACAAATTAAACTTTTTAATACAAAATATAGTTTCTATGCGGACGACACCGTTGTGTTTAGTTCTAATGAATTTAAACACTTTTTTAAGTTTAGAAGTGGAATCTAAAATGTTGGCATTGACCAATGAATATTTCACAATTATGAAATCACTATTATGGATGATTACAAACAGTACTACGCCTCACACGGGACACCATTATGTTGAAGTTTGAGCTGGTCTGGTTGTTAGGAAATGACAAATATAATAAATGTTATCAATAGAACTCAATGTTTAAAAACATTAGATTTCAATAATAATGGGGAACCACAATGATGTTGGTTCAGTAGTTCAAAAAGGAATGAAAATGTCTACTAAAAGTAATTATTTATTATCAAAATGATACAATGTAATTAACAGGAAATCACATTTTTTACCAAAGGAACCTTTCAGCCATTTAAGGTAGACTCATAACATTGCTAATACTAAACTATCAATTTGTAACTTTGATTAATATTCAAATGAACAAGAACCAAATACCACCATATCAACAGCTAATAAATTGAAGTATTTTAGAGTTCCTGACTAGTAGTAGTAGTAGTAGTAGTCGTAGTTAGTAGCTGTAGCTGCTGATGTTAACACATCTATCGGAAATCATGAGAAAACACCGACAGCATTAATCTGATATACATCTCAGCCTGTCCTGGTTGTCATGGAAACATTCCTATGTCTGCAGTCAGTCAGCAGCTTCTTGTGAAATCAGATATAATCAGTTTCACACAACCGCAGTTCGGAAAGATGTGAATATGATCTGTAAAACTAAAGACGAGTCTCAGTAAAGCTCCACCTCATCCTGTACGCAGACATAAACTGAGGACAGCACATGAGACAATCAGAGAGACAGACGGGCAGAGAGACGGTCCACCTGGACGTCATGGATCACCTGTTGATGATGCTGCTGTTGTTGTTGTGGATCTCAGGTAGGACTCTGAATTAGAGATGATGTGTTTTATTACAATATTTCTGTTGTATCTTTAAATCAGAGAACACACACACACACACACACGGGTCAACCACAAATAACTCTTTTCAAATTGGATGTAATGCATATTTGTGAACAATGTGTTTAAACTCACAAAATAAGGTCTCATTTGTTCACTTTTCAAAGTGGTTAAATATATTTTTAACAGTATTTTTTAACTTCAACTAAAAAATGTCAGGTGGCACCACCACATATTTGTAAAAATATATATATATATATATATCTATTTCCCTACTATTCATTATCACTAATACTTTGACAAGTATCCCTCAGAGTGTCTACAATGCCAAACACATACTTATTTTGTAAATGTCTTATTTTGATATTTTCATAAAGTAACACACAAAAGTGATTTAAAAGTATCCAAATGCATTCATCAAACGTATTAACATTACATATAACATTAAATTAAAACGCTCAGCAACTGGAATGCAACACTACTACAGACTAAATACAAATGGATTGTGAACAAATACAGGTTTGAATTTGATTTAAAAAAATACTTGAATGATTTTGAAACTTGTGACAAAATATTTCAAAACGTGTTGAACCATGTAAGGTCAACATTTCAGGTATAAACACACGGAAGAAACAATAAAACTGAAAAACTATTTCATTGAAATTTCACAAAACAGTTCAAGATTATTACAATCAAATAGAAAACTTCTTACTGAAAAATATAAATCGATGTGTTATTAATTATTGACTGCATGAACTGTACCGGCCTCCATGTTTAAATAAAAACACCACGAAAGTTTCCTCTTGGTTTAGAAAACGTGATGATGTTTCCTGAACTTTGTCAAATCAAACACATTCAAGTTAAAAATCCCCCAAAAATGAATCTAATCATAAGTCATTGATTATAATTGTAGTAAATCAATATTCCTGTAATGAATGTATATTCAGTAATGGTCTCTGTGTGCAGTGTTTTATAGTGTTGGTGGTAGAGTCCTCCATAGATTCACACTCATGACTAATAGACAGGAAACGATGCAGCATGTGATCAGTGATATCAGCCTCACTGTTTCCTGTTCACTCTCCTACAGACGGATCAGAGCAGCGTCACGTTACTGCTAATGCTGACTCAACAGTTCCTGCTGATGCTGCTTCACATTAAAACACCTCAACAAGACAATCACAATGGGAGCTTTTATTGTGAAGAACTCACAGGAAACACAATGTATTCATCACTGAAATCATGACTCACTGCCTCTATATATATATATATATACCTTATATAGATACATACATAGAATTATGGATATATTTATATATATACATACATTTATTTGTGTGTATATATATATATACACACACACGTACATATACATACATATATTTAAAAATGATGGCAATAAAGTGACACTTAATATATTTGAATAGATTTTAAGTTTGATAAAAAAAAATTGAATAAATTAAAAAAAGAGTATATATAATAATAAGTATATCCAAATCAATTTCTAAAGCAAAACTGATTTATATTTACTAAGTATCGGAGAAAAAGTAATTTTGATTTACTCAATATCTGGGTGAACTTGTTTTGGTTTTACTAATCCTCTGAAGGAAATTTAATTATATTTACTGATTATTTGAGATAAATTGATAAAAGCTTACTAAATATCTGGATAAACGACCAGTCACGCTGCCAATATTCTCAACGACACAGTTAAAGACTGTCAGAGGTGAATTTAATGATGAAATATTATACGAAACTTATAAAAAACTTACATTTCTGGTCTGTTTCTCTGCTGCGTTGGTGCTCAGCCTTCTGGTATCTCCGGACCGGGTAGCCTACCTTTGGACTACTGGAACAAAAAAATAAAATCACTCTTCTTCCACCTTAGCTAGACTAAAGTTAGCATATAGCAGACACCTGTAACGCCTGGAAGGGTGGAGCCAATCGAGGGCAGAGTAGGGGGCGGGTCTTTCCACAAGGCATTATGTCCCCTCCATTTACTGCCTGATAATAATCAATATAATATGTTGTTATCATAAGTAGTAGTGAGCTAATGACTGCTTCTGTCTGAAAGCTTCTCACACTGAAGTACACTCAAACAACACAAAGCTTGTTGTGATTGTATGTAATGGTGTGTGTGTGTTGGAGAAGTTTGGATGTGAGCTGCTATCTTCTTAACTTTGGACATTTCTCTTTTGTTAGCCCCTTCCCTCAGGATGCTCTGCCTTCTGAGGGAAGGGGCTGAATAAGAATTACAAATTAAATTAAAGCTGCAAGCAGCATTGATCGGGCCCTCGCAACGTCACACACGTCGAGGGTACTGGCAGGACTCTGGTTGATGCGGCAATAAATTTCTGTGACCATCATACACTGCATGCACAAGTTAGATGATATTTCCTGCGTCGACCAGCAGCATAGCAAGACCATGTTGCCAGGTCTTAAGCCTCAAATGTTTTGAGTGTACCTCCGATACAATCATAAATGTAAGCCTGTTAAGATCATTAAGAAAATGAACGTGTGAATGTGCTTCAGTATTTGTAACATAACAGACTGTCAGGTTACTGGGATGGAGTTCAACTCCCTGCAGTGTCCTACTGATTGTATTTGGACTTACATGAAAGTTAACAGAACAGCAGTGTCATTTGTTTTTACTTTAACACTTTAATTTAACACTGTTTTCATTTTAAGCTCTTCTGTAACTTTAGATTGTAGTGTGAAGCATTCATTGTAATATTTAACCTGATTCTCATGTAGAAGCTCTAGACAGATCATTTATACTAATGCCCACTGACATGGTTTGAAAAACACTGTTGATTAACTTTTGTTCTCCAAGCATCTTAGTTTGCACATATTTAGATCAGAGAAGTCTTTTTCTCATGGTGTGTCCACAAACCCTTTTTTTAAGATCAGTGTTCGGGCCGCTGTAATTATAGAATCCTGCTTACGTCCGTGGTTGCCAGTAGGTGGCGCTATGACTATGAGTTAATATTGGCATGCAGATGCCCTAAAATCATGACAGTAATCAAGCATGTCAACTTTGGGACAGTTTTGACAAAGTACAGTTGAGTTACAACAGCTTGATGGATGATGGCGAACCATGTAAAATGGCCACTACACCAAGTCCATGTTTGATGAATTCTAAAGTTTTAATCACAAAGGTCTTTAGATTGTTCTGACCAAATTCTAAGCTGATCTGATTAATTACCTAGGACTAGTTCGTAGTACAGCACCTGGAAATGGGAAAAATACACGAGAAATTCATAAAAAATTAGAAATGGCTGACTTCCGGTTGGGTTTAGAGCATGGACCCCTAAGACTTTTTTTTAAATCCACATGTGATACATCTGCTTACCAAATGTTATACATCTAGGTGAAACGTACTGCGAGGGCTGCATCGTCGAAATATTGGAGGGGGCGCTATCGAGCCGAGTTGCCACTCTGAAGCATTAAAATCACATCAGATAACTACATTCAGGATTTTAAATGTGTGTGACAAGTTTGATTTTGTTTTGAGTATTTTTAGCCCCTCAAAAACACCTTTGTTTTTCATGGCGAGGAATGCGTCGCCACGGCAACGGCATTTCACGAAACAACAAGCTTTGAGTAACTTTTAATCACAAAGGTCTTTAGATTGTTCTGACCAAATTCTAAGTTGATCTGATTAATTCCCTGGGAGGAGTTTGTTAAAGTAGAGCGCCTGGAAATTGCAAAAACAACACTAGAAATTCAGACTAAATTCAAAATGGCTGACTTCCGGTTGGGTTTAGGGCATGGCCCAAGAGACTTTTATTTAAGTCCACATGTGATACATGTGCCTACCAAATTTTGTTAATGTATGTGAAACGTACTGCGAGGGCTGCTTCGTCGACATTTTGTAGGGGGCGCTATTGAGCCGATTTAACACTCTGATTGAATAAAATCATATTATAGAACTACATTTTGGCCTTGTGATCTGTGTGTCAAGTTTGCTTGTGTTTCGAGCTTTTTTAACCTCTCCAAATGACCATCGTTTTTTACGGCGAAGACTGCGTTACCACGGCAACGGCGTTCGACGAAACATCAAAAGCTTAGAGAACTGGCATTATGAACTTCTTACATTTGTGTGGAACAAATTTGATGTTGATCTGATTTTCCAACTAAGAGAAACAAGCCAAAGTATAAAGACTTTAACTTACTGTTGCCAGTAGGTGGCGCTATGACTATGACTCAAAATTGGCTTGCAGATGTCTTCAGGCCTGGAGTTTAATCAAACATGTGAAATCTGGTAAAGATCTGATGATGCGGAGTCGAGTTACATCAGTTTATTCGTTCATGGCGAAGGATCGAAGTTCGCCGAGCCGCCACGTCGCCGCCCTTCGACAACTTCTTACAATCTTCACAATGAAGCATTATCAACATCTTAAGGCTTTTCTGACAAAACTTTAGAGGGATTGGAATAATCAGTGAGGAGCAGGATGTCAAAGTACAAAACGTACAACTTCCAGTTGCCACTAGGTGGCGCTATTACTATGATTCTAAATTGTCATATACATGTGTTCAGGGTCAAGATGTTATGACATCTGAGAAATTTGGAGCAGATTAGGCAATGTACAGCCGAGTTACAACAACTTCCTGTTTCATGGCAAATGGTGTTTTTTTGCCGCCACGCCACGGACACATAGTTCGATAACTTTTTGATCTTTGAGTATCGTTTCACTGCCAAGGTCTCAAGAGCATACTGACCAAATCTGAAGGCAATCGGGTTTAATCTCTTGGAGGAGTTTGTTAAAGTACGGTGCCTTGAAACGGTCCAAAAACGTCATAAAATTCAAAATGGCCGACTTCCTGTTTGGTTTAGGATATACCTCCTTTTGACTTTTTTGTACGTCCCATCACGTTCCACACACCTACCAAATTTCATACAGCTAGGTGAAACCCAAAGTTGGGGCTACTCTGTAGGGGGCGCTATCGAGCCAAAATGTCATGCCGCAGCTGGACACCCCAATAATACTGGAATTTTCACCACGATTGAATTTTGTGCCAAATTTCAAAAGATTCCCAGTATCCCAAGCACCTCCTTTTTGCGATGAAACTGGTACGATAATAATAATAATAATATTAATAATAATAATAATAAAAAACATTAGAATAACAATAGGTCCTCCGCTCCGACTACGTCAGTGCTCGGGCCCTAATTAAAAAAAATTAAATAAATTCAAACACATAAATAAATAAATACATAATACTACTAATAATATTTACCTAATCAACACCTGCTAACGGTCTAATCCCGTTTCTTTAAGAAATCTCAATAGTGCCCTGCAACACTCACGCCATTCTTCGTCCACTACAAGAACTCCCTCCAAACTCCACCTCCGTCCCAATTGACGAATTTTTTTGCTTCAAGATGTTCCTTTCTGAATTGTATCTTCGACATTTTAGGATAACATGCTCCACGTCTTCAGTGACATTACAAACAGTACACTTATCTGAATCCCTTTTTGCCATTAAATACAGCGTTGAGTTAAGTCCTGTATGTCCGAATCTTAACCTCGATATTATTACCTCCTCTCTTCTATACTTCCCTTTGTATGTCTTCACATTTATGGATTTTTGAACGTTATAATAATGTCTTCCTTTGTTGTCGTTGTCCCACTTCTTCTGCCATAAATCCCGTACTGCCTCTCTTATTAATGCTTTGGCTTCCCCCTTCCCAAAAGGAATATTCAATATTTGCTCTTCTTTTAGTTTTAGTGCTCTCTTTGCAATCATATCTGCTCTCTCATTGCCCTCCACTCCTACATGAGCAGGAACCCAACAAAATTTAACAATTATTCCCAGTCTTTGAAGTCTCAACATGATCAGAGATATTTCCATCACTAAATCCTCTCTTATTGCTTGTTTTGATTAGGCTGTTTAAAGCTGCAGCAGAATCTGAACAGATGAGCGCTCTCTCAGGCCTGACCTCTTCTACCCATTGCAGTCCCAAGATGATTGCAGTCATTTCAGCTGTGAACACAGACAGTCTGTCATTAATTCGTTTACATAAGGTCACACTGAATTCTGGAATGAAAACCCCTGATCCTACGTGTCCATTCCCGTTGTCTTTAGATCCATCTGTATAAATCTGCAGATAGTTATAATAATTATTGTTGATGTATACTTGAGTCTGATGTCCAATGTCATAGGAGTTTCTTTCCATCCATTTGTTCCTCTGTTCTATGAGTGATAAATCTACATTGTGAACTGGTAATATCCAAGGAGGAACATTTCCCCACATTGCATTGGGACCATACTGTAACCCATTTAAACCATATTCTTTGGCTATTGCACTGACTGTCCAACCAAACCCTTTGCCTTTAATTCGGGTGTATTCCCAGCATTCACACAGCACATTAGTTGTGGGAAGTTCCTCTCCTGATCCCTTTAGCTTCACCCAATATGCCAGAGCTAGTTTTGAACGTCTTAAGCTCAATGGCAGTTCGTCAGCTTCCACTAGAAGAGCGTTGTTTGGGGTAGATTTAATTGCACCCAAGCTAAGTCTCAGAGCTCTGAACTGAATTATATCTAACTTTTCTAATGTGCTCTTAGCAGCTGCTCCATACACCATACATCCATAATCTATACTTGATCGTATAATGGCCCTATAGATATCCATTAGTGACCGTTTGTCTGCTCCCCATTCATGACCAGAAACTGCTCTCATAACATTAAGCACCTTTTTACATTTAGTTTCGATATGCTTAATATGAGTTCTCCACAAACATTTTTCATCAAACCATAAACCTAAATATTTAAACTCTGCCACCCTCTCCATACTTTGTCCATATAATTTAAGATGAGTATTGTTTATATTTCTCTTTCTGGTAATTATCATGTAGCAGGACTTAGCAACAGGCATCTTAAACCCCCAGTCATATGACCATTTTTCAACATTAAATATAGCCTTTTGGATGCTACTGATCACTTGTCTAATATGTTTTCCCCTTTTCCATATCGCTCCATCATCAGCATAGAGTAAGGAGCCAATATTTCTGTCAATATCCATAAAGATGTCATTTATCATAATATTAAATAATATAGGGCTAATAACACTACCTTGAGGGATCCCATTTTCAATATTGAATTCATCTGAAACAGCATCTCCAACTTTTACCTTGAATGATCGACTTGACAAGAAATCCAATATCCAGTTATACATCCTTCCACCAATACCTATTCTATACATTTTAATCAGTAGACCCTCTCCACATGGAGTCATATGCTTTCTCTATATCAAAATAAACTATAGCCATAATCTCCTTCATACTTATTGCTTTCTCTGCCTCGTTACTGACTTTTATTAAAGCGTCAAGTGTCGATCTACCTTTACGAAAACCATTCTGAGATTTATTTAGCAAGCCCCTTTGTTCTATAAAATAAGTTAATCTGCGCGTAACTATCTTTTCCATCCACTTGCACAAGTGAGATGTCAGTGCTATTGGTCTGTAATTGCCAGCATTTGCTAGGTCTTTACCAGGTTTACCAAAAGGTAGAATCAAAGCACTCTTCCAGCTGCTTGGCATTACACCTTCCCTCCAAATCTTATTAAATAATTTTAGAATTATTTCCAAGGCTTCTTCTGGTAATTGTCTAAACATAGCGTAGCATAGTTGGTCTTGACCTGGAGCAGTATACCCACTTCCCTCCAACGCTGTTTTCAGCTCCTGTATTGTAAACTCCATATCTAGAGGTGTTCCTTCATTGACCTTTTTCTTTTTAACTTCTGTATTTGCTGCTAAAATTTCTTCTTTTCTCTGTCTGTGCATCTCATGTAAATGGCGTCCGCTATGAACATTTGCAAACTTCTTCCCCAATAACTCAGCTTTCTCCTCGTTTGTAATTGCCCGATAGTCTCCATCTATCAAAACTGGGATTTTAACTGATTTTCTTTTCCCACTCATCTTTTTGATCATTGTCCAAACATCATGCAACTCTATTTCTCTTCCAATAGCTGAACTGCCTGAGGATGTCTACAAGCTCATATCCCCTAATACTCACAGCGCCACCTGCTGGCGAAAGGAAATCTGCGCTTTCTGACAAACAGCATCCGATTGACATGACTTTTACACGATGTGGTTTACAGTTGTTATAGAGCAACATAATACATGTTTGAGCGTGTTCTGTAGCGCCACACAGTGGACACAGGAAGCGGTGGACTATTTGCATTTTCCAGCATCAGGTGGCCGCGCAAGCCGGAGTCCCGCCGGCACCACCGACGTGCGGGAGGAGGCGAGGGCCCGTTCATCGCTGCTCGCAGCTTTAATTAGGGCCCGAGCACCGACGTAGTCGGAGCGGAGGACCTATTGTTATTCTAATGTTTTTTATTATTATTATTATTATTATCGTACCAGTTTCATCGCAAAAAGGAGGTGCTTGGGATACTGGGAATCTTTTGAAATTTGGCACAAAATTCAATCGTGGTGAAAATTCCAGTATTATTGGGGTGTCCAGCTGCGGCATGACATTTTGGCTCGATAGCGCCCCCTACAGAGTAGCCCCAACTTTGGGTTTCACCTAGCTGTATGAAATTTGGTAGGTGTGTGGAACGTGATGGGACGTACAAAAAAGTCAAAAGGAGGTATATCCTAAACCAAACAGGAAGTCGGCCATTTTGAATTTTATGACGTTTTTGGACCGTTTCAAGGCACCGTACTTTAACAAACTCCTCCAAGAGATTAAACCCGATTGCCTTCAGATTTGGTCAGTATGCTCTTGAGACCTTGGCAGTGAAACGATACTCAAAGATCAAAAAGTTATCGAACTATGTGTCCGTGGCGTGGCGGCAAAAAAACACCATTTGCCATGAAACAGGAAGTTGTTGTAACTCGGCTGTACATTGCCTAATCTGCTCCAAATTTCTCAGATGTCATAACATCTTGACCCTGAACACATGTATATGACAATTTAGAATCATAGTAATAGCGCCACCTAGTGGCAACTGGAAGTTGTACGTTTTGTACTTTGACATCCTGCTCCTCACTGATTATTCCAATCCCTCTAAAGTTTTGTCAGAAAAGCCTTAAGATGTTGATAATGCTTCATTGTGAAGATTGTAAGAAGTTGTCGAAGGGCGGCGACGTGGCGGCTCGGCGAACTTCGATCCTTCGCCATGAACGAATAAACTGATGTAACTCGACTCCGCATCATCAGATCTTTACCAGATTTCACATGTTTGATTAAACTCCAGGCCTGAAGACATCTGCAAGCCAATTTTGAGTCATAGTCATAGCGCCACCTACTGGCAACAGTAAGTTAAAGTCTTTATACTTTGGCTTGTTTCTCTTAGTTGGAAAATCAGATCAACATCAAATTTGTTCCACACAAATGTAAGAAGTTCATAATGCCAGTTCTCTAAGCTTTTGATGTTTCGTCGAACGCCGTTGCCGTGGTAACGCAGTCTTCGCCGTAAAAAACGATGGTCATTTGGAGAGGTTAAAAAAGCTCGAAACACAAGCAAACTTGACACACAGATCACAAGGCCAAAATGTAGTTCTATAATATGATTTTATTCAATCAGAGTGTTAAATCGGCTCAATAGCGCCCCCTACAAAATGTCGACGAAGCAGCCCTCGCAGTACGTTTCACATACATTAACAAAATTTGGTAGGCACATGTATCACATGTGGACTTAAATAAAAGTCTCTTGGGCCATGCCCTAAACCCAACCGGAAGTCAGCCATTTTGAATTTAGTCTGAATTTCTAGTGTTGTTTTTGCAATTTCCAGGCGCTCTACTTTAACAAACTCCTCCCAGGGAATTAATCAGATCAACTTAGAATTTGGTCAGAACAATCTAAAGACCTTTGTGATTAAAAGTTACTCAAAGCTTGTTGTTTCGTGAAATGCCGTTGCCGTGGCGACGCATTCCTCGCCATGAAAAACAAAGGTGTTTTTGAGGGGCTAAAAATACTCAAAACAAAATCAAACTTGTCACACACATTTAAAATCCTGAATGTAGTTATCTGATGTGATTTTAATGCTTCAGAGTGGCAACTCGGCTCGATAGCGCCCCCTCCAATATTTCGACGATGCAGCCCTCGCAGTACGTTTCACCTAGATGTATAACATTTGGTAAGCAGATGTATCACATGTGGATTTAAAAAAAAGTCTTAGGGGTCCATGCTCTAAACCCAACCGGAAGTCAGCCATTTCTAATTTTTTATGAATTTCTCGTGTATTTTTCCCATTTCCAGGTGCTGTACTACGAACTAGTCCTAGGTAATTAATCAGATCAGCTTAGAATTTGGTCAGAACAATCTAAAGACCTTTGTGATTAAAACTTTAGAATTCATCAAACATGGACTTGGTGTAGTGGCCATTTTACATGGTTCGCCATCATCCATCAAGCTGTTGTAACTCAACTGTACTTTGTCAAAACTGTCCCAAAGTTGACATGCTTGATTACTGTCATGATTTTAGGGCATCTGCATGCCAATATTAACTCATAGTCATAGCGCCACCTACTGGCAACCACGGACGTAAGCAGGATTCTATAATTACAGCGGCCCGAACACTGATCTTAAAAAAAGGGTTTGTGGACACACCATGAGAAAAAGACTTCTCTGATCTAAATATGTGCAAACTAAGATGCTTGGAGAACAAAAGTTAATCAACAGTGTTTTTCAAACCATGTCAGTGGGCATTAGTATAAATGATCTGTCTAGAGCTTCTACATGAGAATCAGGTTAAATATTACAATGAATGCTTCACACTACAATCTAAAGTTACAGAAGAGCTTAAAATGAAAACAGTGTTAAATTAAAGTGTTAAAGTAAAAACAAATGACACTGCTGTTCTGTTAACTTTCATGTAAGTCCAAATACAATCAGTAGGACACTGCAGGGAGTTGAACTCCATCCCAGTAACCTGACAGTCTGTTATGTTACAAATACTGAAGCACATTCACACATTCATTTTCTTAATGATCTTAACAGGCTTACATTTATGATTGTATCGGAGGTACACTCAAAACATTTGAGGCTTAAGACCTGGCAACATGGTCTTGCTATGCTGCTGGTCGACGCAGGAAATATCATCTAACTTGTGCATGCAGTGTATGATGGTCACAGAAATTTATTGCCGCATCAACCAGAGTCCTGCCAGTACCCTCGACGTGTGTGACGTTGCGAGGGCCCGATCAATGCTGCTTGCAGCTTTAATTTAATTTGTAATTCTTATTCAGCCCCTTCCCTCAGAAGGCAGAGCATCCTGAGGGAAGGGGCTAACAAAAGAGAAATGTCCAAAGTTAAGAAGATAGCAGCTCACATCCAAACTTCTCCAACACACACACACCATTACATACAATCACAACAAGCTTTGTGTTGTTTGAGTGTACTTCAGTGTGAGAAGCTTTCAGACAGAAGCAGTCATTAGCTCACTACTACTTATGATAACAACATATTATATTGATTATTATCAGGCAGTAAATGGAGGGGACATAATGCCTTGTGGAAAGACCCGCCCCCTACTCTGCCCTCGATTGGCTCCACCCTTCCAGGCGTTACAGGTGTCTGCTATATGCTAACTTTAGTCTAGCTAAGGTGGAAGAAGAGTGATTTTATTTTTTTGTTCCAGTAGTCCAAAGGTAGGCTACCCGGTCCGGAGATACCAGAAGGCTGAGCACCAACGCAGCAGAGAAACAGACCAGAAATGTAAGTTTTTTATAAGTTTCGTATAATATTTCATCATTAAATTCACCTCTGACAGTCTTTAACTGTGTCGTTGAGAATATTGGCAGCGTGACTGGTCGTTTATCCAGATATTTAGTAAGCTTTTATCAATTTATCTCAAATAATCAGTAAATATAATTAAATTTCCTTCAGAGGATTAGTAAAACCAAAACAAGTTCACCCAGATATTGAGTAAATCAAAATTACTTTTTCTCCGATACTTAGTAAATATAAATCAGTTTTGCTTTAGAAATTGATTTGGATATACTTATTATTATATATACTCTTTTTTTAATTTATTCAATTTTTTTTTATCAAACTTAAAATCTATTCAAATATATTAAGTGTCACTTTATTGCCATCATTTTTAAATATATGTATGTATATGTACGTGTGTGTGTATATATATATATACACACAAATAAATGTATGTATATATATAAATATATCCATAATTCTATGTATGTATCTATATAAGGTATATATATATATATATAGAGGCAGTGAGTCATGATTTCAGTGATGAATACATTGTGTTTCCTGTGAGTTCTTCACAATAAAAGCTCCCATTGTGATTGTCTTGTTGAGGTGTTTTAATGTGAAGCAGCATCAGCAGGAACTGTTGAGTCAGCATTAGCAGTAACGTGACGCTGCTCTGATCCGTCTGTAGGAGAGTGAACAGGAAACAGTGAGGCTGATATCACTGATCACATGCTGCATCGTTTCCTGTCTATTAGTCATGAGTGTGAATCTATGGAGGACTCTACCACCAACACTATAAAACACTGCACACAGAGACCATTACTGAATATACATTCATTACAGGAATATTGATTTACTACAATTATAATCAATGACTTATGATTAGATTCATTTTTGGGGGATTTTTAACTTGAATGTGTTTGATTTGACAAAGTTCAGGAAACATCATCACGTTTTCTAAACCAAGAGGAAACTTTCGTGGTGTTTTTATTTAAACATGGAGGCCGGTACAGTTCATGCAGTCAATAATTAATAACACATCGATTTATATTTTTCAGTAAGAAGTTTTCTATTTGATTGTAATAATCTTGAACTGTTTTGTGAAATTTCAATGAAATAGTTTTTCAGTTTTATTGTTTCTTCCGTGTGTTTATACCTGAAATGTTGACCTTACATGGTTCAACACGTTTTGAAATATTTTGTCACAAGTTTCAAAATCATTCAAGTATTTTTTTAAATCAAATTCAAACCTGTATTTGTTCACAATCCATTTGTATTTAGTCTGTAGTAGTGTTGCATTCCAGTTGCTGAGCGTTTTAATTTAATGTTATATGTAATGTTAATACGTTTGATGAATGCATTTGGATACTTTTAAATCACTTTTGTGTGTTACTTTATGAAAATATCAAAATAAGACATTTACAAAATAAGTATGTGTTTGGCATTGTAGACACTCTGAGGGATACTTGTCAAAGTATTAGTGATAATGAATAGTAGGGAAATAGATATATATATATATATATATATTTTTACAAATATGTGGTGGTGCCACCTGACATTTTTTAGTTGAAGTTAAAAAATACTGTTAAAAATATATTTAACCACTTTGAAAAGTGAACAAATGAGACCTTATTTTGTGAGTTTAAACACATTGTTCACAAATATGCATTACATCCAATTTGAAAAGAGTTATTTGTGGTTGACCCGTGTGTGTGTGTGTGTGTGTTCTCTGATTTAAAGATACAACAGAAATATTGTAATAAAACACATCATCTCTAATTCAGAGTCCTACCTGAGATCCACAACAACAACAGCAGCATCATCAACAGGTGATCCATGACGTCCAGGTGGACCATCTCTCTGCCCGTCTGTCTCTCTGATTGTCTCATGTGCTGTCCTCAGTTTATGTCTGCGTACAGGATGAGGTGGAGCTTTACTGAGACTCGTCTTTAGTTTTACAGATCATATTCACATCTTTCCGAACTGCGGTTGTGTGAAACTGATTATATCTGATTTCACAAGAAGCTGCTGACTGACTGCAGACATAGGAATGTTTCCATGACAACCAGGACAGGCTGAGATGTATATCAAATTAATGCTGTCGGTGTTTTCTCATGATTTCCGATAGATGTGTTAACATCAGCAGCTACAGCTACTAACTACGACTACTACTACTACTACTACTAGTCAGGAACTCTAAAATACTTCAATTTATTAGCTGTTGATATGGTGGTATTTGGTTCTTGTTCATTTGAATATTAATCAAAGTTACAAATTGATAGTTTAGTATTAGCAATGTTATGAGTCTACCTTAAATGGCTGAAAGGTTCCTTTGGTAAAAAATGTGATTTCCTGTTAATTACATTGTATCATTTTGATAATAAATAATTACTTTTAGTAGACATTTTCATTCCTTTTTGAACTACTGAACCAACATCATTGTGGTTCCCCATTATTATTGAAATCTAATGTTTTTAAACATTGAGTTCTATTGATAACATTTATTATATTTGTCATTTCCTAACAACCAGACCAGCTCAAACTTCAACATAATGGTGTCCCGTGTGAGGCGTAGTACTGTTTGTAATCATCCATAATAGTGATTTCATAATTGTGAAATATTCATTGGTCAATGCCAACATTTTAGATTCCACTTCTAAACTTAAAAAAGTGTTTAAATTCATTAGAACTAAACACAACGGTGTCGTCCGCATAGAAACTATATTTTGTATTAAAAAGTTTAATTTGTCAGAATTTTATAAAGATAAAATACAAAAAGAATCCCTCTCTCAATGATCTCTTATGGCCCACTAGAAGTGTGTGGTGGGGTCTGTTTTCTCTGTTCTTCGGGATGTTTCTGGGTGTCATGTGTGTCCTCCAGTCAAAGTACCGATCCACATTCAGAGTGAACAGTGACGGTTTGAATTCAAGCAGTGACTACAACAACCAGCTATTACTACAACACATGTGCACAAAATAATCACAGAACGTGCTGCTTAAAATATAAGAGTTTACTTCTTTACCATCACTGATTAACACCAATGCTGTCCACGTGTTCACTGAGGGGTTTGTTTGCCCATTTCGTGGAGCTTCAATGATTATTAAATGGATTACCTTCAATTCAGCAATTAAATCATCAATAAATTATATTGTTATATTCAGTTATTCAGCGATTTCAACATTCGTTGCCTTAATGGAAGACTATGAGACTTCTTTAACCCTTGAAATGAGAAATAAAGAGTTGTGTCTTCCTATATTGTTCATTTCATTATCAATTAAATAGTCACAACATTAAGTGTTTGTTCAGGGCGGTCTTAAACAAAAGTTCAAATTCATGTATTTTGCTCCTCTATTAGAGACTTCATTATTTATGTATTTTTTTTTAGGTAAAAGACACACAAAATCACACAGAAAATCAGTTTATATACAAACAAGTTTTATGAAAAAATTGTTTGAACTAACATGAACTAACAGAATCAGAATGTGAGGAATCCTGATTCTGATTTTATTCCCGTTTTCAGGAAAAAAAAGAAAAAAATTTACAAAAAGTAAAAACATTTTAGAAAAGTTCGACAACTTAAATAAATAAACAAATGATGAGGAATGTCTCTTACTAAAGAAATATAACAGAATGTACAAAATATATATATATAAAAAATATATATATTTGCATTGACCGTGCATTTAACACCCAGAGACCGAGGGCAGAGAGAAGACGTTGTAGTTTATCAACACAAAACATTTAACAACAGAAACAATCAACCAACCGTCTCCATGAACCGACACTGTAGAAAAATAAAGCTTTACCTGAAGAGGGGAGCAGACATATTCAAAAAAACATATCTTTTCCGACTCCTGATCTGCAGCTTTTCAAACTCAAGGCACTCTGAACACGAACCCTCGACGAGTGTCGAGCCTCTACGAGGAACTGCTCCGTCCCCCGTGAACAGCAGGGGGTCACTGTGGAGCACACAGAGTCACTCAGAGAAAAAAAAAAAAAAAAACTCTTCCCAGCAGCCAAACGCTGACCAATCAGAGGCTCTGCTGGCTGGGGGAGGAGTCAGGTGTGATGGGGTTGGCAGCGTTGGCAGCGTTGGCAGCGTTGGCAGCGTCGGCGGCGTCGGCGGCGTCTGTGCGCTGCCCGTCGCTGCCAGTCACCCACGTGTGGAGGAGGATCTGCTCCAGGGTTGGCCGGTCTGACAGCTGCTGGCTCAGGCACCAGCCAATCAGCTGCTGGCACTCTGAAGTAAAAACAAACAAGGAGGAGATGAAGAACACTCATCTCTGGTTTTGTTCCGACTTCGATGTAAAAACCTGGTCGCGTGATCTCGTCACGCTCCGGCTCACCTGAGGAGACGTCGCGTCTGAAGTAGATCCGTCCTCTCAGGATCTCCTTGTCCTGTTGGAAGGGGATGTCCCCGCACACCATGTCGTACAGCAGCACGCCGAGAGACCACACTGTAGCCGAGCGACCGTGGTACAGACGGAACCGGATCCACTCCGGAGGACCATACACCAGCGTGCCTGGAGGGAGGAGAGTTACATCACTACAGGTGTAATGTTCAGAAATTTCTCAAACAGAGAGGAAGAAGGCCATAGTGGAGAAGAAGGCCACTGAGGAGAAGAAGCAGCAGCCCCCCCCCCCCCCCCCCCCCCCTTGCACTCTTTGTTCCATCAGCAAGCAGGGCAGGAGTCAGCAGGTCCAGGTCAAAATCAAAAGTATTTAATATTGTTAACAGAAGCCAAAACAATCACAAACCAAATTACACTATCGATAGTAAAATATTTCAAGAAATATGAGACCCCGTTCATACCACAGGACAGATAGATGTATCTGCCCCATGGTACGAAGGAAGTCTGATTCTCTCAGGGGACAAACAGCTCCTTTGCCCCCCCAGAGTTACATTCCTCAACCTATCGATCAGCTCCTCGATTGGCTGAAGTCCAATGGGCTCCTCCTTGGATCCTGACCCATTGTCCTGGGCAGACACCTCTGTGAACTACCCACTTCCCCCGCAGATTTACACCTTCTGACATTCCTCAAACCCCCATCACAGACTCAATATACATTCAATGACCACACTCCTTGGTTTAACACTTCCTAAGTAAACACACTGTGACACATAATATCCAGCACTAGGAATGCTTTAAAACTTAAAATTCCTCACACAGGTACAGTGTGTGTCAGAGTGGAGCAGGAAGTGACGGATCACCATCGTGCGGGAAAATACTCCCGGAGACGCTGACGACATTACAGAACCGGTGCATGATGGGACGGTAGTCACTGACCCAAAACACCTTCCCAATATTTTAAAACGTCTAGATTTTCAGAAACAATCCCCACAGCTCTTCAGATTCTCTCAGCTGATCGGACTCACCATTGAACTCGGTGAAAGCCTCGTCTTTGAGGAGGGCCCCCGAGCCGAAGTCGATCAGTTTGAGCTGCCCGGTCCTCAGGTCCACCAGCAGGTTCTCGTCCTTGATGTCCTGGCTCAGCTCGGGACGCTCCATCACCATCAGCCAGCCGTCCGCCTGCTCCCACCAGTCCAGCAGACGCACCACGCCGCCGAACGCCCCGCCCACTTTCTTCAACATCACCACCTCCAGAGGAACCACAGCGCCACACTGAGGAAGAAACGGATCATCAGCTCGCTGTGCATGAATTAAAATGCATGCAATTACTAAATGTGGGACTAATTAGTCTTTTGTGCTGGTAAATAATGCGTTTTAATTGTTCATTGTTGTCATCTTGTACACGGGCATTTTTCATAAAAGGATGAATGAACTAACATAGTAGCTGAAGTGGTGGTTAAACTGACAGGAAGTTGTTATACAACAGTTATATCTGCATGTATGATCTCACCAGAGAGCCCCACCCCGTCACTCTGTCTCTGCACACGTGCTTCACAGCAACCTGCATGTAAACAAACGCCATCAACACACCGTACAGTTATAACATACTATATAAGAGGGTAGATGATGGTTATCTGTAAAAACACATCATCAACTGCCATAATATCAATCTCTGACTGTTAACAGTCACACAAAGCTCTTTGTTTTTCTTCAATATTGAATTAAAAAGCATTCCCCCACCAGTTTTTGGATAATTTCATAAAAATATGATCAATCATGTAACTATTACCGTTTCCTCAAAGAGAATAAAGCGAAGTAACACGATTGATTTTCACTATAAGAGGAAGTGTAAGCGTCACAGACCACGTTTCTTTGTGAAAACAAAGACCACATGCCAGGCACACCCGGGATGAGTCAAGTTACACAGCTGACATGAGGGGAAACTGGAAGTAAGGTGGAATAGTCACCGCCTTCCAAATAAAAGCCAAACCATAATGCGCAGTTGGTTTTCACACATGGGAATTTACCTCGGTGTTTTGGTTCTGAACAATAAATATATGAAGAGAAAATTAAATGAAGTAAGAAAAACATCACAAAATAGAAATGTAGGTAAATAAGAAAGTAGAATATGGGAAAAAAAAAATAATATATGTGAAATATATCTGTTATCTACAACAGCTAGGATAATCGGAAGATGTTTTAGTTTTAGTCAATTTACAATTCAAATAACTTGCTAATATTTTGTAACGCTTTAGTGCTGCTTTTATTTTTGAAGGCAGAAACCGGAAGCCCAGCCGCCTGCGGTGTGTGTAGCTTGACGCGTGCTCGCCCAGCAGCGGCCATGTGCTGTGGGACCAAAACAAAGCGGCTCTCCGCGCTCTTCTTACCGGCAGCCCGTCGGAGAGGCGCGCGGCCGAGTAGACGGTGCCGAACCCCCCCCCCTGCCGAGCACCGAGCCCAGTCGGTACAGCTTCTCAAACGGCTGCTTCTCCTCCGCTTTGACTAAAGAATAAATACAAACTAGAAAATGCATTTCCTGCTAAAAATGCGTTGGAATGCTGAAAGCTGAAATGAATTGCAAAAACATTGCTGAAAATACAGAAATGAGAGACTACCTGTCTGAAAAATGTTGAAGCCCGAAAGCATTTAAACTGCACTGCTGAAAACCCTTCTATTGAAACGTCTAACTATGGTGTCTGTAGCAGAAAGTATGAGAAAGAAGAAGGCTTTGAACGTTGAAGAAGTTTAACAGGATTTGAAGATTTTCTCCATAGATATCCCATTCAAAACAAATTGCAAACAGCTTAATATTATAAATAGTTTAAAGATTACAAATATGAAGTCATATCACCCTCTCCTGAAAGAGCTGAACATTTTGATATTCTAACGGTTTCTGTGGCTTAAACAATGTCAGCAGTAGTGATATTTGTAGTAGTAGTAGTAGAAGTTGTAGTTGTAGTAGAAGTATTATCATTAGTAGAAGTACTAGTAGCATTAGAATAAGTACTAGTAGTAGCAGTAGTGATATTTGTAGTAGGAGTAGTAGTAGTAGTAGTAGAAGTATTATTAGTAGTAGAAGTATTAGTAATTAGAAGAAGTAGTAGAAGTAGTAGTATCAGTTGTCGTAGTAATAGCTGTAGTAGTGGTCGTAGTATTTAATATAACAGTAGTAGTAGTCGTAGTAGTAGTAGTTGTAATGGCAGTATTTGAAGTAGCAGTAATAGCAGTAGTAGTAGTACTATAGCAGTCCTACTAATAGCTGTAGTAGTATTAGTACTGGTAGTAGCATGAATAGCAGTAGTAGTAGTAGCAGTTGTAGTATAAGTAATTGTAGTGGTAGGAATAGCAGTAGTGGTAGTAATAATATTGATAGTAGCAGTAATAGTAGTAGTAGTAGCAACAGCAAAAGTTGGAGTTGTAGTAGTAGTAGTATTAGCAGTAGTAGTAATACTAGAAATATTAGCAGCAGTAGTAGTAGTTGTCACAGTATTAATAACAGCATTAATTATTTCAACAAAAAAGCCTCATTTTGAGCTTAATGTTTAAATACAGTTAATCCATGGGGCTTTTATTTTGAAAGAGTTGGGCTGGGTGGGGGAGAGAGGAGGAGAGGACACAGAATCGGAATGTATGAAACACACAAACAGAGGTTATTAAATGACAGGATTCATTCACAGAAAGGGAGAGAGAGAGACAGGCAGACAGACAGACAGATGGACTGAGTGTGTAGAGAGAGACAGACAGACAGACACAGAGAGAGAGAGAGAGAGAGAGAGAGAGAGAGTGTGTGTGTGTGTGTTACTGGTTCCCACGGTGACGACGCAGCGGTTGGAGAGTCAATGAGTCTGTGTGTTTATAAACATCAGTAATTAGCTCAAGCACGAACACCTGGCAGCCTGGCAGCCTTTTCATGAGAAAAAGACTGGAAAACACCTGTCAAACAAAACCACAAACCCCCATAACCATACCCCCTATTTTTCCAATATTAATACTGGAGCGCAAGGATGACTTGAAGAACAGATCATGCGAAAATTGGATCTGTAGTGTAAAAAAAAGTGGCTTCAATGGCGATTTAGAAATGGGGTACGGTTGTCTGTGCAAGACTTTTTTGAAGTACGTTTTAACATTGGGGTCTATGGAGGAGAAAGTTGGTTTTCCTCTCAATTAAAGGCTTTTGTTCCAAATGTGTAAATATGTGGGATTCCACAGTCATTTGTCTACGACAAGGACAAGATTAGCTACGTTTCCATCCAAAAATTATGCATGAAGAGTGAAAATTGAGGAGTTAGTGGCAAAAGACAAATATTTTTTTCACAGGAATCTCAAGCTCCTCTTCACTCTAGCGGTGACATCACGCACTCTAAGCTGCGCAATACACACCCATTATAAAAGCAGAAAAGGACTGAAAAACACATAAAAGCAAAATTGCTACAGTTCAAAAAGTGTAAAAGATATCAAAATGATTATAACATACAATGATTGATCAGGGTTTTCTCAACATTCAAAAGTTTAAATGGTGTCTGTAGCTGAAAGTATGAGGAAGTAGAAGGATTTGAAAGTTGAAGAAGTTTAAGAGGATTTAAAAATATTCGCCATAGACATCCCATTCAAAAAATAGGTTGCAAAAAGCTTCATAATTCAAAAAGTTGAAAGATTGAAAATATGAAGAGACATAGCACACATGAGCTGAAAGAGCTGAACATTTACATAGTTGAACGGTTTCTGTAGCTTAAAAACTGAAGAAGAAGAAGAGTTTCAAGCGCGACGGAAGAAATAGTGGAATAAAGATTCGAAGAACAATACTTAAAATGCTGAATCAGCATGGCTGTCATAGACTGCATCATATATGATGAAGAGGCCCAGATGGTGTATATGTGGCACAACAAGTCATATGTCGTTCAGAAAGTACAATAATTGTTTGGGTGTAATGTAAGTTAAGAGAGTTTACTATGTTTCCTATGTGTTTATGAGGAGGAAGTGTTAATTGTAGTTAAAATTGAGGGTACAGCGTTATTTATCATCAGCTACATGTTAGGCAGTAGATCCAGTGGATCGCCAGTAGGTGTCAGTGTTGCGACATAAGCAGTGTCTGTGACGGAGAGCCACACTGAAGTCTCGCGAGGATGAGAATCTCTGTACAGGATAGAAGTGGAACGCGCTGTGGAGCGACTGTACACCTAAATGTATATTTTTGTATGTTACAGAGCACTTTCATTAAATGTGTAGCACCAGATTGAGCCTGTGTGACGTCATTCTGTGCACGCTACATATAGTGCTGGGTCACGTGGTGCAATTCTCCTGAAACTTGGTGTGCGTGTTAGTATGAAGCCAGAGCAGGTGTGTGTCAAGTTTGGTGGCTTTAGCTTGTTCCTATGGCATGGCTGTCATGTGGGCATGAATGATTTGATAGCAAGGGTGTGTTCTGGAGGCTAAGCAAAAACCCTACAGATGGCCATACTGAGCAATTTACTGAGGAGCATGGGGGAATGAATGCCTTCAAGGCTGGAGCGACTGCCCCCCGATTCCTCTACTTCAGGGCGGGGCGGTTCCACGCCATTTCAGCAGGCAGCAGCAGCAGATAACAGGCAAACAGTTTGCCTCTCCCCGAATTGCATGATGAAATACCGTATCTAAATGGCTCTTTTTCCTTCCTTTTCTTTTTTCTAGATATGACTCGCACAAAGATGGTTCACGCTTGCCCTCTCTGTCAGAAAGTATGTGCGGCCATGCCCCACCATCTGAAAAATGAAAGGCCACCTCGAGCTGGACCGTGGTGCTCGGGAGCTACAACAAAAGGCAGCCAAATATCAGGTGACGGTGATGCATCTGGCGCAGTTGAGAGCCTCGAACCCTGCCGTCCCCATGCACACGGAGATGGACTTGAGTCCAGAACATGAGCACGATCCTCAATAAACGTTTCAGAGAGCAGGTATGAATTTGTCACACACTTGCCCATGGCAGCATAGTCACGTGCCTTACGGGTTTGGTGAGCGAAACTCTAGGCTCTAGGCTATCAAGAAAAGAAAGAGGACAGGAGTGGGGTTGTATTGAAGACCAACTCTGACTGGATGATCTGTGAAACCTGACACTCTGAGTTGAAGAGACCACCACCTGACCTGGGAGTGTCTAAGAGTGTCGGAGAAAGTACAAAAAAATGAAATGCAAAGATTTTTTTTCCGGTTTCATACTACAATATCAACAAGGCCATCTTTCCATCTACATGGACTGGAGAGGGAACGATGAAAATGTGAAAAGGAGTGTGCAGGATGGCGAGAGAGGAAAAGTATGATGGCATGGAAGAGAGGGGAAGGATAAAGGTATGAAGAGACATGAAATAACGTCAGAACGAAAACAATCTATCACATCTGTCTTTTCTCTGATAATGATCAACAAGTATGCCCAACAAATGGAAATGCTTGAGAAAAATGGTTGCTAATCTATTTCTGGTCAAAACAACTCAAGTCAAAACCTCTAGCATCCCTAAAACATGGGGGGAAATAATGAAAGTGATAAGAATATTAACATTTACGTTATCTCATCATTGTTTGTTCTTTAAATTTCCATGATGACAGCGGGCTCACTTTGGGGGTCACGTTGCCCCCCTGAGCTGCTCAGCCAATCAGAGTATGGGGTTTGGTAAAGCTTCTCAGAACGGCCCACCTCTGGCCTGTCGACACTCATCTTCAGACACGGTAAAAGCAGGTCCCTCTCTCTCTGTGTTTACCTCCGTTACTTTTAATGGAAATTGAATGAAAAAAAGTGTGACACCTCTCTGCAATTAGCGCAATCATTTGCGCCCTGTCAGTTATGTGAACTGATACAGTAGTGTGTCAGTGGAATTATTCATTAGAATTAGTTGCTTCGCCTGGTTTAAGTGTTTGAACCGTCAAAGTTCTCCTGTTTTGTCACGCTTTTAGAAAGTTTGGACTTTAAAAAGGCATTACATGTTTACCCCAAACGTTTGCGCTGATTCAAGACGGGGGGAGGAGGAGGGGGGGCTGCGCCATTGTTAGAGGTGTTAGAGGAGGTTGCTGATTCATGAAGCATATCGGGTCAGAGTTAGGTAAGGGTGTGATAACCACCATGACTGAATCGGTTTCCTATCACAGACAATCTTTCTGCTTTGACCGTGTTTCTCCAAACTTTATTCTTTCCAGATTGCTCAAGTGAAGAGAAGACAATGGCAGAAGAAACTAAGAAGTAAGATTTGGTTGTGTCGTTAATGTTCCCTTCAGTGGATTTCTCTGCATTTTGAGTTGAAGAATTCCTTATTTCAATGTTAATGAAATGTTCATTTCAATAATAATTCAATGTCCAACCTTTTGTCATCATCTTGAAGGTCCCCACAGGTGGAACATCTGGGTCATCACCAACACCAGAGGATGGACTTTCAGGGGATAATATCTCTGTGTTGCTCTCAAAGTCCAGGCTTGTTTCCTATAAGGGAAAAACAAAACAATATAAAGCACTGGCAGTAGTTACTGTTATACATTGAAGAAGGATATGAAACCCTTGTAGTTTTAAGTAAAGGTACATGATAACAACACAGCGGTGAATGTATGGTTGGGACCATGTTTGCCATTTTTTCCCATGTGATGAAAATATGACAACCTAACTCATTCTGATACAAACTGTACATTATAAAAAAGTGAATGGGCTGCAAACAAGCAGATATCAAGAGTAGATACATGCTGCAAGTTCCAAATGCAGTAGATTTTCCCATTAGTAACAATGGCAAAGTAAAATGTGAGGCGCTGCCCAGGTGTAGACATTGTAGCCAAATGTTAGGTTTGGTGAATGCATATAGCTTGCACACAACCACTAATGAATTATTTTGTCTCAAAACACCCACAACTCAAATATAGTGCAATCTCATTGTAGCTGCACATATAGCTGGGGCTCTACCCAATGTCATTTTTTGACATTTGTTTGAGGTTTACGGATGAAGCTCAGAATGTCTGTCATCTGCTTATGTCGTCATCACCCAAAAAATGTATTTCTCAAACAAAATTGTCATTGAATGAAGTGATTCATCAAATGAAATGAGGTAGTCCTTTTTATTAAATGAACTTCCTTGAATGAAAATAACTTTTGTTCACAAAATGACATAACAATAGGTGCAGAGTGCCGTGGTGCTTGCTGTCAATGAGAGAGAGAGTGACAGAGAGAGGGGAAGGGAAGGTAAAAGGTGGACTATTGCATGCAATGTTCCTTTAACTTTCTTTTGCTATACTGAATAGTTTGAAGCTTTTAAGCATCATTCATAACGTTGACACTCAAGTTACTAATATTAATAACTTACAGAAACATTGAATGCAATAGTACACCTTTCACCTTCTTTCTCACTCACACACACACAGCGAGTGACGCAGTCCTCATCTCTGTAATTGTCCAGTCCAAAACTCAAAATTGATTGAAAAAAGAACATGTTTTATTGAACAAACTATTGTGCATCAATCCATATTTTTTGGAGTTAAGGCTTTCGCTTTCGATTATACGCAAATCTTTTATTTGCGTATAATAGTTGTGTAGAATGGAGTTTGTAGTTTGTAAAAATGTGTTAGATTGTACGTTTTACCCAGATCTTTTATTTTTTGGGGGGATATTCATATTCATATTCATAAATTGTACACATGCATAAATGGACTTTTTTCGACGGTAAATGCTACAGCGGACCCGAATTCGGGTCCGTCGGGCTTTAACACAATGAATGAATAGACATGCAAAAAAAAAAAAAAGCAGTGGAGAATTCAAATGTTGATTTAGAATTTGCCTATCATCTTTTATGATTGAAGATTTGAAGCTTCCAACTCTACAGTACAGCCAGCAAGTAATCATTTCTGATTACCTGGGTGGATACTTGCATTGTAACTGGCAAATAACAATAACAGGGTGAAGTAAACTATTAGGAGGCCTGTCATTAGGGATAGGACCAGTTCAAAGGGTTTGTTTGACACTTACCAAGCTCGTGGAAGCTGCAAGTGGCTCAGATGAAAGTTCTGATAGTGATGAGATCTCCCCATCTTTGTTTGGACTTCCTGAGGGCTAAAACAGCAGGGAGAGAGGCAGATACAGAGGACACATGTATTAGCATTTCTCAAGAAAATGAGTTTCAGAAAGAGAAAAATAGAAAAAGTGTTTAGTGTGTCAACATTAAAAATTGCAGTTCTCTGTCTCTCCCTTCGCCCTTTCTAATTGTTTCACTGCTATGAACTGGTCTGCTTGCATCAAGGAGAGAAAGAGAAAAAGAAAGAGACACACCGAGAGATAGAGATAGTTTGTGTGTGTGTGTGAGAGAGAAGAGGAGAGTGTGCATGATAGAGCTAGTTGTCATGGAGAGCTAATTAAACCTTTAAATGTGTTTGTTAAAGAATGGGGTTTGATGTTTAATTTCCAATTCAATTTGTTTCTTATATAAATGTATTATTTGTTCAAGTATTTGTTTCATTACACTTCTATTGAGCTGTATTAACACATAGTTTAGTCATGGTGTGGTGACTGTGGCTAAGTGGAGAGCAGGGCCGTCCTTCAATCAGAGGATCGGCAGTTTGAACCCCGGCTCCTGCTCCACCAGTCGCATGTCGATGTGTCCTTGAGCAAGACACTTCACCCTGAAATGTCTCCCGTAGCTGTGCCTACGGTGTGATAGAATCTGAATTGGAAGTCGCTTTGGATAAAAGCGTCTGCTAAATCACTGTCATGTAATGTGTGAGTTTTTCAGGTCAAAGAGGCAAAGTATATAGAATTTGGGGGAAGATATGCATTTCCATCTATATATAACATACCAGCCATGAAGGCCAGGTTAAAGTAACCTATCAGGAGGCTGTCATATGGGACAAACTAAAAGCACTACTTGTTTGACACTTACCAAACACTTGGAAGACTCCAGTAGCTCAGATGGAAGGCTTGGTGCTGATGAGGTCTCCCTCTCTGGGTTTGGACTTCCTGAGGACTAAACACCAGAGACAAACACATATTACCATTTCTCCAGAACAAGACGTTCACAAAGAGCTGAAGAGCCAGATCTCTACACTCATACACACATTTTCTTTATTACTAAAACTAAAACATAATGTGCAGGAGGCCCCATTGAAAAGTCTTTGTAATTTAAGATCAGATGTTCAAGTCTTGGTTCTATGAATACTGTATCACTTTTTAAAGAGCCCCACCATCATTACCTGCATTTGGTGTTTTTCATATTCCATGTGCCTGAATAAGCATTGATTGTGATGCTTCCTCAGGCGATCTAAGCGTGCGCTCAGCCTGGTGGATGGTGCACTCTGTCTGCAGGAGGTTAAACACAGAACAGTTGATGTGACGTCTATTTACCTAGAGATCCATCACTTTTAACTTCTAATAGAAATATCTGTCATTTGAGGTGTGACCAGCTCTACAGTTAACCTGGCTATATTTAAGTCAAGAAAACTTCATGTTTACAGCTTGTGGAGATAAAGTTAATCAAGTCCATGCTTGAACCTATTCAAAGTAATAATCTTCCATACTTAAACACTTGTTATAGAGATAATAAACTGGCTTGAGTGAAGTTCAAGAAGCTCTAGTCAGTGTGTTAACCTGCACTTAATTCATCAGCTTACAGTGGCTTTCTCCAGTCAGCTGGCTTCTTAACTGGCATGACTGTCAACAAGAAGTATGGTTTCTGGGGACAGGGTAGTGGATTTCAGAGACCAGTGCAGGTAACGCTAAACGGGTTTCTAGCCTGCTTCTTACATGAGTGAGCACTTGCAGAACAGATGGAGCGGATGAAAGCAAAGATCTTTAATCGAAACGATGCGTCCTCGTATTTAAAATAGCTGCAACCAAAGTCCGACTGAAACTTAAAGTAACAAAGCAGACTAAGTCCGTTTCCACTAGTGCCCAACTGACTGTTTCTACATTTAGACCCGTTCATCGTTGAGAGGCTCTCTGTCTAACTCACTGCGCAGTTCGGCTCCGACACGACCCCCCCCCCACACACACACACACACACACACACACACACACACACACACACGCCGCCAGCAGCGTCTATCAGTAATAATTTGATAAGTAATTATAAAAAATATTCGAAATTCAAGTCTGTTACTGATCTGCAGAACTATGTAATAACCTGGTTACCTGGTGCATGCAAACACATTGGGAAGAGTAATTGAACAAAATAAGTTATGGTAACTTGAGATACTCAATATAAAAAGCTAATGATAGCTACTGGTGGCTGTAAAGTAGCAGGTGAAAAAGCTTTTATTTAAATATTTTATTAGCAGTCCATAATCTGGAAAATGCTGACAACATAGTCCAATGCTGGCGGGAAGCTATGTCACGTTAGCATAACCATCCCATGCTAATATACAATTGAGTGAGATTTTGGCCGCAAACATGTGCTTAGCCGAACAAATATCAACTAAAACGGTTAACGGTTTAGTTTTATGTAATGTTACTTACTTTGTTGTCATTTGTTTACCCTTCTTGGGCATCAGTTGCGTTTCTGTCCTGTGCGGCCTGCTGCTGATGCGTCGTGATCCTTCTGATTGTCATCAGGAAGGAGAAACTTATAGACTGCGGCGAGTGGGGGGTGGGGACAGGTGAACCGGGGAGCGCAAATGTCAGGAAAAGTGTGTTCCTCCCTCACTTCTTTGAGTCAGTGCAGAAATAGTACCATTGCATTGCTTAATTCGTGTTTCTTTAAAATATCAGTACTTCGAAATAAAAAATATTTAAGCACATTTTGAATATCCTTATTTCTAAATTAATATTACAAAGTTGTGCTGATGTTGCAAACTATGTAAAAAAAACATAGCAAGTTGACGATCATAGTGTGCTGTATTAATAGTTTGGTATTGAATGCTTGTGTCTATAATTGATATTAATAAACATTATATAACGCATGTTCCTAATGTGTGTGTGTATATATATATATATATATATATATATATATATATATATATATATATATATATATATATATATATATATATATATATGTTTATATTGCAGGTCATTTGGAGTAAGCAGAGTGGAGTTATGAATTTTTCACACACTTACCCATGCCAGCATAGTCACGTAACAGGGGTTTCGTGACCGTTAACTGACCCTTAAATAATTAATAGCGTTTGAGGAGTTAGTGCTAGACTTACGAAATTTTGTGTGTGTGTTTGTCTTATGCCAGTGCTAATGTTATCCGATTGTGGTGTTTCTAGCTCTTTCCTTTGGTATAGCTGCCATTGGCTCCCATTCAATAAGAGGATTTTTTTCGCATTTTCGGGGGCGGGTTCACACACGCTGTGAGCATTTGTGTCAGCGGCAAGAAGGATGGACATGGATGATGAGCTCTATGATGTGGGCACCGAAAACACAACCAATCTCCTGGATAAATTTGAAATGTATGAACAACTGACGGATTTCATGCATGCGGATGTGCACATGCCCGTGCACTGCACTACGGTGTCGCATCCGCATCATTTTCTCAGATATATGTTTGATATTGATGAGGTGGTAGTCGGGTTCAAGAAACTTCAAGGCTTGCATCGTGGCCTTCACTATCTCCTACTACCACGCCTCTTCCCGAACACACTCAAGGACTATTACCATTTTGAGAAGAAACATATGGATATGGGCACTTACAGCCAAGATGGCAAAAGGGCACTGCGGAATGTAGTTGGACACACTCTGGGATACTCACTTAGCCACACACACACACACACACACACAGGTTCAAGTTTCAGTTGGGGCAAAGCCACTCATCCTTGATAAAGAGCTATTAAGAAATGTGTATCCACCTTTGCTGTTTACTGATTATCACTAGATTGTAGTGGCAGACAGATTATGTCAAGTACTTGACTTAATTATGGCAGACACTTGTGTATATTGTAAATAGTTTGAACTTTTGTGCACACACTTATGTATATTGTAAATAGTTTGAACCTTCATCCACACACTTGTGTCTTCATGCACACACTTGTGTATATTGTAAATAGTTTGAACCTTCTTAACACACTTGTGTATATTGTAAATAGTTTGAACCTTCTTAACACACTTGTGTATATTGTAAATAGTTTGAACCTTCGTGCACACACTTGTGTATCTTGTGTATATTGTAAATTGTTTGAACCTTCATGCATACACTTGTGTATATTGTAAATAGTTTAAACCTTCATGCACAGACTTGTGTATATTGTAATTAGTTTGAACCTTCATGCATTGACTTGTATGTATTGTAAATAGTTTGAACCTTCATGCACACACTCGTGTCTTCATGCACACACTTGTGTATATTGTAAATAGTTTGAACCTTTGTGCACACACTTGTTTATATCGTAAATAGTTTGAACCTTCATGCACACACTTGTGTATATTGTATATAGTTTGAAACTTCATGCACAGACTTGCGTATATTGTAAATAGTTTGAACCTTTATGCACAGACTTGTGTATCTTGTAAATAGTTTGAACCTTTATGCAGAGACTTGTGTATATTGTAAATAGTTTGAACCTTTATGCACAGACTTGTGTATATTGTAAATAGTTTGAACCTTCATGCACTCTTGTGTATATTGTAAATTGTTTGAACCTTCATGCATACACTTGTGTATATTGTAAATAGTTTAAACCTTCATGCACAGACTTGTGTATCTTGTAAATAGTTTGAACCTTCATGCACAGACTTGTGTATATTGTAATTAGTTTGAACCTTCATGCATTGACTTGTGTATATTGTAAATAGTTTGAACCTTCATGCACACACTTGTGTCTTCATGCACACACTTGTGTATATTGTAAATAGTTTGAACCTTTGTGCACACACTTGTTTATATTGTAAATAGTTTGAACCTTCTTAACACACTTGTGTATATTGTAAATAGTTTGAACCTTCATGCACAGACTTGTGTATATTGTAAATAGTTTGAACCTTTATGCACACACTTGTGTCTTCATGCACAGACTTGTGTATCTTGTAAATAGTTTGAACCTTCATGCACAGACTTGTGTATATTGTAAATAGTTTGAACCTTCACGCACAGACTTGTGTATATTGTAAATAATTTGAACCTTCACGCACAGACTTGTGTATATTGTAAATATTTTGAACCTTCATGCATACACTTGTGTAAATTGTAAATAGTTTGAACCTTTGTGCACACACTTGTTTATATTGTAAATAGTTTGAACCTTCTTAACACACTTGTGTATATCGTAAATAGTTTGAACCTTCATGCACACACTTGTGTATATTGTATATAGTTTGAAACTTCATGCACAGACTTGCGTATATTGTAAATAGTTTGAACCTTTATGCACAGACTTGTGTATATTGTAAATAGTTTGAACCTTTATGCACACACTTGTGTCTTCATGCACAGACTTGTGTATCTTGTAAATAGTTTGAACCTTCATGCACAGACTTGTGTATATTGTAAATAGTTTGAACCTTCATGCATTGACTTGTGTATATTGTAAATAATTTCAACCTTCACGCACAGACTTGTGTATATTGTAAATAGTTTGAACCTTCATGCATTGACTTGTGTATATTGTAAATAATTTGAACCTTCACGCACAGACTTGTGTATATTGTAAATAGTTTGAACCGTCATGCATACACTTGTGTATATTGTAACTAGTTTGAACCTTGTAATGGAGTGAGACCTCTGCTCGCAGGAGGCCGCGGACCTCTCGCTCTTTCGTTGTTGTTTGAGCAACGAAGTCACGCTAAGAAAAATCAGCTGGATCCGGCTTACAATGAAAAAGTATTTATAATTCACAAATGCTAAAAAGACAATTACAAACTGAATTACACTGTCGACAGTAAGGAATCGCGAAACCGAGTTCAAACACTCTCCCCCCCTAACCGGCCAACAAACGCCAGTTTACAGTAAAGAAGATCGCCAAGAACTGAATAGCGTCTCTCCGAACAATGTTTTTATACCCAAAAGTCAACGGTTTACATTCAAAATCTAGTAACAACTTCAGTGGCTGGCTAAAATTCAATTGTCTCCTCCTGGCCTCAGACAATGCTCTCCATTGGTCCATATGATGATCCTTGTAATGTCCGTTGGTCCACCTCCTCGTAAAAGCTTCGTCCATCCGACCCCCGCTTAACCACCGTCCTGTCTCCCGCGGTGCCGATTCACCTCCGACCCATCACATCTCCATATATGGTCATGAAAAACTCTGAAACTCTCACCCTTCCTCTCCTTGCCCTCTCTCTACTCCAAACAGTCAACTACTATACTTCTAGTCTAATACATTCAATTGATTAAGATTGTGTGGTTTATCACTTTTGTAAGTAATATATGTTGCACTTATACTATCCTTTACAAGTGAATATACTGTAAACCTATTATACATTTCATAAGTGAATATTTTGTGAACATATGATATTTTATACTTTCTTTAGGTGTGCTTTAAATCAAACTATTGTACTTCTAAACTTAAATTCCTCACAACCTTCATGCAAACACTTGTGTATATGTGTATATTAGAAATAGTTTGAACCTTTGTGCACACACTTGTGTATCTCATCCCTCCAGACACAGTTTCTCCATCTTCGACTTGGCCAATGTTTTTTTTTAATATTTTAATTTCTGTACCTGTGCACAAAGAGTCACTTTTGGGTAGCTTCTAATTTAAAGGGACCCGGTGTCCTCAGGGATATCCAGAATGCCCTGGCGTTAAACAGTGTCTTGAGAGACAATCTGGCTGATTTATTGTTACCAAATGGTTCTGCCTTGTTACAATATGTTGATGACATCATGATTTGCAGCCCAACAGAAGAAGCATGCAGATTAGAGTAATTTACAATTACAGTTATCCTACTTAAATGTTGGCTGCAAATGGTCACAAGGCTATCCGTCAAATTGAAATTTGCTCTGGATAGTTTCATATCTGGGACATGTGATCACAGCAGAGGGCAAAACCCTCTCTCCCAAGAGAATACAGGCAATTCAAAATGTGCCTAAAACACAACTAAGAAACAAATGATGAGCTTTATATGAATGACGTCATATTAGATCAGTGGATCCTAAACTTCTCAGAAAGAGAGGCATCCCTCTCTTCTATGATTCATGGTAAACATCTTTCTGCTCAGAACAAACTGACCTGGACTGACTGCTCGACTGCTGCCTTTAATGACATAAAGGACGCTTTACTGTCAGCTCCGACACTTGGACTACCTAAACTAGACGTGGACGAAAGAGACGTTTACATGACATCAGTTTAGACTCACGAACATGGGGAGCTCATGGTTCCTTTCTGCCGTTTCACATATTAGATTAGATTAATACATTAGATGTGCCTAACATTACTGTGGAACGATGTATTATCCATTATTTTATTAATATGTTTAGCTCTATTAATCGTGAATACAGAACTCATGTAACTCTTGTTGCTTTATGAATAAGAGGAAAAAGTAACTAGAGTAAAGACAACATTTTGAATTGAAAGTCACCATGAATAAACAGAGATATTCCACCTCCAGATCCATCCTCTCTTGCATGGTGAACTGAACTGTATTTTGTTATTTTAAAGATGTATCTAGAGTCCTCAGTAAACCATGTTTCTGACAGGCCAATAAATGCAAATTCATGCTTAAGTAAAGACAAATAATGAATTAATTTGTCATAGTTGCTAGGAAGACTTCTTATATTCAGATGACAAGTAAAGAAGGTATTCCCTAAAACTGTCTGTGTTATGAAATGTGATGTTCACACTAACGCTTCTGATCCCATTTCAACAGGAAATGCTGCAGCTGATGCTACGATTAAGCAAGCGGGTTTTTTATTATCAGGTTACTCTTTTTAGCTCACAACACTTATGCTAGGTGAGCCTACAGAAGTATCCCTCACTTATGATATTCAATTATTGCAGACAATTGCCACATGCTCTCTTCCAGTAGCACACTAAATTAGCTCACAGCAGAGATAACATGGTACAAGGGAAATATGAAGTTTTAAGTCCCATTGCAGGATGAATAAAGTATCTATCTATCATCCATCCATCCATCTATCTATCTATCTACTATCTAAACTCTCAAGATAACATGGTGACATGATGAGCTGAGCCTCTACATTAAATAATATAAATATCACTGTATTCAAATTAGTTGTTAACTGGCATTAAGGAATGTAAAAGAACTGCAGCGATAAATATTTGTATTTTATTAAGTTATTATTAGGAATTACAATACAATACGTTATGATGTATCACAGCAGGGATTTATCAGAATAGACTAAGTAGCATCATTCATCTGTGGATTTCAGGATTTTAAGAAGAGACTTAAAGTAACGGTCAGTGGAAACAAAGCAAAGAAATATGCTATGTTATTGTATTAATTCATTATAATCTTTTAACGGCAGACATGGGATGATTTTATTTGGCACAATTTTACACATTTTTAAAGCACTTATCCCTTTAACCAGTGTTTCCTTATCCTTTTGCATGGTTTTACTTTCCCCCCTTTTTTCCCCTCAGCCCAGTTTTAAAGCACTTACCTTTTAGATGTGGTGTCTGTGTATTTATACTCTTGTTGTGTTTTATAATTTATTTTATTATATATGTGTGTTATATTTATGTTTTTATTTATATATTTATTAAGGAAACACAATGTATTATTTTGTTCTTGTTCTTTTATCCCCTGCTGTCTGTTTTTATGAATTTTATTTCCAGTCTTTTAAAGCGAGGGTTTCTTTCAGTGGATGGACCTGTACCCCCCCCCCCCCCCCCCCCCCCCCCCCCCCCCCGGCTGGGGGGAACATGGAGCTCTTATCCTGTTTTAACTTTTAACCTCCTCTCCCTTAAACATTCCCTCTCCGACTGCCCCGCTGGTGGGTGCTCTGCTGCGAAGCTGTTTTAACACTGAGCCCCAGTTTCGTGTTCCTCTAGCTGTACCACTCCCCTTTCTTTGGAAACGAAGCGAACAAGCCTCTGCTGCTGCCCAAAACTCAGGTGATTGACTGCGTTGTGAAGGTCCTGGACCAGACACCTCCTCATAATGCGAGTAGTGTTTGTCAGAGCCGGTCAGGTCAGCAATGAGGTCGCCATCCTGTCAAACGAGTACGGATCCAACCGCCACGCTGCCTTCCTGACGGGCCTGGGCAAATTGATCCATTTGAAGGACTGCGATCCAGACCAGATCTTCCTCGGAGGACTCGACCAGTACGGAGACGATGGAGAGTTCACCTACTGCTGGTCGCCCTCCAGGGTCGCAAAGACCTAGAAGGATTAGTTGACACGACCGTGGCCAAAAATGTTTTATTTCTTAATTGTTTTTAAACTCTTATTGTTATTTTATTAAAAAATAATCTTTAATATTGTATTCCTTTATTTCTATTTTGTTGGGTTTTAGGTTGTTGTAACCTCTTTTTATTACAGCTCTTAGTTTTGATTTGATTTTTATTTCTTAAATGGTTTGAAACTATTATTATTATTTTTATTAAAAAACAACTTTTAATAATTTATTCTTTTATTCCTTTTTCTCATTTATTTTAGGAGTCTTTTATCAAAGCTTTTTTTAAAGGGCAGCCCCCTTGTGCCAGTGCCCCTCGTGGCCCTCTTAGGAGGGCCGCGCCCCTAAATGAACCTAACCCTGCCAGTGCCTAGGAGGCATAGGACCCCAACCAAAGCTACCCTTTAGTCAAAGGCAAAACCCTTTTATCAATTGTCACAAGAAAAAAATGTCACAGGCCCTTTCAGCAAACTCAAGCTACAGCAGGGACCTCTGACCTCCCATTTGTAGCCACATATCCCCCATCTACTGTTGAACTTGTCAAGAGTGATTAGGACGTATATTTAAAATGTTAACAATTTCCTGCATTTTACTACAGTATTTTATTTCTTACACTGCTTTGTATTGTTTTAATGTTTCAATGAAAGTTATTAATTGTTTTTTAAATCTCCTTTTCTTTTGCCTTAAGTGTTGATGCTTTTAATGGTTTTATGTGAAGCACTGGGAAACTGTACAGTTTGTGTGTATTGTGATTTATTTATTGATCGATTTACGTAACGTTTGATTTTATGGGTCTATAATTATAGATAATAACATTTCCTGGAAAGAATATTCATTTCTTTCCAGGAGACTTTTTGTAAAATATTATAAATTATTCAGAAATGATGGACCCATGAAATGAAGCATTACCTTTTAATCTTACAGGTCTGTACTTTTTCTAATAATTTCTTTGACAGTTTCCTGGAAAGACGAATGTGATTTGGTTGTAATTATTGTAAAAAAAAATAAATAACTTCATTTAAATCGTCATTATTATTAGAAACTTTATTTGCCATATATTTAATTTTATTTGTGTGCGTGTATTGACTAAAATACCCTCCAGGTTAAACTAAAATAAAACATATTATAAAGATATGTATGTATGTGTGTGTTATAAATGCACAAAGTCTCTTTCTTAATTGGTACCAAATGTTCTTTCCAGGAAACATTCATAAATTACAGCCCATAAAGTTAACATCGTGCCTGAAGATGTTCAGGCTGTGTGCGATCAAGATGACATCAAGCCAATGGCGAGTTCACAGGCAAAGTACCTGCCGGCCAAAACGAGCAAAGCTTGGACCGATTTGGAGATTTCGCTGATGAACACGGACAAAGTGACAACAACCAAAACGGCATACGAAGAGTACCTTAAACAATGTTCACAAGAGAAGATACCAGCCAGATGATTTGAGGCGTTCAGAGCAAAGAGGAGAACAGTGCAGAAGAAAGACAGACAGTTGTAATTTCCATTTTTGTTGTTCAAGTTTGCAGTGGTAATGTATAATGTTCTGTTGAAACAAACAAGAAAAGTAACTGCAACCCTTTGTAAATAAGTCCTCCAGAAGATGAAACACCTATAATTTCTAGAATTATTATTTTTATTATTTAAAAAAATAAAAATAAAAAAACTCCACATGGACTCTGCCTTGACGTGGCGTGGGGGCTTCCAGTACCAAAGAGTCCGAAAACGGTTAGGGTTAGTAAAAAATGACATGTAGGGTTAGGGTTGGGTTAGGTATAGGGGTAATAAGGGAGGATTGACCTCCTCAACTGCCTTGTCGAACAAGGACAGGATGAAGGTGAGGTCCTGCCGCAACACATGGTACTTTGCCGTGTCGCCAGAGCACTGTTTCTGGACAGTGGGCCTGACTTTGTAGCAGAGATGCTGTTCAGCAACTTCTTGAAGTTGTAAGTGACTGTTTTCAACACCTCATTGGCCATTACGTTGTACAGGTCTTTCCTAAAAAGCCTGGGGTCTTTCCATCATTACAAGATGGAAGCTATCATCCACATATCCTAAAGTGTGTCTAACTACATTTCGCAGTGCCCTTTTGCCATCTTATTTATTTATTATTTATTTATTACACTATATTTATCCCGTTGAGGGAAATTTTTTCTCTGCATTTGACCCATCCCTGTACCAGGGAGCAGTGGGCTGCCCATGACAGGCGCCCGGGGAGCCGCTAGGGGGACAGTGTCTTGCTCAAGGATACTTCGACTCAGCTCACGTCCCAGCCAAGGATCGAACTGTCGACCCTCCGGTTCCCAGACAACCATCTTAGCCTAGTGAGCTCGTCGCCCCAGCTAGTGGCTGTAAGTGCCCATATCCATATGTTTCTTCAGAAAATGGTAATGGTCCTTGAGTGTGTTCGGGAAGAGGCGTGGTAGTAGGAGATAGTGAAGGCCACCCTGCAAGCCTTGAAGTTTCTTGAACCCGACTACCACCCGTGGTGCAGTGCACGGGCACGTGCACATCCGCATGCATGAAATCCGTCAGTTGTTCATATATTTAAAATTTATCCAGGAGATTGGTTGTGTTTTTGGTGCCCACATCATAGAGCTCATCATCCATGTCCATCCTTCTTGCCGCTGACACAAATGCTCACAGCGTGTGTGAACCCGCCCCCGAAAATGCGAAAAAAATCCTCTTATTGAATGGGAGCCATGGGTAAGTGTGTGAAAAATTCATAACTCCACTCTGCTTGCTCCAAATGACCTGCAATATAAACATATATATATATATATATATATATATATATATATATATATATATATATATATATATATATATATATACACACACACACATTAGGAACATGCGTTATATAATGTTTATTAATATTAATTATAGACACAAGCATTCAATACCAAACTATTAATACAGCACACTATGATAGTCAACTTGCTATGTTTTTTTTACATAGTTTGCAACATCAGCACAACTTTGTAATATTAATTTAGAAATAAGGATATTCAAAATGTGCTTAAATATTTTTTATTTCGAAGTACTGATATTTTAAAGAAACACGAATTAAGCAATGCAATGGTACTATTTCTGCACTGACTCAAAGAAGTGAGGGAGGAACACACTTTTCCTGACATTTGCGCTCCCCGGTTCACCTGTCCCCACCCCCCACTCGCCGCAGTCTATAAGTTTCTCCTTCCTGATGACAATCAGAAGGATCACGACGCATCAGCAGCAGGCCGCACAGGACAGAAACGCAACTGATGCCCAAGAAGGGTAAACAAATGACAACAAAGTAAGTAACATTACATAAAACTAAACCGTTAACCGTTTTAGTTGATATTTGTTCGGCTAAGCACATGTTTGCGGCCAAAATCTCACTCAATTGTATATTAGCATGGGATGGTTATGCTAACGTGACATAGCTTCCCGCCAGCATTGGACTATGTTGTCAGCATTTTCCAGATTATGGACTGCTAATAAAATATTTAAATAAAAGCTTTTTCACCTGCTACTTTACAGCCACCAGTAGCTATCATTAGCTTTTTATATTGAGTATCTCAAGTTACCATAACTTATTTTGTTCAATTACTCTTCCCAATGTGTTTGCATGCACCAGGTAACCAGGTTATTACATAGTTCTGCAGATCAGTAACAGACTTGAATTTCGAATATTTTTTATAATTACTTATCAAATTATTACTGATAGACGCTGCTGGCGGCGTGTGTGTGTGTGTGTGTGTGTGTGTGTGTGTGGGGGGGGTCGTGTCGGAGCCGAACTGCGCAGTGAGTTAGACAGAGAGCCTCTCAACGATGAACGGGTCTAAATGTAGAAACAGTCAGTTGGGCACTAGTGGAAACGGACTTAGTCTGCTTTGTTACTTTAAGTTTCAGTCGGACTTTGGTTGCAGCTATTTTAAATACGAGGACGCATCGTTTCGATTAAAGATCTTTGCTTTCATCCGCTCCATCTGTTCTGCAAGTGCTCACTCATGTAAGAAGCAGGCTAGAAACCCGTTTAGCGTTACCTGCACTGGTCTCTGAAATCCACTACCCTGTCCCCAGAAACCATACTTCTTGTTGACAGTCATGCCAGTTAAGAAGCCAGCTGACTGGAGAAAGCCACTGTAAGCTGATGAATTAAGTGCAGGTTAACACACTGACTAGAGCTTCTTGAACTTCACTCAAGCCAGTTTATTATCTCTATAACAAGTGTTTAAGTATGGAAGATTATTACTTTGAATAGGTTCAAGCATGGACTTGATTAACTTTATCTCCACAAGCTGTAAACATGAAGTTTTCTTGACTTAAATATAGCCAGGTTAACTGTAGAGCTGGTCACACCTCAAATGACAGATATTTCTATTAGAAGTTAAAAGTGATGGATCTCTAGGTAAATAGACGTCACATCAACTGTTCTGTGTTTAACCTCCTGCAGACAGAGTGCACCATCCACCAGGCTGAGCGCACGCTTAGATCGCCTGAGGAAGCATCACAATCAATGCTTATTCAGGCACATGGAATATGAAAAACACCAAATGCAGGTAATGATGGTGGGGCTCTTTAAAAAGTGATACAGTATTCATAGAACCAAGACTTGAACATCTGATCTTAAATTACAAAGACTTTTCAATGGGGCCTCCTGCACATTATGTTTTAGTTTTAGTAATAAAGAAAATGTGTGTATGAGTGTAGAGATCTGGCTCTTCAGCTCTTTGTGAACGTCTTGTTCTGGAGAAATGGTAATATGTGTTTGTCTCTGGTGTTTAGTCCTCAGGAAGTCCAAACCCAGAGAGGGAGACCTCATCAGCACCAAGCCTTCCATCTGAGCTACTGGAGTCTTCCAAGTGTTTGGTAAGTGTCAAACAAGTAGTGCTTTTAGTTTGTCCCATATGACAGCCTCCTGATAGGTTACTTTAACCTGGCCTTCATGGCTGGTATGTTATATATAGATGGAAATGCATATCTTCCCCCAAATTCTATATACTTTGCCTCTTTGACCTGAAAAACTCACACATTACATGACAGTGATTTAGCAGACGCTTTTATCCAAAGCGACTTCCAATTCAGATTCTATCACACCGTAGGCACAGCTACGGGAGACATTTCAGGGTGAAGTGTCTTGCTCAAGGACACATCGACATGCGACTGGTGGAGCAGGAGCCGGGGTTCAAACTGCCGATCCTCTGATTGAAGGACGGCCCTGCTCTCCACTTAGCCACAGTCACCACACCATGACTAAACTATGTGTTAATACAGCTCAACAGAAGTGTAATGAAACAAATACTTGAACAAATAATACATTTATATAAGAAACAAATTGAATTGGAAATTAAACATCAAACCCCATTCTTTAACAAACACATTTAAAGGTTTAATTAGCTCTCCATGACAACTAGCTCTATCATGCACACTCTCCTCTTCTCTCTCACACACACACACAAACTATCTCTATCTCTCGGTGTGTCTCTTTCTTTTTCTCTTTCTCTCCTTGATGCAAGCAGACCAGTTCATAGCAGTGAAACAATTAGAAAGGGCGAAGGGAGAGACAGAGAACTGCAATTTTTAATGTTGACACACTAAACACTTTTTCTATTTTTCTCTTTCTGAAACTCATTTTCTTGAGAAATGCGAATACATGTGTCCTCTGTATCTGCCTCTCTCCCTGCTGTTTTAGCCCTCAGGAAGTCCAAACAAAGATGGGGAGATCTCATCACTATCAGAACTTTCATCTGAGCCACTTGCAGCTTCCACGAGCTTGGTAAGTGTCAAACAAACCCTTTGAACTGGTCCTGTCCCTAATGACAGGCCTCCTAATAGTTTACTTCACCCTGTTATTGTTACTTGCCAGTTACAATGCAAGTATCCACCCAGGTAATCAGAAATGATTACTTGCTGGCTGTACTGTAGAGTTGGAAGCTTCAAATCTTCAATCATAAAAGATGATAGGCAAATTCTAAATCAACATTTGAATTCTCCACTGCTTTTTTTTTTTTTTGCAGGTCTATTCATTCATTGTGTTAAAGCCCGACGGACCCGAATTCGGGTCCGCTGTAGCATTTACCGTCGAAAAAAGTCCATTTATGCATGTGTACAATTTATGAATATGAATATGAATATCCCCCCAAAAAATAAAAGATCTGGGTAAAACGTACAATCTAACACATTTTTACAAACTACAAACTCCATTCTACACAACTATTATACGCAAATAAAAGATTTGCGTATAATCGAAAGCGAAAGCCTTAACTCCAAAAAATATGGATTGATGCACAATAGTTTGTTCAATAAAACATGTTCTTTTTTCAATCAATTTTGAGTTTTGGACTGGACAATTACAGAGATGAGGACTGCGTCACTCGCTGTGTGTGTGTGAGTGAGAAAGAAGGTGAAAGGTGTACTATTGCATTCAATGTTTCTGTAAGTTATTAATATTAGTAACTTGAGTGTCAACGTTATGAATGATGCTTAAAAGCTTCAAACTATTCAGTATAGCAAAAGAAAGTTAAAGGAACATTGCATGCAATAGTCCACCTTTTACCTTCCCTTCCCCTCTCTCTGTCACTCTCTCTCTCATTGACAGCAAGCACCACGGCACTCTGCACCTATTGTTATGTCATTTTGTGAACAAAAGTTATTTTCATTCAAGGAAGTTCATTTAATAAAAAGGACTACCTCATTTCATTTGATGAATCACTTCATTCAATGACAATTTTGTTTGAGAAATACATTTTTTGGGTGATGACGACATAAGCAGATGACAGACATTCTGAGCTTCATCCGTAAACCTCAAACAAATGTCAAAAAATGACATTGGGTAGAGCCCCAGCTATATGTGCAGCTACAATGAGATTGCACTATATTTGAGTTGTGGGTGTTTTGAGACAAAATAATTCATTAGTGGTTGTGTGCAAGCTATATGCATTCACCAAACCTAACATTTGGCTACAATGTCTACACCTGGGCAGCGCCTCACATTTTACTTTGCCATTGTTACTAATGGGAAAATCTACTGCATTTGGAACTTGCAGCATGTATCTACTCTTGATATCTGCTTGTTTGCAGCCCATTCACTTTTTTATAATGTACAGTTTGTATCAGAATGAGTTAGGTTGTCATATTTTCATCACATGGGAAAAAATGGCAAACATGGTCCCAACCATACATTCACCGCTGTGTTGTTATCATGTACCTTTACTTAAAACTACAAGGGTTTCATATCCTTCTTCAATGTATAACAGTAACTACTGCCAGTGCTTTATATTGTTTTGTTTTTCCCTTATAGGAAACAAGCCTGGACTTTGAGAGCAACACAGAGATATTATCCCCTGAAAGTCCATCCTCTGGTGTTGGTGATGACCCAGATGTTCCACCTGTGGGGACCTTCAAGATGATGACAAAAGGTTGGACATTGAATTATTATTGAAATGAACATTTCATTAACATTGAAATAAGGAATTCTTCAACTCAAAATGCAGAGAAATCCACTGAAGGGAACATTAACGACACAACCAAATCTTACTTCTTAGTTTCTTCTGCCATTGTCTTCTCTTCACTTGAGCAATCTGGAAAGAATAAAGTTTGGAGAAACACCGTCAAAGCAGAAAGATTGTCTGTGATAGGAAACCGATTCAGTCATGGTGGTTATCACACCCTTACCTAACTCTGACCCGATATGCTTCATGAATCAGCAACCTCCTCTAACACCTCTAACAATGGCGCAGCCCCCCCTCCTCCTCCCCCCGTCTTGAATCAGCGCAAACGTTTGGGGTAAACATGTAATGCCTTTTTAAAGTCCAAACTTTCTAAAAGCGTGACAAAACAGGAGAACTTTGACGGTTCAAACACTTAAACCAGGCGAAGCAACTAATTCTAATGAATAATTCCACTGACACACTACTGTATCAGTTCACATAACTGACAGGGCGCAAATGATTGCGCTAATTGCAGAGAGGTGTCACACTTTTTTTCATTCAATTTCCATTAAAAGTAACGGAGGTAAACACAGAGAGAGAGGGACCTGCTTTTACCGTGTCTGAAGATGAGTGTCGACAGGCCAGAGGTGGGCCGTTCTGAGAAGCTTTACCAAACCCCATACTCTGATTGGCTGAGCAGCTCAGGGGGGCAACGTGACCCCCAAAGTGAGCCCGCTGTCATCATGGAAATTTAAAGAACAAACAATGATGAGATAACGTAAATGTTAATATTCTTATCACTTTCATTATTTCCCCCCATGTTTTAGGGATGCTAGAGGTTTTGACTTGAGTTGTTTTGACCAGAAATAGATTAGCAACCATTTTTCTCAAGCATTTCCATTTGTTGGGCATACTTGTTGATCATTATCAGAGAAAAGACAGATGTGATAGATTGTTTTCGTTCTGACGTTATTTCATGTCTCTTCATACCTTTATCCTTCCCCTCTCTTCCATGCCATCATACTTTTCCTCTCTCGCCATCCTGCACACTCCTTTTCACATTTTCATCGTTCCCTCTCCAGTCCATGTAGATGGAAAGATGGCCTTGTTGATATTGTAGTATCAAACCGAAAAAAAAATCTTTGCATTTCATTTTTTTGTACTTTCTCCGACACTCTTAGACACTCCCAGGTCAGGTGGTGGTCTCTTCAACTCAGAGTGTCAGGTTTCACAGATCATCCAGTCAGAGTTGGTCTTCAATACAACCCCACTCCTGTCCTCTTTCTTTTCTTGATAGCCTAGAGCCTAGAGTTTCGCTCACCAAACCCGTAAGGCACGTGACTATGCTGCCATGGGCAAGTGTGTGACAAATTCATACCTGCTCTCTGAAACGTTTATTGAGGATCAATCGTACATTCGTTAACTAGACATGGGCTATCTAGACATTCTAAATGTTTAGAATGCACATTTCTAGTCACTCTGAACAATCACAGCGACTCAATCAAGAGTGAAATCGACCAGCAATTTCACCTCTGTTGTGACTTCCTGGGCACCACCGCTTTTACGGGTGACAGGTTCCCTGAAAGTGACACGCTGGACGTAGAAGGGTTCTTTACGGGGCAGACACCCTCGCTCTGCTCTATAAGACAAGCTTCCACGCGAAGCACGCAGTAGGACTTTTGACAGACAGCAGTTTGATTCTGCTGTTCCTAGCTCTGGCCAGCAGAGGGCACTCTAGGACCTCTCTTAGAAAATGTCACAGGCCCTTTGAGCAAACTCAAGCTACAGCAGGGACCTCTGACCTCCCATTTGTAGCCACATATCCCCCGTCTACTGTTGAACTTGTCAAGAGTGATTAGGACGTACATTTAAAATGTTTACTTGTATGCATCTCAATCTGTATATTCTTTGTACTTTTAATAGTTTATCAGGTAACTCCTCGTCTCCACCTCAATCCCTATATTTTATGTATTTGTAATAGTTTCATCAGATGTCACTGTGTTTTTACTTCAGAAGATGTTAGACTGCTCCATTAGCCTGCTGGCCTCCAAAATCCCGCTATCACGGGGTTCCTCCACCGCCTCCTCCGTCTCCTCATCCTCCTCCACCGCCTCCTCATTGTGCTCATGTTCTGGACTCAAGTCCATCTCCGTGTGCATGGGGACGGCAGGGTTCGAGGCTCTCAACTGCGCCAGATGCATCACCGTCACCTGATATTTGGCTGCCTTTTGTTGTAGCTCCCGAGCACCACGGTCCAGCTCGAGGTGGCCTTTCATTTTTCAGATGGTGGGGCATGGCCGCACATACTTTCTGACAGAGAGGGCAAGCGTGAACCATCTTTGTGCGAGTCATATCTAGAAAAAAGAAAAGGAAGGAAAAAGAGCCATTTAGATACGGTATTTCATCATGCAATTCGGGGAGAGGCAAACTGTTTGCCTGTTATCTGCTGCTGCTGCCTGCTGAAATGGCGTGGAACCGCCCCGCCCTGAAGTAGAGGAATCGGGGGGCAGTCGCTCCAGCCTTGAAGGCATTCATTCCCCCATGCTCCTCAGTAAATTGCTCAGTATGGCCATCTGTAGGGTTTTTGCTTAGCCTCCAGAACACACCCTTGCTATCAAATCATTCATGCCCACATGACAGCCATGCCATAGGAACAAGCTAAAGCCACCAAACTTGACACACACCTGCTCTGGCTTCATACTAACACGCACACCAAGTTTCAGGAGAATTGCACCACGTGACCCAGCACTATGTGTAGCGTGCACAGAATGACGTCACACAGGCTCAATCTGGTGCTACACATTCAATGAAAGTGCTCTGTAACATACAAAAATATACATTTAGGTGTACAGTCGCTCCACAGCGCGTTCTACTTCTATCCTGTACAGAGATTCTCATCCTCGCGAGACTTCAGTGTGGCTCTCCGTCACAGACACTGCTTATGTCGCAACACTGACACCTACTGGCGATCCACTGGATCTACTGCCTAACATGTAGCTGATGATAAATAACGCTGTACCCTCAATTTTAACTACAATTAACACTTCCTCCTCATAAACACATAGGAAACATAGTAAACTCTCTTAACTTACATTACACCCAAACAATTATTGTACTTTCTGAACGACATATGACTTGTTGTGCCACATATACACCATCTGGGCCTCTTCATCATATATGATGCAGTCTATGACAGCCATGCTGATTCAGCATTCCAAGTATTGTTCTTCGAATCTTTATTCCACTATTTCTTCCGTCGCGCTTGAAACTCTTCTTCTTCTTCAGTTTTTAAGCTACAGAAACCGTTCAACGATGTAAATGTTCAGCTCTTTCAGCTCATGTGTGTTATGTCTCTTCATATTTTCAATCTTTCAACTTTTTGAATTATGAAGCTTTTTGCAACCTATTTTTTGAATGGGATGTCTGTGGAGAATATTTTTAAATCCTCTTAAACTTCTTCAACTTTCAAATCCTTCTACTTCCTCATACTTTCAGCTACAGACACCATTTAAACTTTTGAATGTTGAGAAAACCCTGATCAATCATTGTATGTTATAATCATTTTGATATCTTTTACACTTTTTGAACTGTAGCAATTTTGCTTTTATGTGTTTTTCAGTCCTTTTCTGCTTTTATAATGGGTGTGTATTGCGCAGCTTAGAGTGCGTGATGTCACCGCTAGAGTGAAGAGGAGCTTGAGATTCCTGTGAAAAAAATATTTGTCTTTTGCCACTAACTCCTCAATTTTCACTCTTCATGCATAATTTTTGGATGGAAACGTAGCTAATCTTGTCCTTGTCGTAGACAAATGACTGTGGAATCCCACATATTTACACATTTGGAACAAAAGCCTTTAATTGAGAGGAAAACCAACTTTCTCCTCCATAGACCCCAATGTTAAAACGTACTTCAAAAAAGTCTTGCACAGACAACCGTACCCCATTTCTAAATCGCCATTGAAGCCACTTTTTTTTACACTACAGATCCAATTTTCGCATGATCTGTTCTTCAAGTCATCCTTGCACTCCACTATTAATATTGGAAGAATAGGGGCTATGGTTATGGGGGTTTGTGGTTTTGTTTGACAGGTGTTTTCCAGTCTTTTTCTCATGAAAAGGCTGCCAGGCTGACAGGTGTTCGTGCTTGAACTAATTACTGATGTTTATAAACACACAGACTCATAGACTCTCCAACCGCTGCGTCGTCACCATGGGAACCAGTAACACACACACACACACACACACACACACTCTCTCTCTCTCTTTCTCTCTCTCTCTCTCTCTGTCTGTCTGTCTGTCTATCTGTCTGTCTCTCTCTCCCACACACTCAGTCCATCTGTCTGTCTGTCTGCCTGTCTCTCTCTCTCCCTTTCTGTGAATGAATCCTGTCATTTAATAACCTCTGTTTGTGTGTTTCATACATTCCGATTCTGTGTCCTCTCCTCCTCTCTCCCCCACCCAGCCCAACTCTTTCAAAATAAAAGCCCCATGGATTAACTGTATTTAAACATTAAGCTCAAAATGAGGCTTTTTTGTTGAAATAATTAATGCTGTTATTAATACTGTGACAACTACTACTACTGCTGCTAATATTTCTAGTATTACTACTACTGCTAATACTACTACTACTACAACTCCAACTTTTGCTGTTGCTACTACTACTACTATTACTGCTACTATCAATATTATTACTACCACTACTGCTATTCCTACCACTACAATTACTTATACTACAACTGCTACTACTACTACTGCTATTCATGCTACTACCAGTACTAATACTACTACAGCTATTAGTAGGACGGCTATAGTACTACTACTACTGCTATTACTGCTACTTCAAATACTGCCATTACAACTACTACTACTACGACTAGTACTACTGTTATATTAAATACTACGACCACTACTACAGCTATTACTACGACAACTGATACTACTACTTCTACTACTTCTTCTAATTACTAATACTTCTACTACTAATAATACTTCTACTACTACTACTCCTACTACAAATATCACTACTGCTACTACTAGTACTTATTCTAATGCTACTAGTACTTCTACTAATGATAATACTTCTACTACAACTACAACTTCTACTACTACTACTACAAATATCACTACTGCTGACATTGTTTAAGCCACAGAAACCGTTAGAATATCAAAATGTTCAGCTCTTTCAGGAGAGGGTGATATGACTTCATATTTGTAATCTTTAAACTATTTATAATATTAAGCTTTTTGCAATTTGTTTTGAATGGGATATCTATGGAGAAAATCTTCAAATCCTGTTAAACTTCTTCAACGTTCAAAGCCTTCTTCTTTCTCATACTTTCTGCTACAGACACCATAGTTAGACGTTTCAATAGAAGGGTTTTCAGCAGTGCAGTTTAAATGCTTTCGGGCTTCAACATTTTTCAGACAGGTAGTCTCTCATTTCTGTATTTTCAGCAATGTTTTTGCAATTCATTTCAGCTTTCAGCATTCCAACGCATTTTTAGCAGGAAATGCATTTTCTAGTTTGTATTTATTCTTTAGTCAAAGCGGAGGAGAAGCAGCCGTTTGAGAAGCTGTACCGACTGGGCTCGGTGCTCGGCAGGGGGGGGGTTCGGCACCGTCTACTCGGCCGCGCGCCTCTCCGACGGGCTGCCGGTAAGAAGAGCGCAAAGAGCCGCTTTTTTTTTGGTCCCACAGCACATGGCCGCTGCTGGGCGAGCACGCGTCAAGCTACACACACCGCAGGCGGCTGGGCTTCCGGTTTCTGCCTTCAAAAATAAAAGCAGCACTAAAGCGTTACAAAATATTAGCAAAAGTTATTTGAATTGTAAATTGACTAAAACAAAAACATTTTCCGATTATCCTAGCTGTTGTAGATAACAGATATATTTCACATATATTAGTTTTTTTTTCCCATATTCTACTTTCTTATTTACCTACATTTCTATTTTGTGATGTTTTTCTTACTTCATTTAATTTTCTCTTCATATATTTATTGTTCAGAACCAAAACACCGAGGTAAATTCCCATGTGTGAAAACCAACTGCGCATTATGGTTTGACTTTGTGCTTTTATTTGGAAGGCGGTGACTATTCCACCTTACTTCCGGTTTCCCCTCATGTCAGCTGTGTAACTTGACTCATCCCGGGTGTGCCTGGCATGTGGTCTTTGTTTTCACAAAGAAACGTGGTCTGTGACGCTTACACTTCCTCTTATAGTGAAAATCAATCGTGTTACTTCGCTTTATTCTCTTTGAGGAAACGGTAATAGTTACATGATTGATCATATTTTTATGAAATTATCCAAAAACTGGTGGGGGAATGCTTTTTAATTCACTATTGAAGAAAAACAAAGAGCTTTGTGTGACTGTTAACAGTCAGAGATTGATATTATGGCAGTTTATGATGTGTTTTTACAGATAACCATCATCTACCCTCTTATATAGTATGTTATAACTGTACGGTGTGTTGATGGCGTTTGTTTACATGCAGGTTGCTGTGAAGCACGTGTGCAGAGACAGAGTGACGGGGTGGGGCTCTCTGGTGAGATCATACATGCAGATATAACTGTTGTATAACAACTTCCTGTCAGTTTAACCACCACTTCAGCTACTATGTTAGTTCATTCATCCTTTTATGAAAAATGCCCGTGTACAAGATGACAACAATGAACAATTAAAACGCATTATTTACCAGCACAAAAGACTAATTAGTCCCACATTTAGTAATTGCATGCATTTTAATTCATGCACAGCGAGCTGATGATCCGTTTCTTCCTCAGTGTGGCGCTGTGGTTCCTCTGGAGGTGGTGATGTTGAAGAAAGTGGGCGGGGCGTTCGGCGGCGTGGTGCGTCTGCTGGACTGGTGGGAGCAGGCGGACGGCTGGCTGATGGTGATGGAGCGTCCCGAGCTGAGCCAGGACATCAAGGACGAGAACCTGCTGGTGGACCTGAGGACCGGGCAGCTCAAACTGATCGACTTCGGCTCGGGGGCCCTCCTCAAAGACGAGGCTTTCACCGAGTTCAATGGTGAGTCCGATCAGCTGAGAGAATCTGAAGAGCTGTGGGGATTGTTTCTGAAAATCTAGACGTTTTAAAATATTGGGAAGGTGTTTTGGGTCAGTGACTACCGTCCCATCATGCACCGGTTCTGTAATGTCGTCAGCGTCTCCGGGAGTATTTTCCCGCACGATGGTGATCCGTCACTTCCTGCTCCACTCTGACACACACTGTACCTGTAGTGATGTAACTCTCCTCCCTCCAGGCACGCTGGTGTATGGTCCTCCGGAGTGGATCCGGTTCCGTCTGTACCACGGTCGCTCGGCCACAGTGTGGTCTCTCGGCGTGCTGCTGTACGACATGGTGTGCGGGGACATCCCCTTCCAACAGGACAAGGAGATCCTGAGAGGACGGATCTACTTCAGACGCGACGTCTCCTCAGGTGAGCCGGAGCGTGACGAGATCACGCGACCAGGTTTTTACATCGAAGTCGGAACAAAACCAGAGATGAGTGTTCTTCATCTCCTCCTTGTTTGTTTTTACTTCAGAGTGCCAGCAGCTGATTGGCTGGTGCCTGAGCCAGCAGCCGTCAGACCGGCCAACCCTGGAGCAGATCCTCCTCCACACGTGGGTGACTGGCAGCGACGGGCAGCGCACGGACGCCGCCGACGCCGCCAACGCTGCCAACCCCATCACACCTGACTCCTCCCCCAGCCAGCAGAGCCTCTGATTGGTCAGCGTTTGGCTGCTGGGAAGAGTTTATTTTTTTTGTGTGCTCCACAGTGACCCCCTGCTGTTCACGGGGGACGGAGCAGTTCCTCGTAGAGGCTCGACACTCGTCGAGGGTTCGTGTTCAGAGTGCCTTGAGTTTGAAAAGCTGCAGATCAGGAGTCGGAAAAGATATGTTTTTTTGAATATGTCTGCTCCCCTCTTCAGGTAAAGCTTTATTTTTCTACAGTGTCGGTTCATGGAGACGGTTGGTTGATTGTTTCTGTTGTTAAATGTTTTGTGTTGATAAACTACAACGTCTTCTCTCTGCCCTCGGTCTCTGGGTGTTAAATGCACGGTCAATGCAAATATATATATTTTTTATATATATATATTTTGTACATTCTGTTATATTTCTTTAGTAAAGAGACATTCCTCATCATTTGTTTATTTATTTAAGTTGTCGAACTTTTCTAAAATGTTTTTACTTTTTGTAAAAAAAAATTCTTTTTTTCCTGAAAACCAGAATCAGGATTCCTCACATTCTGATTCTGTTAGTTCATGTTAGTTCAAACAATTTTTTCATAAAACTTGTTTGTATATAAACTGATTTTCTGTGTGATTTTGTGTGTCTTTTACCTAAAAAAAAATACATAAATAATGAAGTCTCTAATAGAGGAGCAAAATACATGAATTTGAACTTTTGTTTAAGACCGCCCTGAACAAACACTTAATGTTGTGACTATTTAATTGATAATGAAATGAACAATATAGGAAGACACAACTCTTTATTTCTCATTTCAAGGGTTAAAGAAGTCTCATAGTCTTCCATTAAGGCAACGAATGTTGAAATCGCTGAATAACTGAATATAACAATATAATTTATTGATGATTTAATTGCTGAATTGAAGGTAATCCATTTAATAATCATTGAAGCTCCACGAAATGGGCAAACAAACCCCTCAGTGAACACGTGGACAGCATTGGTGTTAATCAGTGATGGTAAAGAAGTAAACTCTTATATTTTAAGCAGCACGTTCTGTGATTATTTTGTGCACATGTGTTGTAGTAATAGCTGGTTGTTGTAGTCACTGCTTGAATTCAAACCGTCACTGTTCACTCTGAATGTGGATCGGTACTTTGACTGGAGGACACACATGACACCCAGAAACATCCCGAAGAACAGAGAAAACAGACCCCACCACACACTTCTAGTGGGCCATAAGAGATCATTGAGAGAGGGATTCTTTTTGTATTTTATCTTTATAAAATTCTGACAAATTAAACTTTTTAATACAAAATATAGTTTCTATGCGGACGACACCGTTGTGTTTAGTTCTAATGAATTTAAACACTTTTTTAAGTTTAGAAGTGGAATCTAAAATGTTGGCATTGACCAATGAATATTTCACAATTATGAAATCACTATTATGGATGATTACAAACAGTACTACGCCTCACACGGGACACCATTATGTTGAAGTTTGAGCTGGTCTGGTTGTTAGGAAATGACAAATATAATAAATGTTATCAATAGAACTCAATGTTTAAAAACATTAGATTTCAATAATAATGGGGAACCACAATGATGTTGGTTCAGTAGTTCAAAAAGGAATGAAAATGTCTACTAAAAGTAATTATTTATTATCAAAATGATACAATGTAATTAACAGGAAATCACATTTTTTACCAAAGGAAACTTTCAGCCATTTAAGGTAGACTCATAACATTGCTAATACTAAACTATCAATTTGTAACTTTGATTAATATTCAAATGAACAAGAACCAAATACCACCATATCAACAGCTGATAAATTGAAGTATTTTAGAGTTCCTGACTAGTAGTAGTAGTAGTAGTAGTCGTAGTTAGTAGCTGTAGCTGCTGATGTTAACACATCTATCGGAAATCATGAGAAAACACCGACAGCATTAATCTGATATACATCTCAGCCTGTCCTGGTTGTCATGGAAACATTCCTATGTCTGCAGTCAGTCAGCAGCTTCTTGTGAAATCAGATATAATCAGTTTCACACAACCGCAGTTCGGAAAGATGTGAATATGATCTGTAAAACTAAAGACGAGTCTCAGTAAAGCTCCACCTCATCCTGTACGCAGACATAAACTGAGGACAGCACATGAGACAATCAGAGAGACAGACGGGCAGAGAGACGGTCCACCTGGACGTCATGGATCACCTGTTGATGATGCTGCTGTTGTTGTTGTGGATCTCAGGTAGGACTCTGAATTAGAGATGATGTGTTTTATTACAATATTTCTGTTGTATCTTTAAATCAGAGAACACACACACACACACACACACACACACACACACACGGGTCAACCACAAATAACTCTTTTCAAATTGGATGTAATGCATATTTGTGAACAATGTGTTTAAACTCACAAAATAAGGTCTCATTTGTTCACTTTTCAAAGTGGTTAAATATATTTTTAACAGTATTTTTTAACTTCAACTAAAAAATGTCAGGTGGCACCACCACATATTTGTAAAAATATATATATATATATATATCTATTTCCCTACTATTCATTATCACTAATACTTTGACAAGTATCCCTCAGAGTGTCTACAATGCCAAACACATACTTATTTTGTAAATGTCTTATTTTGATATTTTCATAAAGTAACACACAAAAGTGATTTAAAAGTATCCAAATGCATTCATCAAACGTATTAACATTACATATAACATTAAATTAAAACGCTCAGCAACTGGAATGCAACACTACTACAGACTAAATACAAATGGATTGTGAACAAATACAGGTTTGAATTTGATTTAAAAAAATACTTGAATGATTTTGAAACTTGTGACAAAATATTTCAAAACGTGTTGAACCATGTAAGGTCAACATTTCAGGTATAAACACACGGAAGAAACAATAAAACTGAAAAACTATTTCATTGAAATTTCACAAAACAGTTCAAGATTATTACAATCAAATAGAAAACTTCTTACTGAAAAATATAAATCGATGTGTTATTAATTATTGACTGCATGAACTGTACCGGCCTCCATGTTTAAATAAAAACACCACGAAAGTTTCCTCTTGGTTTAGAAAACGTGATGATGTTTCCTGAACTTTGTCAAATCGAACACATTCAAGTTAAAAATCCCCCAAAAATGAATCTAATCATAAGTCATTGATTATAATTGTAGTAAATCAATATTCCTGTAATGAATGTATATTCAGTAATGGTCTCTGTGTGCAGTGTTTTATAGTGTTGGTGGTAGAGTCCTCCATAGATTCACACTCATGACTAATAGACAGGAAACGATGCAGCATGTGATCAGTGATATCAGCCTCACTGTTTCCTGTTCACTCTCCTACAGACGGATCAGAGCAGCGTCACGTTACTGCTAATGCTGACTCAACAGTTCCTGCTGATGCTGCTTCATATTAAAACACCTCAACAAGACAATCACAATGGGAGCTTTTATTGTGAAGAACTCACAGGAAACACAATGTATTCATCACTGAAATCATGACTCACTGCCTCTATATATATATATATATATATATATATATATATACCTTATATAGATACATACATAGAATTATGGATATATTTATATATATACATACATTTATTTGTGTGTATATATATATACACACACACGTACATATACATACATATATTTAAAAATGATGGCAATAAAGTGACACTTAATATATTTGAATAGATTTTAAGTTTGATAAAAAAAAATTGAATAAATTAAAAAAAGAGTATATATAATAATAAGTATATCCAAATCAATTTCTAAAGCAAAACTGATTTATATTTACTAAGTATCGGAGAAAAAGTAATTTTGATTTACTCAATATCTGGGTGAACTTGATTTGGTTTTACTAATCCTCTGAAGGAAATTTAATTATATTTACTGATTATTTGAGATAAATTGATAAAAGCTTACTAAATATCTGGATAAACGACCAGTCACGCTGCCAATATTCTCAACGACACAGTTAAAGACTGTCAGAGGTGAATTTAATGATGAAATATTATACAAAACTTATAAAAAACTTACATTTCTGGTCTGTTTCTCTGCTGCGTTGGTGCTCAGCCTTCTGGTATCTCCGGACCGGGTAGCCTACCTTTGGACTACTGGAACAAAAAAATAAAATCACTCTTCTTCCACCTTAGCTAGACTAAAGTTAGCATATAGCAGACACCTGTAACGCCTGGAAGGGTGGAGCCAATCGAGGGCAGAGTAGGGGGCGGGTCTTTCCACAAGGCATTATGTCCCCTCCATTTACTGCCTGATAATAATCAATATAATATGCTGTTATCATAAGTAGTAGTGAGCTAATGACTGCTTCTGTCTGAAAGCTTCTCACACTGAAGTACACTCAAACAACACAAAGCTTGTTGTGATTGTATGTAATGGTGTGTGTGTGTTGGAGAAGTTTGGATGTGAGCTGCTATCTTCTTAACTTTGGACATTTGTCTTTTGTTAGCCCCTTCCCTCAGGATGCTCTGCCTTCTGAGGGAAGGGGCTGAATAAGAATTACAAATTAAATTAAAGCTGCAAGCAGCATTGATCGGGCCCTCGCAACGTCACACACGTCGAGGGTACTGGCAGGACTCTGGTTGATGCGGCAATAAATTTCTGTGACCATCATACACTGCATGCACAAGTTAGATGATATTTCCTGCGTCGACCAGCAGCATAGCAAGACCATGTTGCCAGGTCTTAAGCCTCAAATGTTTTGAGTGTACCTCCGATACAATCATAAATGTAAGCCTGTTAAGATCATTAAGAAAATGAACGTGTGAATGTGCTTCAGTATTTGTAACATAACAGACTGTCAGGTTACTGGGATGGAGTTCAACTCCCTGCAGTGTCCTACTGATTGTATTTGGACTTACATGAAAGTTAACAGAACAGCAGTGTCATTTGTTTTTACTTTAACACTTTAATTTAACACTGTTTTCATTTTAAGCTCTTCTGTAACTTTAGATTGTAGTGTGAAGCATTCATTGTAACATTTAACCTGATTCTCATGTAGAAGCTCTAGACAGATCATTTATACTAATGCCCACTGACATGGTTTGAAAAACACTGTTGATTAACTTTTGTTCTCCAAGCATCTTAGTTTGCACATATTTAGATCAGAGAAGTCTTTTTCTCATGGTGTGTCCACAAACCCTTTTTTTAAGATCAGTGTTCGGGCCGCTGTTATTATAGAATCCTGCTTACGTCCGTGGTTGCCAGTAGGTGGCGCTATGACTATGAGTTAATATTGGCATGCAGATGCCCTAAAATCATGACAGTAATCAAGCATGTCAACTTTGGGACAGTTTTGACAAAGTACAGTTGAGTTACAACAGCTTGATGGATGATGGCGAACCATGTAAAATGGCTGCTACACCAAGTCCATGTTGTTTGATGAAACCTCAAGCTTTTAGTAACTTTTAATCGCTATGGTCTTTAGATTGTTCTGACCAAATTCTAAGTTGATCGGATTAATTCACTAGGAGGAGTTCGTAGTACAGCACATGGAAATGGAAAAAAACAGGAGAAATTCATACAAAATTCAAAATGGCTGACTTCCGGTTGGGTTTAGAACATGAACCCCTAAGACTTTTTGTTAAGTCTACATGTGATACATCTGCTTACCAAATTTTATACAGCTAGGTGAAACGTACTGCGAGGGCTGCATCGTCAAAAAATTGTAGGGGGCGCTATCGAGCCAACTTGCCGCTCTGAAGCATTAAAATGACATCAGATAACTACATTCAGGATTTTAAATGTGTTTGACAAGTTTGGTTACGTTTTGAGCATTTTTAGCCCCTCAAAAACACTTTTGTTTTTCGTGGCGAAGAATGCGTCGCCACGGCAACGGCCTTTCACGAAACAACAACCTTTGAGTAACTTTTCATCACAAAGATCTTTAGATTGTACTGACCAAATTTGAAGTCGATCTGATTAATTCCCTAGGAGGAGTTCGTTAAAGTAGAGCCCCTGGAAATGTCTAAAATGACACTAGAAATTCATACAAATTTCAAAATGGCTGACTTCCGGTTGGGTTTAGGGCATGGCCCCAAGAGACTTTTATTTAAGTCCACATGTGATACATGTGCCTACCAAATTTTGTTCATCTATGTGAAACGTACTGCGAGGGCTGCTTCGTCGAAATTTTGTAGGGGGCGCTATTGAGCCGATTTAACACTCTGATTGAATAAAATCATATTATAGAACTACATTTTGGCCTTGTGATCTGTGTGTCAAGTTTGCTTGTGTTTCGAGCTTTTTTAACCTCTCCAAATGACCATCGTTTTTCACGGCGAAGACTGCGTTACCACGGCAACGGCGTTCGACGAAACATCAAAAGCTTAGAGAACTGGCATTATGAACTTCTTACATTTGTGTGGAACAAATTTGATGTTGATCTGATTTTCCAACTTAGAGAAACAAGCCAAAGTATAAAGACTTTAACTTACTGTTGCCAGTAGGTGGCGCTATGACTATGATTCAAAATTGGCTTGCAGATGTCTTCAGGCCTGGAGTTTAATCAAACATGTGAAATCTGGTAAAGATCTGATGATGCGGAGTCGAGTTACATCAGTTTATTCGTTCATGGCGAAGGATCGAAATTCGCAGAGCCGCCACGTCGCCACGCTTTGACAACTTCCTACAATTTTCACAATGAAGCATTATCAAGGTCTTAAGGCTTTTGTGACAAAATTTGAGAGGGATCCGATTAATCTGTGAGCAGTAGGGTGTCAAAGTACACAACCTATGACTTCCTGTTGCCACTAGGTGGCGCTATTACTATGATTCTAAATTGTCATATACATGTGTTCAGGGTCAAGATGTTATGACATCTGAGAAATTTGGAGCAGATTAGGCAATGTACAGCCAAGTTACAACAACTTCCTGTTTCATGGCAAATGGTGTTTTTTTGCCGCCACGCCACGGACACATAGTTCGATAACTTTTTGATCTTTGAGTATCGTTTCACTGCCAAGGTCTCAAGAGCATACTGACCAAATCTGAAGGCAATCGGGTTTAATCTCTTGGAGGAGTTTGTTAAAGTACGGTGCCTTGAAACGGTCCAAAAACGTCATAAAATTCAAAATGGCCGACTTCCTGTTTGGTTTAGGATATACCTCCTTTTGACTTTTTTGTACGTCCCATCACGTTCCACACACCTACCAAATTTCATACAGCTAGGTGAAACCCAAAGTTGGGGCTACTCTGTAGGGGGCGCTATCGAGCCAAAATGTCATGCCGCAGCTGGACACCCCAATAATACTGGAATTTTCACCACGATTGAATTTTGTGCCAAATTTCAAAAGATTCCCAGTATCCCAAGCACCTCCTTTTTGCGATGAAACTGGTACGATAATAATAATAATAATAATAAAAAACATTAGAATAACAATAGGTCCTCCGCTCCGACTACGTCGGTGCTCGGGCCCTAATTAAAGCTGCGAGCAGCGATGAACGGGCCCTCGCCTCCTCCCGCACGTCGGTGGTGCCGGCGGGACTCCGGCTTGCGCGGCCACCTGATGCTGGAAAATGCAAATAGTCCACCGCTTCCTGTGTCCACTGTGTGGCGCTACAGAACACGCTCAAACATGTATTATGTTGCTCTATAACAACTGTAAACCACATCGTGTAAAAGTCATGTCAATCGGATGCTGTTTGTCAGAAAGCGCAGATTTCCTTTCGCCAGCAGGTGGCGCTGTGAGTATTAGGGGATATGAGCTTGTAGACATCCTCAGGCAGTTCAGCTATTGGAAGAGAAATAGAGTTGCATGATGTTTGGACAATGATCAAAAAGATGAGTGGGAAAAGAAAATCAGTTAAAATCCCAGTTTTGATAGATGGAGACTATCGGGCAATTACAAACGAGGAGAAAGCTGAGTTATTGGGGAAGAAGTTTGCAAATGTTCATAGCGGACGCCATTTACATGAGATGCACAGACAGAGAAAAGAAGAAATTTTAGCAGCAAATACAGAAGTTAAAAAGAAAAAGGTCAATGAAGGAACACCTCTAGATATGGAGTTTACAATACAGGAGCTGAAAACAGCGTTGGAGGGAAGTGGGTATACTGCTCCAGGTCAAGACCAACTATGCTACGCTATGTTTAGACAATTACCAGAAGAAGCCTTGGAAATAATTCTAAAATTATTTAATAAGATTTGGAGGGAAGGTGTAATGCCAAGCAGCTGGAAGAGTGCTTTGATTCTACCTTTTGGTAAACCTGGTAAAGACCTAGCAAATGCTGGCAATTACAGACCAATAGCACTGACATCTCACTTGTGCAAGTGGATGGAAAAGATAGTTACGCGCAGATTAACTTATTTTATAGAACAAAGGGGCTTGCTAAATAAATCTCAGAATGGTTTTCGTAAAGGTAGATCGACACTTGACGCTTTAATAAAAGTCAGTAACGAGGCAGAGAAAGCAATAAGTATGAAGGAGATTATGGCTATAGTTTATTTTGATATAGAGAAAGCATATGACTCCATGTGGAGAGGGTCTACTGATTAAAATGTATAGAATAGGTATTGGTGGAAGGATGTATAACTGGATATTGGATTTCTTGTCAAGTCGATCATTCAAGGTAAAAGTTGGAGATGCTGTTTCAGATGAATTCAATATTGAAAATGGGATCCCTCAAGGTAGTGTTATTAGCCCTATATTATTTAATATTATGATAAATGACATCTTTATGGATATTGACAGAAATATTGGCTCCTTACTCTATGCTGATGATGGAGCGATATGGAAAAGGGGAAAACATATTAGACAAGTGATCAGTAGCATCCAAAAGGCTATATTTAATGTTGAAAAATGGTCATATGACTGGGGGTTTAAGATGCCTGTTGCTAAGTCCTGCTACATGATAATTACCAGAAAGAGAAATATAAACAATACTCATCTTAAATTATATGGACAAAGTATGGAGAGGGTGGCAGAGTTTAAATATTTAGGTTTATGGTTTGATGAAAAATGTTTGTGGAGAACTCATATTAAGCATATCGAAACTAAATGTAAAAAGGTGCTTAATGTTATGAGAGCAGTTTCTGGTCATGAATGGGGAGCAGACAAACGGTCACTAATGGATATCTATAGGGCCATTATACAATCAAGTATAGATTATGGATGTATGGTGTATGGAGCAGCTGCTAAGAGCACATTAGAAAAGTTAGATATAATTCAGTTCAGAGCTCTGAGACTTAGCTTGGGTGCAATTAAATCTACCCCAAACAACGCTCTTCTAGTGGAAGCTGACGAACTGCCATTGAGCTTAAGACGTTCAAAACTAGCTCTGGCATATTGGGTGAAGCTAAAGGGATCAGGAGAGGAACTTCCCACAACTAATGTGCTGTGTGAATGCTGGGAATACACCCGAATTAAAGGCAAAGGGTTTGGTTGGACAGTCAGTGCAATAGCCAAAGAATATGGTTTAAATGGGTTACAGTATGGTCCCAATGCAATGTGGGGAAATGTTCCTCCTTGGATATTACCAGTTCACAATGTAGATTTATCACTCATAGAACAGAGGAACAAATGGATGGAAAGAAACTCCTATGACATTGGACATCAGACTCAAGTATACATCAACAATAATTATTATAACTATCTGCAGATTTATACAGATGGATCTAAAGACAACGGGAATGGACACGTAGGATCAGGGGTTTTCATTCCAGAATTCAGTGTGACCTTATGTAAACGAATTAATGACAGACGGTCTGTGTTCACAGCTGAAATGACTGCAATCATCTTGGGACTGCAATGGGTAGAAGAGGTCAGGCCTGAGAGAGCGCTCATCTGTTCAGATTCTGCTGCAGCTTTAAACAGCCTAAAGTCAAAACAAGCAATAAGAGAGGATTTAGTGATGGAAATATCTCTGATCATGTTGAGACTTCAAAGACTGGGAATAATTGTTAAATTTTGTTGGGTTCCTGCTCATGTAGGAGTGGAGGGCAATGAGAGAGCAGATATGATTGCAAAGAGAGCACTAAAACTAAAAGAAGAGCAAATATTGAATATTCCTTTTGGGAAGGGGGAAGCCAAAGCATTAATAAGAGAGGCAGTACGGGATTTATGGCAGAAGAAGTGGGACAACGACAACAAAGGAAGACATTATTATAACGTTCAAAAATCCATAAATGTGAAGACATACAAAGGGAAGTATAGAAGAGAGGAGGTAATAATATCGAGGTTAAGATTCGGACATACAGGACTTAACTCAACGCTGTATTTAATGGCAAAAAGGGATTCAGATAAGTGTACTGTTTGTAATGTCACTGAAGACGTGGAGCATGTTATCCTAAAATGTCGAAGATACAATTCAGAAAGGAACATCTTGAAGCAAAAAAATTCGTCAATTGGGACGGAGGTGGAGTTTGGAGGGAGTTCTTGTAGTGGACGAAGAATGGCGTGAGTGTTGCAGGGCACTATTGAGATTTCTTAAAGAAACGGGATTAGACCGTAGAATTTAGTTGTTAGCAGGTGTTGATTAGGTAAATATTATTAGTAGTATTATGTATTTATTTATGCGTTTGAATTTATTTAATTATTTTTTAAGAACAGTAATGAAACTTTTACTCTGAAACTGCACACTCCGGTACAGTAGGTGGCGGTATGCACCTATTCAAGTTGGTTGCGACCCGCCAATCAAATTTAAAGAAGAAGAAGAAGAAGAAGACGGCAGCGGCTCGTGCAGCGGCGTCTGAAACCGGAGCGAGTGTTTACCGAGTTTACCGTGAGTACCGGGATGCAGAAAGGCCTGAAGAAGTACTTCGTCAGCATGGACGAGTACCTGTGCAGTCTAGGCCTCTACCGGAAGATGGTGGCGCGAGACGCGTCCAGTCTGTTCAGAGCCGTGTCCGAACAGGTGAGTCCGTTTAGGGGGGGGGGGGGGGGTCAGAGCGGCGCTAGCGCGCGCGCGTGCGTGCGTGTGTATACAGTTGTGGTCAAAAGTTTACATACACTTGTAAAGAACATAATGTCATGGCTCTCTTGAGTTTCCCCGTTATTTCTACAACTCTGATTTTTCTCTCATAGAGTGATTGGAACAGATACTTCTTTGTCACAAAAAACATTCATGAAGTTTGGTTCTTTCATGACTTTATTATGGGTTAACAGAAAAAGTGATCAAATCTGCTGGGTCAAAAATATACATACAGCAGTGCTAATATTTGGTTACATGTCCCTTGGCCATTTTCACTTCAATTAGGCGCTTTTGGTAGCCATCCACAAGCTTCTGGCAAGCTTCTCGTTGAATCTTTGACCACTCCTCTTGACAGAATTGGTGCAGTTCAGTTAAATTTGATGGCTTTCTAACATGGACTTGTTTCTTCAGCATTGTCCACATGTTCTCAATGGGATTTTAGGAAGGCCATTCTAAAACCCTAATTCTAGCCTGATTTAGCCATTCCATTACCACTTTTGATGTGCGTTTGGAGTCATTGTCCTGTTGGAACACCCAACTGCGCCCAAGACCCAACCTTCGGGCTGATGATTTTAGGTTATCTTGAACAATTTGAAGGTAATCCTCCTTCTTCATTATCCCATTTCCTCTCTGTAAAGCACCAGTTCCATTGGCAGCAAAACAGCCCCACAGCATAATACTACCACCACCGTGCTTGACGGTAGGCATGGTGTTCTTGGGGTTAAAGGCCTCACCTTTTCTCCTCCAAACATATTGCTGGGCATTGTGGCCAAACAGCTCGATTTTTGTTTCGTCTGACCACAGAACTTTCCTCCAGAAGGTCTTATCTTTGTCCACGTGATCAGCAGCAAACTTCAGTCGAGCCTTAAGGTGCCGCTTTTGGAGCGAGGGCTTCCTTCTTGCACGGCAGCCTCTCAGTCCATGGAGATGCAAAACACGCTTGACTGTGGACACTGACACCTGTGTTCCAGCAGCTTCTAATTCTTGGCAGATCTGCTTTTTGGTGGTTCTCGGTTGACTCTTCACCCTCCTGACCAATTTTCTCTCAGCAGCAGGTGATAGCTTGCGTTTTCTTCCTGATCATGGCAGTGACAAAACAGTGCCATGCACTTTATACTTACAAACAATTGTTTGCACTGTTGCTCTTGGGACCTGCAGCTGCTTTGAAATGGCTCCAAGTGACTTTCCTGACTTGTTCAAGTCAATGATTCGCTTTTTCAGATCCATGCTGAGCTCCTTTGACTTTCCCATTGTAGCGTTTGTGGGCGTTTGTATCCAATGAGCCCTATTTAAATGGCCTCAGAGAAGTCACCAGCTGTAGTCACTCATAATCACTCACAAGAAGTTAAGAGGCCATGCTATGAAGCTCATTTCATTGACACAACTTTCTAAGTCACCAAAATTGCTAATTCATGTTGCTGTATGTATATTTTTGACCCAGCAGATTTGATCACTTTTTCTGTTAACCCATAATAAAGTCATGAAAGAACCAAACTTCATGAATGTTTTTTGTGACAAAGAAGTATCTGTTCCAATCACTCTATCAGAGAAAAATCAGAGTTGTAGAAATAACTGGAAACTCAAGAGAGCCATGACATTATGTTCTTTACAAGTGTATGTAAACTTTTGACCACAACTGTATATATGTATATATGTATATATATATATATATATATATATATATATATATACACACACACCGTATTTTCCGCACTATAAGGCGCACTTAAAAGCCTTTAATTTTCTCAAAAAACGACAGTGCGCCTTGTAATCCGGAGCGCCTTATATATGGATCAATTGGTTAATTGGTTGATCCATACTGGTTGTACACGGCGCTCTGTCAAAATGTTTCAGTACGACTGGTAAACTACAAAGCCGCACCGCTTGCAGCATTACGGCTACCGTAGTCAGGGGCGTCGCCGAAGTAATAGCGGTAAACACCGGTACTGTGCTTACCGCTTGACTGAGTTTGACTGAATGATTTATCTGACTGTTTTGTTGACATTCCCTTTAGCACAGCTCCATCTAGTGGATGCATAATGCAACCCCAGTCAAACGTTTGACTGTAGTAGCTTCTATTCTATGCGCCTTATAATCCGGTGCGCCCTATATATAAAAACAGTTCTAAAATAGGCCATTCATTGAAGGTGCGCCTTATAATCCGGTGCGCCTTATAGTGCGGAAAATACGGTGTGTATATATATATATGTATATGTATATATGTGTATATGTGTGTGTGTATATATGTATGTATGTATGTATGTATGTATATATATATATATGTGTGTGTGTGTATATGTATGTATGTATGTATGTATGTATATGTGTGTGTGTGTGTGTGTGTGTGTGTGTGTGTGTGTGTGTGTGTGTGTGTGTGTGTGTGTGTGTGTGTGTATATATATGTGTGTGTGTGTGTGTGTGTGTGTGTGTGTGTGTGTGTGTGTGTGTGTGTGTTTGTGTGCTACACACCTGTACTACTCAGCACATCTGGTGTCAACTACCTGTGTGTGTGTGTGTGTGTGTGTGTGTGTGTGTGTGTGTGTGTAGTTGTATTACTCTCAGAACTACCATCAGAGGATCCGTCAGGACTGCGCCGACTTCATGAGAGCCAACAGATGCAACTTTGAACCGGTATGTTACATCATTAACTAGCTAGTTAACAGACACTTACTAGTTAATTAACATACACTAACCTGCTGGTAAACAGACACTAACCGGCTAGTTGACAGACACTGACCGGCTAGTGAACAGGCACTGACCGACTGGTGGACAGGCACTGACCGGCTAGTTGACAGGCTAGTGGACAGATACTGACCGGCTAGTGGACAGGCACTGACCGGCTAGTTGACAGGCACTGACCGGCTAGTTGACAGGCTAGTGGACAGATACTGACCGGCTAGTGGACAGGCACTGACCGGCTAGTGGACAGGCACTGACCGGCTAGTTGACAGGCTAGTGGACAGATACTGACCGGCTAGTGGACAGGCACTGACCGGCTAGTTGACAGGCACTGACCGGCTAGTGGACAGGCACTGACCGGCTAGTTGACAGATGTTGACAGGCACTGACCGGCTAGTGGACAGGCATTGACCGGCTAGTGGACAGGCACTGACCGGCTAGTGGACAGGCACTGACCGGCTAGTGGACAGATGTTGACAGGCACTGACCGGCTAGTTGACAGGCACTGACCGGCTAGTTGACAGACACTGACTGGCTAGTGGACAGGCACTGACCGGCTAGTGGACAGATACTGACCGGCTAGTGGACAGGCACTGACCGGCTAGTTGACAGACACTGACCGGTCAGTGGACAGGCATTGACCGGCTAGTGGACAGGCACTGACCGGCTAGTGGACAGATATTGACCGGCTAGTGGACAGGCACTGACCGGCTAATTGACAGACACTGAACGGCTAGTTGACAGACACTGACCGGCTAGTTGACAGGCACTGACCGGCTAGTGGACAGGCACTGACCGGCTAGTTGACAGGCACTGACCGGCTAGTGGACAGATATTGACCGGCTCGTGGACAGGCAAGGCAAGTTTAGTTGTATAGCACATTTCAACAACAAGGTAATTCAAAGTGCTTCACATAAAACCATTAAAAGCATCAAAACACAAGACAAAAGAAAAGATTTAAAAACAATTAAGAACATTCCTAGAAACATTAAAAACAGTCATTAAAACACTAAGACGCAGTTTAAGAAATAAAATACAGTATTAAAATGCAGGAGGTTGATTAATATCCTTGAATCTGGTTCAGTTATTAAAGGCAGCAGCAAACAGAAAAGTCTTCAGTCTGGATCTAAAGGAGCTGAGGGTCTCAGCAGACCTGCAGCTTTCTGGGACTTTGTTCCAGATATGTGGAGTAGAAGAACTGAACGCTGCTTCTCCATGTTTAGTTCTGACTCTGGGAACAGAAAGTAGACCGGTCCCAGACCACCCGAGGGGTCGGGATGGTTCATAAGATAGCAGCAGATCCCTAAACCATTCAGTGCTTTATAAACCAACAGCAGGATTTTAAAGTCAGTTCTTTGTTGGACAGGAAGCCAGTGAAGACCTCAGAACTGGAGTGATGTGATCCACTTTCTTGGTCTTAGTGAGGACTCTGAATCAGCTGCAGCATTCTGATTGACTTTTTACAGAGACCTGTAAACACACCGTTACAGTAGTCCAGTCTACTGAAGATAAATGATGGACACGTTGAGACATAAGTCCTCTAGTCCTTGATATGTTCTTCAGGTGATAGGACGCTGGTTTTGTGATTGTCTTGATGTGGCAGTTCAGGTTGAGGTCTGAATCCATAACTACACCTAGACTTCTGGCTTGGTTTGTGGTTTTTAATGTCAGTGATTGAAGCTTTCAATCGTTCGTCCTCGATACCAAAACCAATTACTTCTGTTTTATCTTTGTTTAATTGAAGAAAATTCTGGCTCATCCAGTTGTTGATTTGTTCAATGCATTTAGCAGCCCCTGTATGGGATTATAGTCGGCTGGTGATATAGTTATGTAGATTTGTGTGTCGTCTGCATAATTATGATAACACACAGACACTGACCGGCTAGTTGACGGGCACTAACCAGTTAGTTAACCTACACTAACCCACTAGTTAACCAGGTTGTTTACTCTTTCAGTTTGTTGAAGGTTCTTTTGAGAAATATCTGGAGCGTCTGGAGGACCCTAAGGTGAGTGTGTGTGTGTGTGTGTGTGTGTGTGTGTGTGTGTGTGTGTGTGTGTGTGTGTGTGTGTGTGTGTGTGTGTGAGACAGACAGGCGGGGTGTGTATGTGTAACAAGCGGTGTGTGTGTGTGTGTGTGTGTGTGTGTGTGTGTGTGTATAACAGGCGGGGTGTGTATGTGTAACAAGCGGTGTGTGTGTGTAACAGGCGGGGTGTGTATGTGTAACAAGCGGTGTGTGTAACAGGTGGGGTGTGTTTTCAGGAGACAGTGGGTCAGGTGGAGATCAAGGCTCTGTCTCAGTTCTACAGGTGAGAAACACTCAGGTACACATGATCAAGTCTTTCATTGACTACAGACAGTGACTACAGACTTTTGTACTGCAGACTGCAGACATGTGCAGTCTGTAGTACAAATGTGTTTTGTGTGCAGCCGTTGTTTCCTGATCTACCGTTACCCGGGGAAACCAGCCACGGTGATCTCAGAGGACGACTTTGTTGACAAGGTGAAGAAGTTTGTGTCGTTTATTGTATAAAAATCATCTCTCAGTATTTTCTACAATTGTTACTTTGTTGCCTAGGTGACGCTGTGTTGCTCCATCAACGGTCACTATGACATCGTTTACCCGAGGACTTACCCCGTCTCTGCTGCCCTCTGTCAGTGTGAGTACTGGTCACTGATTGGTGGCTCGGAGTGAGTGACAGCTTTAAAGGGACAGTACAACATTTGTGTGTGTGTGTGTGTGTGTGTGTGTGTGTGTAGCTCTTTTCTATGAGCTGCTCTACACTCAGGTGTTTGGGTTTGAGGAGGCGGAGCTCTGTCAGGCTATGGAGGCCTTCAGGGTCGGAGGTCGTCGCTATAGAAACAGCCCATCAGTGTGTAGTGACGTCGACTTTGGGTATGACACACCTGAGGACCGATGTCACAGGTACGCACACAAACATACACATAGATGATGTCATGAAACAACATTCACCCAAACTTTAGTCCTGCAGCAAAAACATTTAACAAAAAAGCAGTTTGAGTCAAAATTGTATAAATGTGTTGTAGATCATTATAACTGACAATATAATAAGATACTCTTCATCATCACTTCCTCTTTGTTCTCTGTGTTTACTGAGTCACTCTTCATTGTCACTTCCTGTTTGTTCTGTGTTTACCGAGTCACTCTTCATCGTCACTTCCTGTTTGTTCTCTGTGTTTTGATGGCTGCTCACCTGTACTGTGACATCATGTTGTACTCAGGTGTGTGTTTGTTTTGCTCCACAGGGAGGAGGCGGAGTCGGCTGGAGCTGCAGACGATAAACTGCGCACCGTGACAGCCGAGACAAAGGTGAGGGGCCGACTCGTCATGATGTCATGTGACCATATCAGGGTGTTTTGTGGTGGTTAATGAAGAGTACTCAAGTTCTTTTCTATTTTGTTTTCCACTGCAGATAGCCGCCTCTAAATCCTGACTGAAAATCAAATTGTCTAATAAACTATAGTTGTAGTGTAAAAGATTGTTACATGTTCTATTTCAAAGCCAGAATAACGTGTCGCTTTAAAACAGCGAGAGGGTTCATGTTCACTCTTACAAGAAGCCAGTCAAATCTAATAATGAGATAAAGTACTAAAGCTATCATTATCAACGTCCACGTGAATATTAAGATCACCTACAATAAGTACTTTATCTGTTTTAAGGACTAAACTTGATAAGAACTCTGGACCTGAGACGCGGTACAAGATAAATATATAGAAGTGTTTTATTATACAATCCTAAAAGCTGCATTCATCCTGACCCGTTGTTTTTAATTGGTCAGCCTCCTGCTGAAGCCCCGCCCCCTTCCAGACTGTCTCTTCCTTATAAGGTCATGAAGTCTCTGGATGGAGAAGCATACAGAAACCTGGAGTTTGACGTGTGGCAGGACACCTGTAAAGGTACGAGTCCTGGAGAGGAACCTTTTTAAAACCTCAAAACATTCATATTGTATATATAATTTAGTTTTAAATATGAGCTCATATGTACTCACAATGATGGTTTCTAACATATGAATCAATAATCAATGTTTATCTGACAGAGATGCAGAAGACGGACTACGTGGTGTTTGCAGGGAGGCAGTACTTCCTGGGAGACAAGTGTCAGGTAACATTAATACTGGAACCACTATATCCAAATACTGCTTCAGGATCAGTACTGCTGGTAGTACAGCAGTAGAGTAGTTCTCTAAAGGATTCAATGTATCTCGTATCTTTTGTACTTGTAATTCTTTAAAGGATTCGATGTGTCTCGTGTCTTTTGTACATGTAGTTCTCTAAAGGATTCATGTGTCTTTTGTGCTTGTAGTCTTTCTACTTGTGTTTCACCTGCTTTTGAAACCTCCCTCAAGGAGTTGCATCGACCAATTGGCTTGATCGAGGTCAACATGATGGTTGTCATGTGGACGTCTCTGGGACGTTGTCCTCCTGTAAGACAGCCTCAGGTGTCTCCATAGTTCCATCTGTGTCTGTCTCAGGTGCGTCTGGAGCCAAAGGGGAAGTACTACAATGCCTTCATCCAGGAAGTAGAAACACACCCATCAGCTGTCACTGTCTTCATCGAGGAGCTGGGAGAAAAGTAACACACAACCTGACTGAAACTGACTTGAGCTGAGAACCACAAAGACGTCTTTCATGTCCACATGTCCTTCTCTGTCTCAGACAACTGGTTCCTCTAACGGATCTGAAACCAGTCAATCCAGTTCCAGCCTGGAACGTTGCTGCTCCCACCAGAAAGGGAGACCTGGGTTCGTTCACTATGAGGTCCACTTTGTCCCCTCTCCAGATGTTTGGTCTAATACCTCATGTCTCTACTGACTCCATGTTTCTACTGTCTCTATTGTCTTCATGTCTCTACTGACTCCATGTCGTCTTGTCTCCATGTCACCTCGTCGCCTTGTCTCCGTGTTGCCATGTCGCCTTGTCGCCATGTCTCGCAATGTGTTGCCATGTCTCGTTATGTATCGCCATGTCTCGTTATGTGTCGCCATGTCTCGTTATGTGTCGCCATGTCTCGCTATGCGTCGCCATGTCTCACAATGTGTCTCGCCATGTGTCACCATGTGTCGCCATGGCTCGTTATGTCTCCTTGTCCTCATGTCTCACTGTCGCCTTGACTATATGTCTCGGTATATCGTTATGTCTCGTTGTGTCTCGTTATGTATTGCCATGTCTCGTTATGTCGTTATGTCTCGTTATGTGTCGCCATGTCTCGTTATGTCTCCATGTCTTCTTGTCTCACTGTCTCCATGTTTCTTCTGCCAGACACGGACCCTCGTGGTCAGCGACATCATCACCGTCATCGCTACTTCAGGAAGTCTCGTGGCAGCAACGGGTTGAAGGGGGCGGAGCTTCTAATGCCGCCGCCGTCCTACGGAGGCCCGGCTCCCTCCGCCCTGCCCCCCCGCTTCCAGCCAGCGGGCCACCCCCGCCCGCCCCCACCCCTGTCACCGGGAGCCATGACCTACGACCCCTACGCCCCCCCACACCACCACCACCACCATCCCTCAGCCAGACCTCCTCGCTACGGAGCCTCCAGGTGGGACTCAAGCAGACCAACACCTGAGTGTCACCTGTAGGTCACAAACATGTCTGAGGAACTCCGCTCTCTCTCTGTGTGTGTGTGTGTGTGTGTGTGTGCGTGCGTGCGTGCGTGCGTGCGTGCGTGTGTGTGTGTCATGGATTCCGGTCAGAAGCTCCACCCGTTTCCTGAACCGTCACTTGATTGGTCCTCAGTTGACCTATTACCACCCTGGCAGGAGATATTACCATGACTACGAGAGCTATGCCTTCAGGTCACGGTAAACATCACATGACACATGGTGACCATGACTTTGTGGTAGTCTAACAGGACTACCACAAACACAAACTTTTGTGGTTAACGTCGTTTGTTGTTGTTCAGTCGCAGTCGCCGTCAGCTGGCGGCAGCCATGAATAAAGACGGTCAGTTTGGTTTCCCCCCGGAGGTCGAGGAGGAGGAGCCGTCCGACCTGGACGCGACCATCACCTTCTACCAGCTGGACGACGCCGACGGTGTCTTCCCTCCACTGGCCGTGAGGAAAATACCTTGTCGTCGTATCTTCATGTCTCCTTGTCGTCGTGTCTTCATGTTTCCATGTCTCCTTGTCGTCTCATCCTCATGTCTCCTCGTTGTCATGTCTCCTTGGCGTCATGTGACTGTGTAATATAATGTGGCTCCTCCCCTTCTCAGGGCCCCACTGTGGCCCCTCCTCCATCCATGGGAGCTCCGCCCCCTCCCACTGGCTCCTCCTACAGAGTTCAGAGAGGCTCGGGGCCCCTCCCCCCCGCTCCTCCTCCAGGGAGCACCCCCGTCTGTTCATCAGAGGAGGACCAGGAGGACACCAGTACTTTGGAGGACCAGGGTAAGTCCTCTTTTATTGTGGAGGAGTCAGCAGGAAGTTGTTCCATGTAATCTGATTACTGTGTGTGTTTCTGTCAGTCGAGTACACTGACGATTACATCTACATCACTCAGGGTGAGTAAAGTTTACCTGGAAGTCTTCACTAAGGGACAAGGTCACAAGAAAAAGATGTGATGCAGTCTGAATGTGACCTGTTTTCAGATCAGAACTACCAGACCTCAGGTGTTTACTCTGCTGCTGAGCCCTCCACCAACCAGGTAACACACCTGACCTCAGACCTGCTGGATGTTTTCATACTGGGTTTGTGTTGTGGCATCTCAAATCTACAAATGAGACAAAACATGTTTTTCTCTTATTTTGAAAGGACGACCAGGAAAGAGGAACTGCTGACTCTCCACCGAGACCAGAGATGAACTACAGCTACACACAGCAGGTACACACCATGTTTACACATGTTGCCCTCGCCTACGTCTCACTTATGTCCCCTCGCCTACGTCCCCTCGCCAACGTCCCCTCGCCAACGTCCCTTTGCCTACGTCCCCTCGCCAACGTCCCCTCGCCTACGTCCCCTCGCCAACATCCCTTTGCCAACATCCCTTTACCTACGTCTAGGGATGCACCGATCCACGTTTTTCACTTCCGATACCGATACAGATATCTGAGGTTTAGTATCGGCCGATACCGATCTAATAGAGAAAAACAGTGCTGAATTGATTTAAAAAACGCAGCCGACGCTACGCGCCCCCAGATTGTCCATCGCTTTTCTCATGTTGCTGGCGTTGTCCCTCAGAATCACGTGGATTTTGCTCAACTGAATTTGCCACTTGTCAAACATTTCCTTCAGGCTAGCTGCTATCGCTTCGCTGGTGTGCGACCCACGAAAGTTTGTTGCATTTAATATTGCACTGTGTGGCACAAAAGTTTCATCCAGCCAGTGTGCTGTTAAACTTAAAAGTGACACAGGGGAAACGTCGGAGCTCCAGATGTCTGTCGTGAAACTTATCGATTTGACATCTTTTATCTCCTTCAATATGTGTTTGCACACTTTACCGTGCAGTTCAGGTAGCGCCGTCTCCGACAAATATTTTCGGCTTACCATGTCGTAGCGTGGTTCCAGGTGGTTAACTAGCAGCCGGAATCCCTTATCCCCGACAACTGAGAACGGCTGCCCGGTTCCAGATGGCTGATCCTTTAGCTCGCTCCATTTTGAAAACAATCTATGCGGCCAGTTCGCTAGCGCATGACGTTACGCAGAGCACAACGCATATAATTGGACTGAATAGATTTGCCTTTATGGATCGGTCACATTGTCACCGATACCCGATCTAGAATTTTTTCCTATATCGGGACCGATACAGATATTGATATCGGATCGGTGCATCTCTACCTACGTCCCCTTGCCTACGTCCCCTCGCCAACGTCCCCTCACCAACGTCCCTTTGCCTATGTCCCTTTGCCTACGTCCCCTCGCCAACGTCCCCTCGCCTCGACTGCGTCCCGTGATCCTCTTCCTCACCCCCCTCTCACCATCGTTGTCAACATTGTCACTCGGCCGACGCATCTGATCTTCTCTTCACTTAAAACACGACGATAGCCGACTGAACTTCCTGAAATGGTTTGATTCTGAACTAATCCCTGTGTGTGTGTGTGTGTGTGTGTGTGTGTGTGTGTGTGTGTGTGTGTGTGTGTGTGTGTGTTTTTTCAGGTAGTGAAACCATTAGTCATTTGCTCTTCACCCTCCTCTTCCTCCTCCTCACCCTCTTCTCCATCATCACGTGTACCTGCAACTGCCCACCTGCCGGCAGGCACACAGACACGCTCAGGTACACACACACACACACACACACACACACACACACACACACACACACACACACACACACACAGCAATACAACAAATGTGATTGTGTTTTGTTTTTTTTCTGTTCTTAGTTGCCATGGCGATTCCAGCCTCTTCTCCTTGGTTGGTTAATGAGTTAGGTGAGCCTGTCTGCACCAAGGTAGCTCCGCCCCCTTACTCCTATGACCCTAATGGCAACGATTTACCCCGAGGTCAGAGGTCAACCAACATAAACAACACACTGTGTCACTTTTTGTTGCAGCTTGTCGTCTCACTTCCTGGCTTGTGTGTGTGTGTGTGTGTGTGTGTGTGTGTGTGTGTGTGTGTGTGTGTGTGTGTGTGTGTATAGACTGCAGAGTTCTCCAGTATTACTTCAACTTAGGAGTCCAGGTAAGAGAATAACTAACTCTGCGCGGCCCCCCCCCCCTTAACTATTTACTAACTAACCCCCCCCCCCCCTCCTCCTCTACAGTGGTACCATCAGAGCTGTTGGCAGCAGCAGCAGCAGGCGTACCCCGCCACCTCGCCGGAGGCCTCCTACTCCTACCAGCACTACACCCCCTACCTGAACCAGGAGCCCCCCCTGCATGGTAAGACCTACTCACTCTCTGATTGGCTGCTGGGTGAGAGAGAGCTGTCAGTTCATTGGTGGAGGTGTGACCACCAATCAGCAGCATCCTCAGCTCTTATTGTCAAATGTCAAACTGACACTTTTTACTGTACTTAATTAATGAGTGAGTTAATGCGTTAGTTTGAGTGAGTTAATGAGTTGGTTTGAGTGAGTTAATGAGTTGGTTTGAGTGAGTTAATGCGTTAGTTTGAGTGAGTTAATGAGTTGGTTTGAGTGAGTTAATGAGTTGGTTTGAGTGAGTTAATGAGTTAGTTTGAGTTGGTTCATGAGTTGGTTCAGTGGGAGCTGCGTTCACATGCTCTGACTGTATGAAGACAGAAGAACACATGTTGCTGAAACGTGTGGAACATTGTATTCATGTTGCACAGCAGTGGAAGGTTTAAATACAGTCACACACTGAGCACAGATAGTAGAAATATAACCGTGTGAAGAATACTGCTGTTAACAAGAACCTGATCTGTTTAAAGTGATTCAAACCAAATGTTATTGTACTTCTGTTCATATAGCAGTACTTTAAAATACAAGTGAGTAATACACTACTTTTAATTCATTATTGAACTTTGTGCACAACAGTGAGATTAATCAAGATTAAACATTGTAATCGTTGCCCAGCACTAATTATTATATACATTATACTTCTGCCCCCCCAGCCATCCCTCCTTTGTACCCTGAAACAGGAGGACTCCATCAACCCCCCTCCTATTACCCAGAATCCACCAGGGCAGGAGACGGACAGACTGACGGACACAGCGGCGGTCTGTACTCTGTTGTGTCATATAGTGAAGATGTGTGTGTGTATATGTGTATTTGTGTGCGTATATATGTGTGTGTGTGTGTGTGTGTGTGTGTGTGTGTGTGTGTATATATATATATATATCTCTCTTCTTCCTTCTCAAAACCTGCTGCCTACATTACCCACAATGCACCTCTCCCTGCTGACAGCAGTGTGGTAGGTTGTATTGTTATACAAATAAGCTTTGATATTATTATGGTCATTATTGGTTAATATTAATCGTATTATTAATAACAAAGATTATGATGATTATCAATCACACAAGAAGTTTTTAGATTAAACATGAGGTCATCGATGACCACGCCTTGTGATGAGGACTCATCTCTGACTCGACTGACATCACTGGAGGCTCCTCTGATCTAATGTGATCTGTTGTCTCCTCCATCAGGCCCCGCCCCCTCAGGAGAAGGCTCCTCCTCATCGACTAGCCCCGCTCCTCCAGGCACCGCCCCCTCTCTCCTGTACCAGGATCAGACGCCCCTCCCCTCTCCGTCGCTGCTGCACCTGCCGTACAAAACTTCGCCCCCCGCCACTTACCTGCCCTCGGCCCCTCCCCCTCACCTCACCCATCACTCCTCCTACTGCCTCCCCCCCTCCGCCCACTGGGGGGCGCTGCAGACTGGAGGCCACGCACAGCGGGTCTACTGCCCCGCCCCTAACTCCGCCCACGTGGTCGGTTACATCACAGCGCCGCCCCCCCACTAAGTTCCCCCCCCCCCCCATCTAACATTTGTGTTCAATGAACAGGGCTAGCAGCTAACAAGTCAGCAGGAAAACCTTGTTTATCAAACAATAAAATAATAATAAAGAGCCAAGAAGACCAAAACAAAGTAAACATTTTAATGTTGAATAGACGTTTTAAAAATCTAAATTGAACTGTAGTTTTCCTGTGTTAGCTTCACATGCTAAATGTTAGCTGGTGGCTAAGTGAATTCGAAGTGAATCACTTCCTGTTCAAAAGGTTCGTTATTTTTTTTTTTTAGAGAACCTACAACAACGTCAAGAGTTCTCATGTTTTGTCAGCCAGCCAATCAGAGAAGAGAGGGGGCGTGGCCAGTCCCTGTTTATTGATGAGGGATCTATTTGTGTTGAGTTTGTTTGTTTTTGTTTTTTTGTTTTAATAAAGTTTGTGTTTCACCAGCAGATGATGATGCTTCCTGTCGGGTCACATGACCGTTCTCATGTCTTCACGTGCTAACAGGCTAGCATCCTCAGTTTATTTGGATTTAAACGCGTGTCTCGTTGTCGTCAAGGTAACAGCTCGGGGGGGATCTCCACAGTCCAGAGGTCCCGACCCCCCCGGGTCCTCAGAGGCCCCCTGAGCCAGCGGGGGTTGGACAGGTGAGTCAGGTGTTTCTCCTGTAGACCAATCAGAACAGCCGACCGCTCCAGAGGCCGTAGCTCCTCCTCCTCCTGCAGGGAGGTGGGGCACAGCCAGGTCCCGCCCACATCCACCAATCCTTAAAAAAAGAGGTAGTCGTCACAGGTGAGGTGATGATGCCTTCAGGGACGACTCGTAAACACAGACTGACGTCACATTCTATGGAAGCCCATTCCACCAGAAACAAAACTAAAAACACAAAAAATCTCACAAAAAATCTCACAGTTAAGACTTTAAATCTCAGTTAAGACTTTAAATCTCATAGTTTCTCTTTAGTTCTTGTATTTTTTTTAATGTAAATTTTATTTTTACTAACAGTAATGGGTTTCCATACACGTCCCACCTGCCACCACGCCGCGGCCGAACCTCTCTCCGGAGTCCAGGAGCGCTCGTATCTGGACCCGGTTCATCCCCAGCGGGCCGCTCAGCACCGCCCTCCAGTCCTCATCCTGGTCCCAGTCCCGCTAGGCGATGTGGACCGCCAGGGTCTGGTTCTCCAGCGGGGCCAGCAGGGGCCTCCAGCGGCTCTCCACCGTCTTCAGCCCGTCCAGAACCAGACCTGCGTACGGCTGCCGGAACGACAAGCACCGCACCTGGAGCGACATGTCTGCAAAACAAGCGCACCTTTAACAAATCACGATGTTAATACGTTTAATTATTTCATTAATATAAATGTTTGACCGTTATTACAGTAACACATTCACTGTGATCATGTATTCTTTAATGAATTAGTGTTTGGTTCTAGACAGAGGAACACTAAAGGAGCAGCTCTCTGAATGGAGTCTGGTAGAACGTTAGAACACGGTACTAAAGGAGCAACTGTCCGGAGAGAGAAACGGTCCGTTAATGTTCATCGTTACCGGTCAGTAAAGTATTCACGTCTCTCTTCTGTTGTTCCCGCTGCTTTCACTCACTTCCGGTCCGAGTGAGTTTCTTCTTCACGTTAAACAATGCGCAGCTCTGCTGCCCTCCACAGGTGTGTGTGTGTGTGTGTGTGTGTGTGTGTGTGTGTGTGTGTGTGTGCGCGTGTGGATTCCATAGACAGTTGTGTGTGACAATATTTCCTATAATTTTGGCCATAAATGGTGAATAGAGAGTATAAACTGTGACTGGAGCAATTTGTTTGTAAAAGTCACAGAATATTTTCCTGCTCTGCTCCACTCTGACCGTGATGTCATCACTCTAACAAGTGAATGGGGCGATTTTGCTCCGTTCGTGATTTTTGGGAAAATGGGAAAATTGATTTTACACAAATCAAGACACAAACATTCTTCTCCCACATTCCCCCTTGAGTGACTCGAGTCACTCGTACTACAAAAACGTTAGAACCTCCCGCTGGTCTTCAGGTCCATGTACTTTTGTTTCTTCTATGTTTAAATTTTCATTGGTCGGTTATCTAACATAAAGAGCTTATGCATATGTTTGTGGACCGTCTACTGTCCTAAGTTTGTCATGTTTTCTCTGTAATATTTCACTGTATTGTTACTGAATCAGTTACCTAGTTAACATACTAAGTTTACTTTCTCTTCTCTTTTAACCTCTAGCTGTGGTTCTAGACTCTTTTAGACTGGGATCAGGATTAAGGGATACAAGTTATATCTAAAAGAACAACAGTTCCCCTCTTCGGCCATTCAAGTATTTAAAATGTATCAAAACAACACATATCACCCAGAATGGTTTATTATGCACATCATTAATCGATGTTGTAGCTATCAGTGGAATGTTAACTTCAACATGTTGAAATAAATCTCCTGAGATGAGATGAGACGCCTTCATCTCTGGTTAACTGTATAATGAGACAAGTCAGTGAGGTTCATAACAAACAATAAGCAAACAAACAATTTGTAAGAAATGACATCATCTAAGTATTTATATTACATTACATTACAGTCATTTAGCAGACGCTTTTATCCAAAGCGACTTACAATAAGTGCATCAACATTGGTAATCAAAAGAACTATCACCAGAAGTCATAAGTACATTTCCTTTAAACAAGCATCTAAGAGCATGAAGCAGAGCATAACTCAGAGCCAAAGTACAGAAACAAGAAAAACAGTTAGTGCTATAAGTAATACAAATACAATTAAAGCTGCAAGCAGCATTGATCGGGCCCTCGCAACTTCACGCACGTCGAGGGTACTGGCAGGACTCTGCTTGACGTGGCCATACATTTCTGTGACCGTCATACACTGCGTGCACTAGTTAAATGATTTTTCCTGCGTCGACCTGCAGCGTAGCAAGATCATGTTGCCAGGTCTTAAGCCTCAAATGTTTTAAGTGTACCTCCAATACAATCATAGATGTAAGCCTGTTAAGATCTTTAAGAAAATGAATGTGCATGAATGCACTTCAATGTTTGAAATATAACAGACTGTCAGTTTACTGTGACGAAGTTCAACTCCCTACAGTGTCCTACTGATTGTATTTGGACTTACATAAAGTTAACAGAACAGCAGTGTCATTTGTTTTTACTTGAACACTTTAATTTGACACTGTTTTCATTTTAAGCTCTTCTGTAAATTTAGATTGTAGTGTGAAGCATTCATTGTAACATTTAACCTGATTCTCATGTAAAAGCTCTAGACAGATCATTTATACTAATGCCCACTGACATGGTTTGAAAAACACTGTTGATTAACTTTTGTTCTCCAAGCATCTTAGTTTGCACATATTTAGATCAGAGAAGTCTTTTTCTCATGGTGTGCCCACAAACCCTGTTTGGGCCGTTGTTATTATAGAATTCTGTTTACGTCGGTGGTTGCCAGTAGGTGGCGCTATGACTATGAGTTAATATTGGCATGCAGATGTCCTAAAATCACGACACGAATCATGTAAAATTGCCGCGACACCAAGTCCATGTTATCCGATGAAACATCAAGCTTTTAGTAACTTTTAATCGTTAAGGTCTTTAGGTTGTTCTGACCAAATTCTAAGCTGATCGGATTATTTCCCTAGGAGGAGTTCGTAGTGCAGCACCTGGAAAAGGAAATAAAACCACAAGAAATTCATACAAAATTCAAATTGGCTGACTTCCGGTTGGGTTTAGAGCATGGACCCCTAAGACTTTTTTTTAAGTTTACATGTGATACACCTGCTTACTTAATTTCATACATCTAGGTGAAACGTACTGCGAGGGCTGCATCGTCGAAATATTGTAGGGGGTGCTATCGAGCCGATTTGCCACTCTGAAGCATTAAAATCACATCAGATAACTACATTCAGGATTTTAAATGTGTGTGACAAGTTTGATTTTGTTTTGAGTATTTTTAGCCCCTCAAAAACACCTTTGTTTTTCATGGCGAGGAATGCATCGCCACGGCAACAGCATTTCACGAAACAACAAGCTTTGAGTAACTTTTAATCACAAAGGTCTTTAGATTGTTCTGACCAAATTCTAAGTTGATCTGATTAGTTCCCTGGAAGGAGTTCGTTAAAGTAGAGCGCCTGGAAATTGAAAAAACGACACTGGAAATTCAGACTAAATTCAAAATGGCTGACTTCCGGTTGGGTTTAGGGCATGGCCCCAAGAGACTTTTATTTAAGTCCACATGTGATACATGTGCCTACCAAATTTTGTTAATCTCTGTGAAACGTACTGCGAGGGCTGCTTCGTCGAAATTTTGTAGGGGGCGCTATTGAGCCGATTTAACACTCTGATTGAATAAAATCATATTATAGAACTACATTTTGGCCTTGTGATGGGTGTGTCAAGTTTGCCTGTGTTTCGAGCTTCTTTAACCTCTCCAAATGACCATTGTTTTTCACGGCGAAGACTGCATTACCACGGCAACGGCGTTCGACGAAACATCAAAAGCTTAGAGAACTGGCATTATGAACTTCTTACATTTGTGTGGAACAAATTTGATGTTGATCTGATTTTCCAACTAAGAGAAACAAGCCAAAGTATAAAGACTTTAACTTACTGTTGCCAGTAGGTGGCGCTATGACTATGATTCAAAATTGGCTTGCAGATGTCTTCAGGCCTGGAGTTTAATCAAACATGTGAAATCTGGTAAAGATCTGATGATGCGGAGTCGAGTTACATCAGTTTATTCGTTCATAGCGAAGGATCGAAATTCGCAGAGCCGCCACGTCGCCACGCTTTGACAACTTCCTACAATTTTCACAATGAAGCATTATCAAGGTCTTAATGCTTTTGTGACAAAATTTGAGAGGGATCCGATTAATCTGTGAGCAGTAGGGTGTCAAAGTACACAACCTATGACTTCCTGTTGCCACTAGGTGGCGCTATTACTATGATTCTAAATTGTCATATACATGTGTTCAGGGTCAGGATGTTATGACATCTGAGAAATTTGGAGCAGATTAGGCAATGTACAGCCGAGTTACAACAACTTCCTGTTTCATGGCAAATGGTGTTTTTTTGCCGCCACGCCACGGACACATAGTTCGATAACTTTTTGATCTTTGAGTATCGTTTCACTGCCAAGGTCTCAAGAGCATACTGACCAAATCTGAAGGCAATCGGGTGTAATCTCTAGGAGGAGTTCGTTAAAGTACGGCGCCTTGAAACGGTCCAAAAACGTCATCAAATTCAAAATGGCCGACTTCCTGTTTGGTTTAGGATATACCTCCTTTTGACTTTTTTGTACGTCCCATCACGTTCCACATACCTACCAAATTTCATACAGCTAGGTGAAACCCAAAGTTGGGGCTACTCTGTAGGGGGCGCTATGGAGCCAAAATGTCACGCCACAGCTGGACACCCCAATAATACTGGAATTTTCACCACGATTGAATTTTGTGCCAAATTTCAAAAGATTCCCAGTATCCCAAGCACCTCCTTTTTGCGATGAAACAAGCGATGAAACTGATGTAACCAGTAGTCCAAAGGTAGGCTACCCGGTCCGGAGATACCAGAAGGCTGAGCACCAACGCAGCAGAGAAACAGACCAGAAATGTAAGTTTTCCATAAGTTTCGTATAATATTTCATCATTAAATTCACCTCTGACAGTCTTTAACTGTGTCGTTGAGAATATTGGCAGCGTGACTGGTCGTTTATCCAGATATTTAGTAAGCTTTTATCAATTTATCTCAAATAATCAGTAAATATAATTAAATTTCCTTCAGAGGATTAGTAAAACCAAATCAAGTTCACCCAGATATTGAGTAAATCAAAATTACTTTTTCTCCGATACTTAGTAAATATAAATCAGTTTTGCTTTAGAAATTGATTTGGATATACTTATTATTATATATACTCTTTTTTTAATTTATTCAATTTTTTTTTATCAAACTTAAAATCTATTCAAATATATTAAGTGTCACTTTATTGCCATCATTTTTAAATATATGTACGTGTGTGTGTGTATATATATATACACACAAATAAATGTATGTATATATATAAATATATCCATAATTCTATGTATGTATCTATATAAGGTATATATATACAGTTGTGGTCAAAAGTTTACATACACTTGTAAAGAACATAATGTCATGGCTCTCTTGAGTTTCCAGTTATTTTTACAACTCTGATTTTTCTCTGATAGAGTGATTGGAACAGATACTTCTTTGTCACAAAAAACATTCATGAAGTTTGGTTCTTTCATGACTTTATTATGGGTTCACAGAAAAAGTGACAAAATCTGCTTGGTCAAAAATATACATACAGCAACATGAATTAACAATTTTGGTGACTTAGAAAGTTGTGTCAATGAAATGAGCTTCATAGCATGGCCTCTTAACTTCTTGTGAGTGATTATGAGTGACTACAGCTGGTGACTTCTCTGAGGCCATTTAAATAGGGCTCATTGGATACAAACGGCCACAAACGCTACAATGGGAAAGTCAAAGGAGCTCAGCATGGATCTGAAAAAGTGAATCATTGACTTGAACAAGTCACTTGGAGCCATTTCAAAGCAGCTGCAGGTCCCAAGAGCAACAGTGCAAACAATTGTTTGTAAGTATAAAGTGCATGGCACTGTTTTGTCACTGCCACGATCAGGAAGAAAACGCAAGCTATCACCTGCTGCTGAGAGAAAATTGGTCAGGAGGGTGAAGAGTCAACCGAGAACCACCAAAAAGCAGATCTGCCAAGAATTAGAAGCTGCTGGAACACAGGTGTCAGTGTCCACAGTCAAGCGTGTTTTGCATCTCCATGGACTGAGAGGCTGCCGTGCAAGAAGGAAGCCCTCGCTCCAAAAGCGGCACCTTAAGGCTCGACTGAAGTTTGCTGCTGATCACATGGACAAAGATAAGACCTTCTGGAGGAAAGTTCTGTGGTCAGACGAAACAAAAATCAACTGTTTGGCCACAATGCCCAGCAATATGTTTGGAGGAGAAAAGGTGAGGCCTTTAACCCCAAGAACACCATGCCTACCGTCAAGCACGGTGGTGGTAGTATTATGCTGTGGGGCTGTTTTGCTGCCAATGGAACTGGTGCTTTACAGAGAGGAAATGGGATAATGAAGAAGGAGGATTACCTTCAAATTGTTCAAGATAACCTAAAATCATCAGCCCGAAGGTTGGGTCTTGGGCGCAGTTGGGTGTTCCAACAGGACAATGACCCCAAACACACATCAAAAGTGGTAATGGAATGGCTAAATCAGGCTAGAATTAGGGTTTTAGAATGGCCTTCCCAAAGTCCTGACTTAAATCCCATTGAGAACATGTGGACAATGCTGAAGAAACAAGTCCATGTCAGAAAGCCTGAGTCAGCATTAGCAGTAACGTGACGCTGCTCTGATCCGTCTGTAGGAGAGTGAACAGGAAACAGTGAGGCTGATATCACTGATCACATGCTGCATCGTTTCCTGTCTATTAGTCATGAGTGTGAATCTATGGAGGACTCTACCACCAACACTATAAAACACTGCACACAGAGACCATTACTGAATATACATTCATTACAGGAATATTGATTTACTACAATTATAATCAATGACTTATGATTAGATTCATTTTTGGGGGATTTTTAACTTGAATGTGTTCGATTTGACAAAGTTCAGGAAACATCATCACGTTTTCTAAACCAAGAGGAAACTTTCGTGGTGTTTTTATTTAAACATGGAGGCCGGTACAGTTCATGCAGTCAATAATTAATAACACATCGATTTATATTTTTCAGTAAGAAGTTTTCTATTTGATTGTAATAATCTTGAACTGTTTTGTGAAATTTCAATGAAATAGTTTTTCAGTTTTATTGTTTCTTCCGTGTGTTTGTACCTGAAATGTTGACCTTACATGGTTCAACACGTTTTGAAATATTTTGTCACAAGTTTCAAAATCATTCAAGTATTTTTTTAAATCAAATTCAAACCTGTATTTGTTCACAATCCATTTGTATTTAGTTTGTAGTAGTATTGCATTCCAGTTGCTGAGCGTTTTAATTTAATGTTATATGTAATGTTAATACGTTTGATGAATGCATTTGGATACTTTTTAATCACTTTTTTGTGTTACTTTATGAAAATATCAAAATAAGACATTTACAAAATAAGTATGTGTTTGGCATTGTAGACACTCTGAGGGATACTTGTCAAAGTATTAGTGATAATGAATAGTAGGGAAATAGATATATATATATATATATATATATTTTTACAAATATGTGGTGGTGCCACCTGACATTTTTTAGTTGAAGTTAAAAAATACTGTTAAAAATATATTTAACCACTTTGAAAAGTGAACAAATGAGACCTTATTTTGTGAGTTTAAACACATTGTTCACAAATATGCATTACATCCAATTTGAAAAGAGTTATTTGTGGTTGACCCGTGTGTGTGTGTGTGTGTGTGTGTTCTCTGATTTAAAGATACAACAGAAATATTGTAATAAAACACATCATCTCTAATTCAGAGTCCTACCTGAGATCCACAACAACAGCAGCATCATCAACAGGTGATCCATGACGTCCAGGTGGACCGTCTCTCTGCCCGTCTGTCTCTCTGATTGTCTCATGTGCTGTCCTCAGTTTATGTCTGCGTACAGGACGAGGTGGAGCTTTACTGAGACTTGTCTTTAGTTTTACAGATCATATTCACATCTTTCCGAACTGCGGTTGTGTGAAACTGATTATATCTGATTTCACAAGAAGCTGCTGACTGACTGCAGACATAGGAATGTTTCCATGACAACCAGGACAGGCTGAGATGTATATCAGATTAATGCTGTCGGTGTTTTCTCATGATTTCCGATAGATGTGTTAACATCAGCAGCTACAGCTACTAACTACGACTACTACTACTACTACTACTAGTCAGGAACTCTAAAATACTTCAATTTATCAGCTGTTGATATGGTGGTATTTGGTTCTTGTTCATTTGAATATTAATCAAAGTTCCAAATTGATAGTTTAGTATTAGCAATGTTATGAGTCTACCTTAAATGGCTGAAAGGTTCCTTTGGTAAAAAATGTGATTTCCTGTTAATTACATTGTATCATTTTGATAATAAATAATTACTTTTAGTAGACATTTTCATTCCTTTTTGAACTACTGAACCAACATCATTGTGGTTCCCCATTATTATTGAAATCTAATGTTTTTAAACATTGAGTTCTATTGATAACATTTATTATATTTGTCATTTCCTAACAACCAGACCAGCTCAAACTTCAACATAATGGTGTCCCGTGTGAGGCGTAGTACTGTTTGTAATCATCCATAATAGTGATTTCATAATTGTGAAATATTCATTGGTCAATGCTCTCTCAATGATCTCTTATGGCCCACTAGAAGTGTGTGGTGGGGTCTGTTTTCTCTGTTCTTCGGGATGTTTCTGGGTGTCATGTGTGTCCTCCAGTCAAAGTACCGATCCACATTCAGAGTGAACAGTGACGGTTTGAATTCAAGCAGTGACTACAACAACCAGCTATTACTACAACACATGTGCACAAAATAATCACAGAACGTGCTGCTTAAAATATAAGAGTTTACTTCTTTACCATCACTGATTAACACCAATGCTGTCCACGTGTTCACTGAGGGGTTTGTTTGCCCATTTCGTGGAGCTTCAATGATTATTAAATGGATTACCTTCAATTCAGCAATTAAATCATCAATAAATTATATTGTTATATTCAGTTATTCAGCGATTTCAACATTCGTTGCCTTAATGGAAGACTATGAGACTTCTTTAACCCTTGAAATGAGAAATAAAGAGTTGTGTCTTCCTATATTGTTCATTTCATTATCAATTAAATAGTCACAACATTAAGTGTTTGTTCAGGGCGGTCTTAAACAAAAGTTCAAATTCATGTATTTTGCTCCTCTATTAGAGACTTCATTATTTATGTATTTTTTTTTAGGTAAAAGACACACAAAATCACACAGAAAATCAGTTTATATACAAACAAGTTTTATGAAAAAATTGTTTGAACTAACATGAACTAACAGAATCAGAATGTGAGGAATCCTGATTCTGATTTTATTCCCGTTTTCAGGAAAAAAAAGATTTTTTTTTACAAAAAGTAAAAACATTTTAGAAAAGTTCGACAACTTAAATAAATAAACAAATGATGAGGAATGTCTCTTTACTAAAGAAATATAACAGAATGTACAAAATATATATATATAAAAAAAAATATATATACACACACAAATATAATACTGAATATTTGCATTGACCGTGCATTTAACACCCAGAGACCGAGGGCAGAGAGAAGACGTTGTAGTTTATCAACACAGAACATTTAACAACAGAAACAATCAACCAACCGTCTCCATGAACCGACACTGTAGAAAAATAAAGCTTTACCTGAAGAGGGGAGCAGACATATTCAAAAAAACATATCTTTTCCGACTCCTGATCTGCAGCTTTTCAAACTCAAGGCACTCTGAACATGAACCCTCGACGAGCGTCGAGCCTCTACGAGGAACTGCTCCGTCCCCCGTGAACAGCAGGGGGTCGCTGTGGAGCACAAAAAAAAAATAAACTCTTCCCAGCAGCCAAACGCTGACCAATCAGAGGCTCTGCTGGCTGGGGGAGGAGTCAGGTGTGATGGGGTTGGCGGCGTTGGCGGCGTTGGCGGCGTCCGTGCGCTGCCCGTCGCTGCCAGTCACCCACGTGTGGAGGAGGATCTGCTCCAGGGTCGGCCGGTCTGACGGCTGCTGGCTCAGGCACCAGCCAATCAGCTGCTGGCACTCTGAAGTAAAAACAAACAAGGAGGAGATGAAGAACACTCATCTCTGGTTTTGTTCAAACGTCGATGTAAAAACCTGGTCGCGTGATCTCGTCACGCTCCGGCTCACCTGAGGAGATGATGCGTCTGAAGTAGATCCGTCCTCTCAGGATCTCCTTGTCCTGTTGGAAGGGGATGTCCCCGCACACCATGTTGTACAGCAGCACGCCAAGAGACCACACTGTGGCCGAGCGACCATGGTACCGATGGAACCGGATCCACTCCGGAGGACCATACACCCGCGTGCCTGGAGGGAGGAGAGTTACATCACTACAGGTACAGTGTGTGTCAGAGTGGAGCAGGAAGTGACGGATCACCATCGTGCGGGAAAATACTCCCGGAGACGCTGACGACATTACAGAACCGGTGCATGATGGGACGGTAGTCACTGACCCAAAACACCTTTCCGATATTTTAAAACGTCTAGATTTTCAGAAACAATCCCCACAGCTCTTCAGATTCTCTCAGCTGATCGGACTCACCAGTGAACTCGGTGAAAGCCTCGTCTTTGAGGAGGGCCCCCGAGCCAAAGTCGATCAGTTTGAGCTGCCCGGTCCTCAGGTCCACCAGCAGGTTCTCGTCCTTGATGGCTCGGTGGATAATGCTGCAGCTGTAGCAATGACGCACCGCCTCCAGCACCTGCAGGAAGAAGCCGCGCGCAGCCGCCTCGTCCAGCGCGCCGCGCTCCGTGATGTAGTCGAACAGGTTCTGGCTCAGCTCGGGACGCTCCATCACCATCAGCCAGCCGTCCGCCTACTCCCACCAGTCCAGCAGACGCACCACGCCGTCGAATGCCCCGCCCACTTTCTTCAACATCACCACCTCCAGAGGAACCACAGCACATACAACAGTTATATCTGCATGTATGATCTCACCAGAGAGCCCCACCCCGTCACTCTGTCTCTGCACACGTGCTTCACAGCAACCTGCATGTAAACAAACGCCATCAACACACCGTACAGTTATAACATACTATATAAGAGGGTAGACGATGGCTGAAATGAATTGCAAAAACATTGCTGAAAATACAGAAATGAGGTTGCAAAAAGCTTAATAATTCAAAAAGTTGAAAGATTAGAAATATTATGAGCTGAACATTTACAGAGTTGAACGGTTTCTGTAGCTTAAAAACTGAAGAAGAAGAAGAGATTCAAGCGCGACGGAAGAAATAGTGGAATAAAGATTCGAAGAACAATACTTGGAATGCTGAATCAGCATGGCTGTCATAGACTGCATCATATATGATGAAGAGGCCCAGATGGTGTATATGTGGCACAACAAGTCATATGTCGTTCAGAAAGTACAATAATTGTTTGGGTGTAATGTAAGTTAAGAGAGTTTACTATGTTTCCTATGTGTTTATGAGGAGGAAGTGTTAATTGTAGTTAAAATTGAGGGTACAGCGTTATTTATCATCAGCTACATGTTAGGCAGTAGATCCAGTGGATCGCCAGTAGGTGTCAGTGTTGCGACATAAGCAGTGTCTGTGACGGAGAGCCACACTGAAGTCTCGCGAGGATGAGAATCTCTGTACAGGATAGAAGTAGAACGCGCTGTGGAGCGACTGTACACCTAAATGTATATTTTTGTATGTTACAGAGCACTTTCATTAAATGTGTAGCACCAGATTGAGCCTGTGTGACGTCATTCTGTGCACGCTACACATAGTGCTGGGTCACGTGGTGCATTTCTCCTAAAACTTGGTGTGCGTGTTAGTATGAAGCCAGAGCAGGTGTGTGTCAAGTTTGGTGGCTTTAGCTTGTTCCTTTGGCATGGCTGTCATAGAAGGTTAAGTTTAGAGTTAGAGGTAGGGTTAGGGTTATGTAAGGATTTCTTAAAATTTGTGCTAGGCTCCTGAAATTTTGGGAGCGTATTTCTAGCCCACCATACGACGTTTGTGGTAAGTTTGGTGCTTCCAGCTGCTTCCTTTAGTATATGCTGTTGTCTAAGTACAGGGGTAATAACCACGATCACCAAAACGGTGATCGTCTATAACTTCTTGCAAGTTTGTGCTAAAATCCTGAGATTTTGTGTGTGTGTTCCCAGCACTTTGTGGCACCTTCGTATTAAGTTTGGCATTTGTAGCTACTTCCTCTGGTATGGCTGTCATAGACGGCCGTTGTAATAAATCCCAGGCTGCGTCATATATGATGAAGAGGCCCAGATTACCAAGAGCTATTGTGTAAAGCTCTTGGTCACTTAGTGCTATTCTCCTAAAACTTGGTGTGCGTGTTAGTATGAAGCCAGAGCAGGTGTGTGTCAAGTTTGGTGGCTTTAGCTTGTTCCTATGGCATGGCTGTCATGTGGGCATGAATGATTTGATAGCAAGGGTGTGTTCTGGAGGCTAAGCAAAAACCCTACAGATGGCCATACTGAGCAATTTACTGAGGAGCATGGGGGAATGAATGCCTTCAAGGCTGGAGCGACTGCCCCCCGATTCCTCTACTTCAGGGCGGGGCGGTTCCACGCCATTTCAGCAGGCAGCAGCAGCAGATAACAGGCAAACAGTTTGCCTCTCCCCGAATTGCATGATGAAATACCGTATCTAAATGGCTCTTTTTCCTTCCTTTTCTTTTTTCTAGATATGACTCGCACAAAGATGGTTCACGCTTGCCCTCTCTGTCAGAAAGTATGTGCGGCCATGCCCCACCATCTGAAAAATGAAAGGCCACCTCGAGCTGGACCGTGGTGCTCGGGAGCTACAACAAAAGGCAGCCAAATATCAGGTGACGGTGATGCATCTGGCGCAGTTGAGAGCCTCGAACCCTGCCGTCCCCATGCACACGGAGATGGACTTGAGTCCAGAACATGAGCACGATGAGGAGGCGGTGGAGGAGGATGAGGAGACGGAGGAGGCGGTGGAGGAACCCCGTGATAGCGGGATTTTGGAGGCCAGCAGGCTAATGGAGCAGTCTAACATCTTCTGAAGTAAAAACACAGTGACATCTGATGAAACTATTACAAATACATAAAATATAGGGATTGAGGTGGAGACGAGGAGTTACCTGATAAACTATTAAAAGTACAAAGAATATACAGATTGAGATGCATACAAGTAAACATTTTAAATGTACGTCCTAATCACTCTTGACAAGTTCAACAGTAGACGGGGGATATGTGGCTACAAATGGGAGGTCAGAGGTCCCTGCTGTAGCTTGAGTTTGCTCAAAGGGCCTGTGACATTTTCTAAGAGAGGTCCTAGAGTGCCCTCTGCTGGCCAGAGCTAGGAACAGCAGAATCAAACTGCTGTCTGTCAAAAGTCCTACTGCGTGCTTCGCGTGGAAGCTTGTCTTATAGAGCAGAGCAAGGGTGTCTGCCCCGTAAAGAACCCTTCTACGTCCAGCGTGTGACTTTCAGGGAACCTGTCACCCGTAAAAGCGGTGGTGCCCAGGAAGTCACAACAGAGGTGAAATTGCTGGTCGATTTCACTCTTGATTGAGTCACTGTGATTGTTCAGAGTGACTAGAAATGTGCATTCTAAACATTTAGAATGTCTAGATAGCCCATGTCTAGTTAACAAATGTACGATTGATCCTCAATAAACGTTTCAGAGAGCAGGTATGAATTTGTCACACACTTGCCCATGGCAGCATAGTCACGTGCCTTACGGGTTTGGTGAGCGAAACTCTAGGCTCTAGGCTATCAAGAAAAGAAAGAGGACAGGAGTGGGGTTGTATTGAAGACCAACTCTGACTGGATGATCTGTGAAACCTGACACTCTGAGTTGAAGAGACCACCACCTGACCTGGGAGTGTCTAAGAGTGTCGGAGAAAGTACAAAAAAATGAAATGCAAAGATTTTTTTTCCGGTTTCATACTACAATATCAACAAGGCCATCTTTCCATCTACATGGACTGGAGAGGGAACGATGAAAATGTGAAAAGGAGTGTGCAGGATGGCGAGAGAGGAAAAGTATGATGGCATGGAAGAGAGGGGAAGGATAAAGGTATGAAGAGACATGAAATAACGTCAGAACGAAAACAATCTATCACATCTGTCTTTTCTCTGATAATGATCAACAAGTATGCCCAACAAATGGAAATGCTTGAGAAAAATGGTTGCTAATCTATTTCTGGTCAAAACAACTCAAGTCAAAACCTCTAGCATCCCTAAAACATGGGGGGAAATAATGAAAGTGATAAGAATATTAACATTTACGTTATCTCATCATTGTCTGTTCTTTAAATTTCCATGATGACAGCGGGCTCACTTTGGGGGTCACGTTGCCCCCCTGAGCTGCTCAGCCAATCAGAGTATGGGGTTTGGTAAAGCTTCTCAGAACGGCCCACCTCTGGCCTGTCGACACTCATCTTCAGACACGGTAAAAGCAGGTCCCTCTCTCTCTGTGTTTACCTCCGTTACTTTTAATGGAAATAGAATGAAAAAAAGTGTGACACCTCTCTGCAATTAGCGCAATCATTTGCGCCCTGTCAGTTATGTGAACTGATACAGTAGTGTGTCAGTGGAATTATTCATTAGAATTAGTTGCTTCGCCTGGTTTAAGTGTTTGAACCGTCAAAGTTTTCCTGTTTTGTCACGCTTTTAGAAAGTTTGGACTTTAAAAAGGCATTACATGTTTACCCCAAACGTTTGCGCTGATTCAAGACGGGGGGAGGAGGAGGGGGGGCTGCGCCATTGTTAGAGGTGTTAGAGGAGGTTGCTGATTCATGAAGCATATCGGGTCAGAGTTAGGTAAGGGTGTGATAACCACCATGACTGAATCGGTTTTCTATCACAGACAATCTTTCTGCTTTGACGGTGTTTCTCCAAACTTTATTCTTTCCAGATTGCTCAAGTGAAGAGAAGACAATGGCAGAAGAAACTAAGAAGTAAGATTTGGTTGTGTCGTTAATGTTCCCTTCAGTGGATTTCTCTGCATTTTGAGTTGAAGAATTCCTTATTTCAATGTTAATGAAATGTTCATTTCAATAATAATTCAATGTCCAACCTTTTGTCATCATCTTGAAGGTCCCCACAGGTGGAACATCTGGGTCATCACCAACACCAGAGGATGGACTTTCAGGGGATAATATCTCTGTGTTGCTCTCAAAGTCCAGGCTTGTTTCCTATAAGGGAAAAACAAAACAATATAAAGCACTGGCAGTAGTTACTGTTATACATTGAAGAAGGATATGAAACCCTTGTAGTTTTAAGTAAAGGTACATGATAACAACACAGCGGTGAATGTATGGTTGGGACCATGTTTGCCATTTTTTCCCATGTGATGAAAATATGACAACCTAACTCATTCTGATACAAACTGTACATTATAAAAAAGTGAATGGGCTGCAAACAAGCAGATATCAAGAGTAGATACATGCTGCAAGTTCCAAATGCAGTAGATTTTCCCATTAGTAACAATGGCAAAGTAAAATGTGAGGCGCTGCCCAGGTGTAGACATTGTAGCCAAATGTTAGGTTTGGTGAATGCATATAGCTTGCACACAACCACTAATGAATTATTTTGTCTCAAAACACCCACAACTCAAATATAGTGCAATCTCATTGTAGCTGCACATATAGCTGGGGCTCTACCCAATGTCATTTTTTGACATTTGTTTGAGGTTTACGGATGAAGCTCAGAATGTCTGTCATCTGCTTATGTCGTCATCACCCAAAAAATGTATTTCTCAAACAAAATTGTCATTGAATGAAGTGATTCATCAAATGAAATGAGGTAGTCCTTTTTATTAAATGAACTTCCTTGAATGAAAATAACTTTTGTTCACAAAATGACATAACAATAGGTGCAGAGTGCCGTGGTGCTTGCTGTCAATGAGAGAGAGAGTGACAGAGAGAGGGGAAGGGAAGGTAAAAGGTGGACTATTGCATGCAATGTTCCTTTAACTTTCTTTTGCTATACTGAATAGTTTGAAGCTTTTAAGCATCATTCATAACGTTGACACTCAAGTTACTAATATTAATAACTTACAGAAACATTGAATGCAATAGTACACCTTTCACCTTCTTTCTCACTCACACACACACAGCGAGTGACGCAGTCCTCATCTCTGTAATTGTCCAGTCCAAAACTCAAAATTGATTGAAAAAAGAACATGTTTTATTGAACAAACTATTGTGCATCAATCCATATTTTTTGGAGTTAAGGCTTTCGCTTTCGATTATACGCAAATCTTTTATTTGCGTATAATAGTTGTGTAGAATGGAGTTTGTAGTTTGTAAAAATGTGTTAGATTGTACGTTTTACCCAGATCTTTTATTTTTTGGGGGGATATTCATATTCATATTCATAAATTGTACACATGCATAAATGGACTTTTTTCGACGGTAAATGCTACAGCGGACCCGAATTCGGGTCCGTCGGGCTTTAACACAATGAATGAATAGACATGCAAAAAAAAAAAAAAGCAGTGGAGAATTCAAATGTTGATTTAGAATTTGCCTATCATCTTTTATGATTGAAGATTTGAAGCTTCCAACTCTACAGTACAGCCAGCAAGTAATCATTTCTGATTACCTGGGTGGATACTTGCATTGTAACTGGCAAGTAACAATAACAGGGTGAAGTAAACTATTAGGAGGCCTGTCATTAGGGACAGGACCAGTTCAAAGGGTTTGTTTGACACTTACCAAGCTCGTGGAAGCTGCAAGTGGCTCAGATGAAAGTTCTGATAGTGATGAGATCTCCCCATCTTTGTTTGGACTTCCTGAGGGCTAAAACAGCAGGGAGAGAGGCAGATACAGAGGACACATGTATTCGCATTTCTCAAGAAAATGAGTTTCAGAAAGAGAAAAATAGAAAAAGTGTTTAGTGTGTCAACATTAAAAATTGCAGTTCTCTGTCTCTCCCTTCGCCCTTTCTAATTGTTTCACTGCTATGAACTGGTCTGCTTGCATCAAGGAGAGAAAGAGAAAAAGAAAGAGACACACCGAGAGATAGAGATAGTTTGTGTGTGTGTGTGAGAGAGAAGAGGAGAGTGTGCATGATAGAGCTAGTTGTCATGGAGAGCTAATTAAACCTTTAAATGTGTTTGTTAAAGAATGGGGTTTGATGTTTAATTTCCAATTCAATTTGTTTCTTATATAAATGTATTATTTGTTCAAGTATTTGTTTCATTACACTTCTGTTGAGCTTTATTAACACATAGTTTAGTCATGGTGTGGTGACTGTGGCTAAGTGGAGAGCAGGGCCGTCCTTCAATCAGAGGATCGGCAGTTTGAACCCCGGCTCCTGCTCCACCAGTCGCATGTCGATGTGTCCTTGAGCAAGACACTTCACCCTGAAATGTCTCCCGTAGCTGTGCCTACGGTGTGATAGAATCTGAATTGGAAGTCGCTTTGGATAAAAGCGTCTGCTAAATCACTGTCATGTAATGTGTGAGTTTTTCAGGTCAAAGAGGCAAAGTATATAGAATTTGGGGGAAGATATGCATTTCCATCTATATATAACATACCAGCCATGAAGGCCAGGTTAAAGTAACCTATCAGGAGGCTGTCATATGGGACAAACTAAAAGCACTACTTGTTTGACACTTACCAAACACTTGGAAGACTCCAGTAGCTCAGATGGAAGGCTTGGTGTTGATGAGGTCTCCCTCTCTGGGTTTGGACTTCCTGAGGACTAAACACCAGAGACAAACACATATTACCATTTCTCCAGAACAAGACGTTCACAAAGAGCTGAAGAGCCAGATCTCTACACTCATACACACATTTTCTTTATTACTAAAACTAAAACATAATGTGCAGGAGGCCCCATTGAAAAGTCTTTGTAATTTAAGATCAGATGTTCAAGTCTTGGTTCTATGAATACTGTATCACTTTTTAAAGAGCCCCACCATCATTACCTGCATTTGGTGTTTTTCATATTCCATGTGCCTGAATAAGCATTGATTGTGATGCTTCCTCAGGCGATCTAAGCGTGCGCTCAGCCTGGTGGATGGTGCACTCTGTCTGCAGGAGGTTAAACACAGAACAGTTGATGTGACGTCTATTTACCTAGAGATCCATCACTTTTAACTTCTAATAGAAATATCTGTCATTTGAGGTGTGACCAGCTCTACAGTTAACCTGGCTATATTTAAGTCAAGAAAACTTCATGTTTACAGCTTGTGGAGATAAAGTGAATCAAGTCCATGCTTGAACCTATTCAAAGTAATAATCTTCCATACTTAAACACTTGTTATAGAGATAATAAACTGGCTTGAGTGAAGTTCAAGAAGCTCTAGTCAGTGTGTTAACCTGCACTTAATTCATCAGCTTACAGTGGCTTTCTCCAGTCAGCTGGCTTCTTAACTGGCATGACTGTCAACAAGAAGTATGGTTTCTGGGGACAGGGTAGTGGATTTCAGAGACCAGTGCAGGTAACGCTAAACGGGTTTCTAGCCTGCTTCTTACATGAGTGAGCACTTGCAGAACAGATGGAGCGGATGAAAGCAAAGATCTTTAATCGAAACGATGCGTCCTCGTATTTAAAATAGCTGCAACCAAAGTCCGACTGAAACTTAAAGTAACAAAGCAGACTAAGTCCGTTTCCACTAGTGCCCAACTGACTGTTTCTACATTTAGACCCGTTCATCGTTGAGAGGCTCTCTGTCCAACTCACTGCGCAGTTCGGCTCCGACACGACCCCCCCCCCCCCCCCACACACACACACACACACACACACACACACGCCGCCAGCAGCGTCTATCAGTAATAATTTGATAAGTAATTATAAAAAATATTCGAAATTCAAGTCTGTTACTGATCTGCAGAACTATGTAATAACCTGGTTACCTGGTGCATGCAAACACATTGGGAAGAGTAATTGAACAAAATAAGTTATGGTAACTTGAGATACTCAATATAAAAAGCTAATGATAGCTACTGGTGGCTGTAAAGTAGCAGGTGAAAAAGCTTTTATTTAAATATTTTATTAGCAGTCCATAATCTGGAAAATGCTGACAACATAGTCCAATGCTGGCGGGAAGCTATGTCACGTTAGCATAACCATCCCATGCTAATATACAATTGAGTGAGATTTTGGCCGCAAACATGTGCTTAGCCGAACAAATATCAACTAAAACGGTTAACGGTTTAGTTTTATGTAATGTTACTTACTTTGTTGTCATTTGTTTACCCTTCTTGGGCATCAGTTGCGTTTCTGTCCTGTGCGGCCTGCTGCTGATGCGTCGTGATCCTTCTGATTGTCATCAGGAAGGAGAAACTTATAGACTGCGGCGAGTGGGGGGTGGGGACAGGTGAACCGGGGAGCGCAAATGTCAGGAAAAGTGTGTTCCTCCCTCACTTCTTTGAGTCAGTGCAGAAATAGTACCATTGCATTGCTTAATTCGTGTTTCTTTAAAATATCAGTACTTCGAAAAAAAAAATATTTAAGCACATTTTGAATATCCTTATTTCTAAATTAATATTACAAAGTTGTGCTGATGTTGCAAACTATGTAAAAAAAACATAGCAAGTTGACGATCATAGTGTGCTGTATTAATAGTTTGGTATTGAATGCTTGTGTCTATAATTAATATTAATAAACATTATATAACGCATGTTCCTAATGTGTGTGTGTGTGTGTATATATATATATATATATATATATATATATATATATATATATATATATATATATATATATGTTTATATTGCAGGTCATTTGGAGCAAGCAGAGTGGAGTTATGAATTTTTCACACACTTACCCATGGCTCCCATTCAATAAGAGGATTTTTTTCGCATTTTCGGGGGCGGGTTCACACACGCTGTGAGCATTTGTGTCAGCGGCAAGAAGGATGGACATGGATGATGAGCTCTATGATGTGGGCACCAAAAACACAACCAATCTCCTGGATAAATTTTAAATATATGAACAACTGACGGATTTCATGCATGCGGATGTGCACGTGCCCGTGCACTGCACCACGGGTGGTAGTCGGGTTCAAGAAACTTCAAGGCTTGCAGGGTGGCCTTCACTATCTCCTACTACCACGCCTCTTCCCGAACACACTCAAGGACCATTACCATTTTCTGAAGAAACATATGGATATGGGCACTTACAGCCACTAGCTGGGGCGACGAGCTCACTAGGCTAAGATGGTTGTCTGGGAACCGGAGGGTCGACAGTTCGATCCTTGGCTGGGACGTGAGCTGAGTCGAAGTATCCTTGAGCAAGACACTGTCCCCCTAGCGGCTCCCCGGGCGCCTGTCATGGGCAGCCCACTGCTCCCTGGTACAGGGATGGGTCAAATGCAGAGAAAAAATTTCCCTCAACGGGATAAATATAGTGTAATAAATAAATAATAAATAAATAAGATGGCAAAAGGGCACTGCGAAATGTAGTTAGACACACTTTAGGATATGTGGATGATAGCTTCCATCTTGTAATGATGGAAAGACCCCAGGCTTTTTAGGAAAGACCTGTACAACGTAATGGCCAATGAGGTGTTGAAAACAGTCACTTACAACTTCAAGAAGTTGCTGAACAGCATCTCTGCTACAAAGTCAGGCCCACTGTCCAGAAACAGTGCTCTGGCGACACGGCAAAGTACCATGTGTTGCGGCAGGACCTCACCTTCATCCTGTCCTTGTTCGACAAGGCAGTTGAGGAGGTCAATCCTCCCTTATTACCCCTATACCTAACCCAACCCTAACCCTACATGTCATTTTTTACTAACCCTAACCGTTTTCGGACTCTTTGGTACTGGAAGCCCCCACGCCACGTCAAGGCAGAGTCCATGTGGAGTTTTTTTATTTTTATTTTTTTAAATAATAAAAATAATAATTCTAGAAATTATAGGTGTTTCATCTTCTGGAGGACTTATTTACAAAGGGTTGCAGTTACTTTTCTTGTTTGTTTCAACAGAACATTATACATTACCACTGCAAACTTGAACAACAAAAATGGAAATTACAACTGTCTGTCTTTCTTCTGCACTGTTCTCCTCTTTGCTCTGAACGCCTCAAATCATCTGGCTGGTATCTTCTCTTGTGAACATTGTTTAAGGTACTCTTCGTATGCCGTTTTGGTTGTTGTCACTTTGTCCGTGTTCATCAGCGAAATCTCCAAATCGGTCCAAGCTTTGCTCGTTTTGGCCGGCAGGTACTTTGCCTGTGAACTCGCCATTGGCTTGATGTCATCTTGATCGCACACAGCCTGAACATCTTCAGGCACGATGTTAACTTTATGGGCTGTAATTTATGAATGTTTCCTGGAAAGAACATTTGGTACCAATTAAGAAAGAGACTTTGTGCATTTATAACACACACATACATACATATCTTTATAATATGTTTTATTTTAGTTTAACCTGGAGGGTATTTTAGTCAATACACGCACACAAATAAAATTAAATATATGGCAAATAAAGTTTCTAATAATAATGACGATTTAAATGAAGTTATTTATTTTTTTTTACAATAATTACAACCAAATCACATTCGTCTTTCCAGGAAACTGTCAAAGAAATTATTAGAAAAAGTACAGACCTGTAAGATTAAAAGGTAATGCTTCATTTCATGGGTCCATCATTTCTGAATAATTTATAATATTTTACAAAAAGTCTCCTGGAAAGAAATGAATATTCTTTCCAGGAAATGTTATTATCTATAATTATAGACCCATAAAATCAAACGTTACGTAAATCGATCAATAAATAAATCACAATACACACAAACTGTACAGTTTCCCAGTGCTTCACATAAAACCATTAAAAGCATCAACACTTAAGGCAAAAGAAAAGGAGATTTAAAAAACAATTAATAACTTTCATTGAAACATTAAAACAATACAAAGCAGTGTAAGAAATAAAATACTGTAGTAAAATGCAGGAAATTGTTAACATTTTAAATATACGTCCTAATCACTCTTGACAAGTTCAACAGTAGATGGGGGATATGTGGCTACAAATGGGAGGTCAGAGGTCCCTGCTGTAGCTTGAGTTTGCTGAAAGGGCCTGTGACATTTTTTTCTTGTGACAATTGATAAAAGGGTTTTGCCTTTGACTAAAGGGTAGCTTTGGTTGGGGTCCTATGCCTCCTAGGCACTGGCAGGGTTAGGTTCATTTAGGGGCGCGGCCCTCCTAAGAGGGCCACGAGGGGCACTGGCACAAGGGGGCTGCCCTTTAAAAAAAGCTTTGATAAAAGACTCCTAAAATAAATGAGAAAAAGGAATAAAAGAATAAATTATTAAAAGTTGTTTTTTAATAAAAATAATAATAATAGTTTCAAACCATTTAAGAAATAAAAATCAAATCAAAACTAAGAGCTGTAATAAAAAGAGGTTACAACAACCTAAAACCCAACAAAATAGAAATAAAGGAATACAATATTAAAGATTATTTTTTAATAAAATAACAATAAGAGTTTAAAAACAATTAAGAAATAAAACATTTTTGGCCACGGTCGTGTCAACTAATCCTTCTAGGTCTTTGCGACCCTGGAGGGCGACCAGCAGTAGGTGAACTCTCCATCGTCTCCGTACTGGTCGAGTCCTCCGAGGAAGATCTGGTCTGGATCGCAGTCCTTCAAATGGATCAATTTGCCCAGGCCCGTCAGGAAGGCAGCGTGGCGGTTGGATCCGTACTCGTTTGACAGGATGGCGACCTCATTGCTGACCTGACCGGCTCTGACAAACACTACTCGCATTATGAGGAGGTGTCTGGTCCAGGACCTTCACAACGCAGTCAATCACCTGAGTTTTGGGCAGCAGCAGAGGCTTGTTCGCTTCGTTTCCAAAGAAAGGGGAGTGGTACAGCTAGAGGAACACGAAACTGGGGCTCAGTGTTAAAACAGCTTCGCAGCAGAGCACCCACCAGCGGGGCAGTCGGAGAGGGAATGTTTAAGGGAGAGGAGGTTAAAAGTTAAAACAGGATAAGAGCTCCATGTTCCCCCCAGCCGGGGGGGGGGGGGGGGGGGGGGGGGGGGGGGGGTACAGGTCCATCCACTGAAAGAAACCCTCGCTTTAAAAGACTGGAAATAAAATTCATAAAAACAGACAGCAGGGGATAAAAGAACAAGAACAAAATAATACATTGTGTTTCCTTAATAAATATATAAATAAAAACATAAATATAACACACATATATAATAAAATAAATTATAAAACACAACAAGAGTATAAATACACAGACACCACATCTAAAAGGTAAGTGCTTTAAAACTGGGCTGAGGGGAAAAAAGGGGGGAAAGTAAAACCATGCAAAAGGATAAGGAAACACTGGTTAAAGGGATAAGTGCTTTAAAAATGTGTAAAATTGTGCCAAATAAAATCATCCCATGTCTGCCGTTAAAAGATTATAATGAATTAATACAATAACATAGCATATTTCTTTGCTTTGTTTCCACTGACCGTTACTTTAAGTCTCTTCTTAAAATCCTGAAATCCACAGATGAATGATGCTACTTAGTCTATTCTGATAAATCCCTGCTGTGATACATCATAACGTATTGTATTGTAATTCCTAATAATAACTTAATAAAATACAAATATTTATCGCTGCAGTTCTTTTACATTCCTTAATGCCAGTTAACAACTAATTTGAATACAGTGATATTTATATTATTTAATGTAGAGGCTCAGCTCATCATGTCACCATGTTATCTTGAGAGTTTAGATAGTAGATAGATAGATAGATGGATGGATGGATGATAGATAGATACTTTATTCATCCTGCAATGGGACTTAAAACTTCATATTTCCCTTGTACCATGTTATCTCTGCTGTGAGCTAATTTAGTGTGCTACTGGAAGAGAGCATGTGGCAATTGTCTGCAATAATTGAATATCATAAGTGAGGGATACTTCTGTAGGCTCACCTAGCATAAGTGTTGTGAGCTAAAAAGAGTAACCTGATAATAAAAAACCCGCTTGCTTAATCGTAGCATCAGCTGCAGCATTTCCTGTTGAAATGGGATCAGAAGCGTTAGTGTGAACATCACATTTCATAACACAGACAGTTTTAGGGAATACCTTCTTTACTTGTCATCTGAATATAAGAAGTCTTCCTAGCAACTATGACAAATTAATTCATTATTTGTCTTTACTTAAGCATGAATTTGCATTTATTGGCCTGTCAGAAACATGGTTTACTGAGGACTCTAGATACATCTTTAAAATAACAAAATACAGTTCAGTTCACCATGCAAGAGAGGATGGATCTGGAGGTGGAATATCTCTGTTTATTCATGGTGACTTTCAATTCAAAATGTTGTCTTTACTCTAGTTACTTTTTCCTCTTATTCATAAAGCAACAAGAGTTACATGAGTTCTGTATTCACGATTAATAGAGCTAAACATATTAATAAAATAATGGATAATACATCGTTCCACAGTAATGTTAGGCACATCTAATGTATTAATCTAATCTAATATGTGAAACGGCAGAAAGGAACCATGAGCTCCCCATGTTCGTGAGTCTAAACTGATGTCATGTAAACGTCTCTTTCGTCCACGTCTAGTTTAGGTAGTCCAAGTGTCGGAGCTGACAGTAAAGCGTCCTTTATGTCATTAAAGGCAGCAGTCGAGCAGTCAGTCCAGGTCAGTTTGTTCTGAGCAGAAAGATGTTTACCATGAATCATAGAAGAGAGGGATGCCTCTCTTTCTGAGAAGTTTAGGATCCACTGATCTAATATGACGTCATTCATATAAAGCTCATCATTTGTTTCTTAGTTGTGTTTTAGGCACATTTTGAATTGCCTGTATTCTCTTGGGAGAGAGGGTTTTGCCCTCTGCTGTGATCACATGTCCCAGATATGAAACTATCCAGAGCAAATTTCAATTTGACGGATAGCCTTGTGACCATTTGCAGCCAACATTTAAGTAGGATAACTGTAATTGTAAATTACTCTAATCTGCATGCTTCTTCTGTTGGGCTGCAAATCATGATGTCATCAACATATTGTAACAAGGCAGAACCATTTGGTAACAATAAATCAGCCAGATTGTCTCTCAAGACACTGTTTAACGCCAGGGCATTCTGGATATCCCTGAGGACACCGGGTCCCTTTAAATTAGAAGCTACCCAAAAGTGACTCTTTGTGCACAGGTACAGAAATTAAAATATTAAAAAAAAACATTGGCCAAGTCGAAGATGGAGAAACTGTGTCTGGAGGGATGAGATACACAAGTGTGTGCACAAAGGTTCAAACTATTTCTAATATACACATATACACAAGTGTTTGCATGAAGGTTGTGAGGAATTTAAGTTTAGAAGTACAATAGTTTGATTTAAAGCACACCTAAAGAAAGTATAAAATATCATATGTTCACAAAATATTCACTTATGAAATGTATAATAGGTTTACAGTATATTCACTTGTAAAGGATAGTATAAGTGCAACATATATTACTTACAAAAGTGATAAACCACACAATCTTAATCAATTGAATGTATTAGACTAGAAGTATAGTAGTTGACTGTTTGGAGTAGAGAGAGGGCAAGGAGAGGAAGGGTGAGAGTTTCAGAGTTTTTCATGACCATATATGGAGATGTGATGGGTCGGAGGTGAATCGGCACCGCGGGAGACAGGACGGTGGTCAAGCGGGGGTCGGATGGACGAAGCTTTTACGAGGAGGTGGACCAACGGACATTACAAGGATCATCATATGGACCAATGGAGAGCATTGTCTGAGGCCAGGAGGAGACAATTGAATTTTAGCCAGCCACTGAAGTTGTTACTAGATTTTGAATGTAAACCGTTGACTTTTGGGTATAAAAACATTGTTCGGAGAGACGCTATTCAGTTCTTGGTGATCTTCTTTACTGTAAACTGGCGTTTGTTGGCCGGTTAGGGGGGTAGAGTGTTTGAACTCGGTTTCGCGATTCCTTACTGTCGACAGTGTAATTCAGTTTGTAATTGTCTTTTTAGCATTTGTGAATTATAAATACTTTTTCATTGTAAGCCGGATTCAGCTGATTTTTCTTAGCGTGACTTCGTTGCTCAAACAACAACGAAAGAGCGAGAGGTCCGCGGCCTCCTGCGAGCAGAGGTCCCACTCCATTACAATTTGGCGTCCCTGGGTGGGCATTTCTCAGTGGACCTCAGGACACGGACTGGACGAGGCGTTGACCGGCGATACCTTCGGGGCCCAACGGACGAAAGGTAGGCAGAACCTTTTTAATAAAATCTGTATAGTTATATAGGAAAAACTTAGCGAAGGTGTCGGGGGTCGGCGCTTCTGACGGCCGGATAAGAGGAGAAGCTGCAGGAGGCCGGTGAAGTATAATAACTTGAAATCTAAAGTGATGGGACTGTATTGAGTGCGGAAACACACTTACAAACTGATTACAAATTTGAGTGTGATGCATGTTTGTAAATACCGTCCAGACACCGAGCTGGACGAGAGAAAATATACCGGGACGTCCGTCAAGAGAACGGAGCGATCGCCGAGGAAAAAGCCTGGGGCTTAAAAGCACCGATTGATTAAACGATTAACAGTGAATTGCGGATAGATTACGCTCAACAGGTGACGATCTCTGAGTAGTCCTATACTGGCGTTCTGTGTTTAACAATGCGGGGGCTTATGTACTGGGTGGGAACGAATTAGTAACAGACGAAATATTGGCTGAGACTAGCAAAGCTAAGCCAACGAGGATTCGCCGTAACTCTGCCCGAAAAAGGGGGGGGGTTGATTCTCGGGTGGTAGTTCGCTGGTTTTGACTTGGGTCTAAGGAGACTGAATTCCGGGGAGGAACAGGGGAAAGTACATTGGGGATTTGTAGTTTAGTATCGTGTTTTCTTTTCAGAGCGAAGTCACGCTAACGAGTCAGTCTATTCTCCACCCGTGATGGGAGAGAATACTGATTGCTGAAGTGTGGTTTGCTGGTGTTGTATTCTCTGAGAGTGTCGCTGTGTTGTTTACATCACGTGATAAGAGAGAGTATAGTATTATAAATAAGGCTACTGAGTGGCTTAGATAATATAGAGTAGAATACATGGTGATTGAGTAAGGCGTGGATGTATTGGTTGTACTGGAGGCTGTAGGCTCTGGTGTCTAACCTTATATATTTAGATAAAAGAGGAGATTATGAGAAATAACCGGTACGTTGGTGAAAAGCCAAGTCCCGGTCTAGTGAAATAAAGAGTGTGTGTGGAGTACTGAGAGAAAGGTGGTTGAGCCCTTTGTTCTGTGAGAGGACTTCAGGCACATGTCTGTGGCCGGTAAAGTCTTTGTGTTAGCATCGAGATAGCTTGCAGCACATGTTCCCGGCTAATTAGGCTTTAGTTGTGTGTTAATTATTGGCTCATGCTAGTAGTTAGCTTAGCCTTTTGTTTTAGCCACGAGGCACGTGCTGTGAGCACATGGTTTTTGCAGAAAGTAGAACTACAAAAGTTTGCCCCCTATAGACCCGGAATAGTAAGTGCATTAGGACTACAGAAAGTCTGCCATCTGGTGGGCTGAAGAAGTAGGCACAAAATAGTTAAAAGGAAGTACATGTTTCAGATAATTACAGTAGGGTGAATTTTATAAGCATAAATTCAACATTTTGATTTAGTTGATGAAGTTAGTTTTTAATTAGATGTTTCTAATTATCACTGATACATTTAATTGTACTTGTTAGATAATTAAAACAATTTTAATCCAGTAATTGTTAAAATAATTGTAATTCAACGTTTTATATTTTATTGATAGTTTTGATTTCGCTTCTTCAATTGTAAGGCTGGTTTAATCCAATATTTTAATTTACGTTGTTGAATTTGAAATTGATCCTGAGTTTTGATTTCAATTACCATAGACCATTGAGATTTTGATTCGATATTTTAAATTTAAAATTAAAATTTTCAAGTTTTGGAGTTTTTAATTTTAATTTAGATTTTATATTAAAAAAAAATTGTTTTTATACATTTCCATTGCATACAGTTTTACACGGTCAGAATTACGATTAGAGAAGAGCTTCGTAGACAGTGAGAAGTGTGAGGTAAAAAATAAAGAAACAATAAAACAGATTAAAGATACTCCCAGGCTGCATGATGGTCACACTGAACACTAAGGAAATGCTGGGAAGAGCCAGAGAAAGAATGGAGGATCAGACGGAGCCCAAAGAAAGGAAAAGGGAATGGGAGAAAATGAAGAAATATCTGGAAAAATGGCAAAAGAATGGGTGGTTTCCGGAAGTGGTGGCCCCTACTGCTGATCACAGACGCAAGGTGTGGAAAGAGGCTGCAAGGGCAAGAAACGATGCCACTGCTGAGTATGAAGGAGCCAGTTTCACAAGCAAGCACGGCAAGAAAAGAGCCCTCGACAAAGAAGACAAAAGGTGCGCAGAGACCAAACGGCTGCTCACCTACTGGAAGGCAGTCGATCCGACCACCCCTGCATCTGCTGTGGGACTGCCTGAAGTCCTGAAACCAGAAGTGACAGATTTCAAACCCCATAAGGACATCACCAGTCTCGAACCGAACAACCCGGTCTACTCACCATTGTACCCGTCATTGCTAACGGAAGCACAGGCGCAGTCTGAGCTTCCCCCACCATATGATCAGAGGAAACGGAGAATGAACAATCCCTTCTTGGAAAACTTCTCAATCCAAGCACCCGTGCGCAAAATCAGGGGAGGAGAGTTGGACATGGAAACAGATGACGAAGGGGAAACTAGGAGAAGGATGAAGTCTAAATCCAAAGACCTAACCAAGTCTGTGTTGGAAATGATGCGGGAAGAAGTGAGAATATTGACTCAAGAACGAGAGAATCTAGACGGAGCAGGGCGCCAGGATTCCATCGTGAGCAGAGAAGGAGAAGAAAGTAATAAAGAGGGCTTGTGTAATTTGGAATCTGTGCGAGAACAAGATGCTGAAGGAAGTGAGCCCCAAAGTCAAGAAGAGAGCAGACTAGTGGAGATTGACACAGAATACGCATTGTATCGAATGGATGAAGAAAGAAGAGAGTTCGAAAGACTGAAACAGCAAGTACGTGCAGAGAAAGAAGAAGGGTACAGAAAGAAAGAAGAAAGAAGAAATGCAGATGTAAAGGCAGACCTCAGAGACCTAGAACGAACCTGTGCAAGTCTGCGACTAGAGGTAGAGCAAAGAAAAAGTAAAGTAGAGAAAACAAAGAAGAAGAAAGTTGAACAGAAGGACAAGGGTGAGAAGTTTGAGACGGAAGCAGTCCTGTACCTCAAACCTAGTAGATCAAAAACATCCTCAGATGACGATGACTATCCTAATAGCACTGACGAGGAAGATGGAAGTGAGGAGATGCAAGGAGCATCTGGAGGTCCTCAACCTCTCAGACGTTCCACCAGAGAAAAGAAGAAAACAAACCGCTATGCAAATTGGGTTTGTCCAGTAAGAGGTGAAATGTCAACATCATCTCCAGCCCAACAGTGCCCTCTGCTGGTGAAATCCAACGGACAAGCTGAGTTTGTGCCGTGGGGACATCGAGATATGAACATGCTACAGGAAGCACTGCCATCGCTGGGAGGAGGAGCCAACCCGTGGATCTGCCTCTTTGAAAAACTTACGGCAGCAGATAAATTGGCACTTGGAGACATACGGGCCATAATAGTTCGAGCGGAGGGAACAGTCAAAATAAATGCCCTGGAAGCAGGAACAGGAACGTCTGGCAGACCAGAAGAGACTCCATTCGATAATTTCCGAGGAATCTTTTGGAAAGTAATGCGAGAAATGTGGCCTACAAGACCAAACATGGCTGCTCTCACTGGAATGAAGATGAAACCAGAGGAGGAGATGCATCAGTATCTAAAAAGAGTGGAATCAGAGTGGTATATGGCCACAGGGGGGAGACATGACAGCAGTGAACCTACAATGGTAGTATGGCGAGATGTAGTACGGAAAGGCCTGCCCCTACCAGTTCAAACAGCGCTGGATGGAGTAGTGGGTATGAGTACCATGGAAGATGCCATATGGAGGGAACACCTCACCCATCACCTTCAAAGATATTTAGCTGTTGAAGCAAACGGAAAAGAGGAGTTAACGAAACTGTCGCAGAGACTGCTGAGGAGTCAATTAGCAGAGGCTGATGCAGAAGCGAACAAGAGGAAACAGCAGATAAGGAAACAGATGGCACTAACAGAGACTCAGACCCCTCAGCAGCCTCAAAATCAAGCTGCACCTCTGGCCACATGTCCAGCAGCCCCAGTTCCCCCAGTGGTGTACTACCAACCCCCTCCACAGTACGGAGGTAGAGGTAGAGGCAGAGGACGTGGATATGGTAGAGGGAGAGGATATCAACAAGGCAACTATGTGAGACCTGGTGATGAATGTTACATATGTGAACAAAGAGGACACTGGGCAAGAGACTGCCCATATGGACAAGGAGGAGGAATACAGTTCAGTGCACCACGAGGACGCGCTACATTTCCACCACGACAGCAGCAGTATGCAAGACCTGGTCCAGTAGAACCAACTGTAGCTCCCCTCATGAGACCTCAACATCAACAGATGTCCGTGCTGCCACCAGGAACATGGAACGGTGCTGACCAACAAGGTCAGTACTGAGGAGGCCCAGAAGATCCAGAAGCATGTGTGGTTTACAGGGCTCAGACAGAACCAATGGTGACCTGTAGCGTTGCCGGAGTTGAAATTGAAATGATGGTTGACTCTGGTGCCGCAGCCTCATGCTTACGAAACCTTAGTGGGAAAACACCCCCACTCTCAGAAGACACCATGAGAACGGTTGGATATTCGGGAAAGACAGAGGTGCAGAGATTCACAACACCATTGGAAACCACACTAGGAAGACAAAACTTGTTACATCAATTCCTGTATTCTCCGAAATGCCCTGTCAATTTAATGGGAAGAGATCTAATGACAAGAGTCGGAGCTGAAATTAAATGTTCAGCGGACGGGTTAAGGATCACTTTCAAGGGTCAGCCTCTCACTCCATGGCAGACACACGGAGAAAGAATTCTCATTATGACAAATTCCGAAGAACAAGAGGAAAAGACTGAGGTGTTTTGGGCCAGGCTGTTACCAGGAGAAAGGGAACAGCCTTGTGTCAACAAAACTTATCAAGACTGGAAGCCATGGATCAACAGTCAAGGAGCATATGGCCCTCCTATTGACCCATTTCATTGCACCTACAACTACCTGAGAACACCTGATGAAGAATATACAGATGCATGGGAGCAAGAAAGAGAAGGAGTTCAAGAAATGATTAGGATTACTGATATCTTCGTGGGTCCAGAAGGAGTAGCAGCATATTGTGAACTCACTGAAACCCAAGCACAATGGTATGAGCTGGACCATGAAAGTGTACCTCATGTCACGCTGGCCATAGCAGCCGGTCAAGAAGCCCGTTCATTAGGACCGATGATGAAAAGAGCCCAGGAAACAACAAACTGGTGTCCCACCGCCTCCCCATTACTTCACCATAGCCCAGATAAGATAATTTGGAAAATATCACATTGTAGCAGAGAAAAAGGCATATTGGAAAAGCAGGAACTGGAAAGACACCATGGTCGTGAGTTGTCAGACCATCCAGCAGCGGAAGATTTGCTAAACCGAATGCCAGAACATCTATGGGCAAAAGGAGACTATGATGTCGGCTGCACCCCCCACCATTCAGTGAAAATAGAAAAGAAATCTGGACAGCCTTCTGTGTGGAAACCACAGTATCGACTCAACAAAGATTCTGTAGAAGGGATAACAGACACCATTTATGGTCTGCTCGAAGCAGGAGTGTTGAGACCATCAGACTCTCCCTGGAACACGCCTATATTGCCTGTCCCCAAAGCTGGAGGAAAAGGTTGGAGAATGGTACATGATTTGAGGGAAGTAAATCAAGCTACCAAGACAAAAGGGATCGCAGTGCCCAACCCATATGTGGCGCTACAGAACATAAGTCCACAACACCAGTATTTCACTGTACTGGATCTGGCAAACGCATTTTTTTGCCTGCCACTCGACCCCTCAAGTCAAGAAATGTTTGCATTTACCTTTCAAGGCCAAAGATACACCTACAACCGAATGCCTCAAGGGTTTAAGGATAGCCCTGGCATATTCAATGCGGCATTGAAAGAAGATCTGAAAGAACTCAAATTGCCACAAGGAGTGACCCTGATTCAGTATGTTGATGATCTACTGTTGGCAGCTCCATCAGCAGAAAGCTGTCTAGCAGCAACGGAAGCTGTGCTGAAAAGAGTAGCGGAATGTGGCTACAAAATCAAACGACAAAAGACTCAAGTTGGAAGAAGGCAAGTGACATTCCTGGGAAGAGTACTCTCAGGAAATAAGAAGAAGATATCACCTGAGCAGAAATCAGCGGCTCTGACCTATCCCAAACCTAGAATTGTCCAAGAAATGCTCGGATTTCTGGGACTGACAGGCTACAGCCGAAGCTATGTACCAGACTATGTCAATCTCACCCAGCCACTGCGAGACATGCTGACCAAAGTTGGAAACCGAAATCTGAGGGCAGAATTGATCTGGACAATTGAAGGAGAAGAAGCATTCATCAAGACCAAGCAGTGTTTGGCTCATGCAGCCGCTCTAGCAGTTCCAGATTATGAAGCAGATTTTCATTTAGATGTAGGAGAAAAGCAAGGAGTAGTAAACGCAGTCTTATATCAGATGAGAAGAGAGGGAAGGGCAGTTTTAACTTACCATAGTTCCAAATTAGACCCCATAGAACTAGGACAAGTAGGGTGTACTAGACACCTAGCAGCAATAGCTAGGGCAGTCCAAAAGACCGCTTACTTAGTTATGTGCCACCCCTTGAAAATACACACACAGCATGGTGTAGTTGCCTATCTGGAGACTCAAGCCTTCTCACAAACAGCTATGAGAGGAGCTAAATTATCAGATACTTTGACACAACCCCACCTATCTTTCACCTCAGGAGGAGTGAATATGACGTCTGGATTGCCACATGATGAGGGCACTCATGACTGTGCAGAAGTGGCTAGAAAGGAGATAAAGTTAAGATCAGATCTTAAAGGAGAAAAGGATCCAGACGCAGATATGACACTCTTTTGTGATGGTTGTTGTTATCGAGGTCCAGCAGGTAACATAGCTTCATATGCAGTAGTGGAGCAATTACCTGATGGGACATTGGTGGAGGCGGAAGCTGCTATCATTCCTCAACCTGCCTCAGCTCAATTGGCAGAAGTGGTAGGGCTAACCCGAGCCCTTAGCTTGGCCAAGGACAGAAAAGTAAACATTTATACTGATTCGGCTTATGCTCATGGTGCAGTGCATTTAGATGGGCCTCAGTGGCTGAGGAGAGGGTTTTTGACTAGTTCAGGAGCCCTGGTTAAGCACCATGAGGCATTAAGAACTTTACTGGCTGCAGTAATGTTGCCAGCACAAATTTCTGTCATAAAATGCAGAGGTCACTCAAAGGAGGACGACCAAGAAGCAAGGGGAAATGATGCTGCCGACCTCGCAGCTAAGAAAGCTGGAGGGTACATTGGTGATGAAACACAAATGTTGGTGGTAAGTCAAAATGAATTACAAATATCCCCGACTAAAGGTGATCTTGTGTTATTGCAGAAAAAGGCTGGTGCTCATGAGCATTCTCAGTGGTTGGCTCAGGGAGCAACCTGCAAGGAAGGATTGTGGAGGTCCCATGATGGACGAATGGTAGCTTCTCCCGAACTAGTGCACTTGCTGATGATTGAAGCACATGGTCCATCTCATGAGTCAAAAAGGCGGACATGTGCAGCTTTGGAGAAGAATTGGTGGCATCCGTATTTAAAAGAGATGGTGGAAATCTTTGTTACAGACTGTGTATCCTGTAATGGCTTTAACAACAAACCAGTATATAAGTGTCCTATGGGGAGCTATCCGGTACCACAAGCTCCTTTTCAGGAAATTTGTATCGATTATACAGACATGGGAATTGATAACAGAGTGCGAGGAATGCGTTACATGTTGGTAATGGTGGATCGTTTCTCCCGATGGGTAGAGGCGATACCTTGCCGGAATGAAGATGGTGCAACAGTGGTAAAATGGCTTAGAAATGAACTAATCCCGAGATATGGTTTTCCGAGAGTTATTCAATCAGACAATGGCTCTCATTTTGCTAATGAACATCTAGCAGCGGTAGAAAAGTGCCTAGGGATCCAACATAGGTTTGGATCAGTTTATCATCCAGTATCTCAAGGTATAGTGGAGAGAGCCAATCAAACTTTGAAAAGAAAAATTGCTAAAATCTGCCACAGCACATCCATTAAATGGCCGGATGCCTTACCATTGGCACTGATGTCCATGAGAAACACAGAACACAATAACACTCATTTAACACCACATGAGATACTTACAGGCAGGCCAATGCCTGGTCCACCAAGGTCCAGCAGTCATGGCCCTAACTTAGATCTGTTAACCCTAGAAATTGAGGAGTATACTAGGGCGCTAACTAAAATGAGTCAAGTTTTGTTTTCACAGGTGACGAACGCAGAGGCAGCCGTTGACAAGGGAAAGCAGTCCCCTATTGTATTACCAGGAAGCTGGGTGTGGATAAAAGTCCATAAGCGTAAGTGGAGTGAACCAAGGTGGACTGGTCCATGGGAGGTAATATTGGCAACCTCGCATGCGGTAAAGGTAAAAAATAAACCTGGAAATAATTGGCACCACCTCACTCACTGTGCAACAACTGAGGCACCAAGCCGAACCAGAGCAGAGACTAGATTAAACATCGCCCGAGCAAATCTTGAAGCAGTAAATACACCAAAAGAGGGGTTAGATGGTACCAAAAATGATGCCTTCCCCACAGACTAAACAATGGCATTCATTTAGAGACCCTAAATTCAGTGAGCTAGGGAGGTCATTAATTATTCTTTTCTTGATTTCAGTAGTAGTAGTACTTCCGATATTAGTGTGGGAAGTTAAATATAATCAGGAACCACAAAATGAATGCAACCAGACTAAGACTCAAAGCTTGACTCTTGTAACAAACCATACTAAACTCAGAAGACGACGAAACACCTCTCTGTCACCAACTCCTAACACAAAGGTTTCCCTTAATCTTACGTTTATAGAAGGCACAACATCATCGGTACAATTTGATTTCTGTGCTGTAGTTCCCTGCTTAGGGAATGGTGCCACCTACCATTAGATGATCAAATATATGTGTATCGCTAATAACCAATGTGGCGGTCCAATCGTACAAGTGTATGGGTGTGAATGTGAGGAATGGAGATGGGCTTTTTTGTCCACTGGGAAAGAAGATTGGGGGAATAACCCCAACCCAGATCTTAAAGCCCGACTAACAATGATTAAATCTTTGACTATTAACCCTGGATGCGAGAAGGGGAATTGTAACCCCTTAATACTCACTTTAAAAAACCCTAAATTGAAAGACAGCGGAGTTTACGTATTAGCAGGTAGGGGATCTGGCATTGACTATGATCCATTGGGACTCCTTAGAATTATTGTCAAACCCACTATTAATAACAAACAGGTGACCACTGATGATCGGGTTCAACGTTTGACTGACACCTCATGGCGTAATGTATTGAGTATGGAGACTGGGTTCGGCGATTCGAATTTATGGCTCCAGTGGGTACAATATTCGACCTCAAGTGTACGAGGTACAGACTGCATAGTGTGCTCTGAACCTAGACCTTTACTCACCCCTGTCCCGTCAAAATTCCAGCCCCTTAGCTCTGCATTTGGTTGTATTTTGGCTCTATTTACTGACAGGGTTCTGCCCCTTCATCACACATGTCAAGAGTATCATTGGGCTTACCCGCCTGTGGTATTGAGTACTCCACCTTTGTTTGTGATTTCAGAAGGTGCGTTTGACTGCATAGTTTCCAACAATGCTAAAGGACCCTCAGTAGGCAATATTACTGAAGCAAATTGCAACAGTACTCACAGTGCCAAGGATTATCAATATAAAAGCGTGCTAACTCAGACAACTGCCAGAGCTGACCTGTGGTGGTGGTGTGGTAGTAGAATCATATACCCCATTTTACCTGGTAATTGGACAGGCACATGCGCGCTAGTACAACTTATCCTGCCATTTTATATTTTGCCTGTCAATGACGAAACTTATCAAGATCTTATCTCCCCGCGCACACGGATAAACAGACGATCCAAAAGAGGTGCTGATAGCCCGGGAGGCTCATTTGACAATCAAGTATATATAGATACTATTGGGGTGCCCAGGGGGGTGCCTGACAAATTTAAAGCCAGAAATCAAATTGCAGCAGGTTTAGAATCTGCCTTTTTCTGGTGGGTGACAATTAATAAAAATGTCGATTGGATTAATTATATATATTACAATCAGCAGCGTTTTGTAAACTTCACCCGTGATGCCATAGCAGGGCTTCATGAGCAGTTAGATAAAACTAGTTTAATGGCCTGGCAGAACAGAATGACATTAGATATGATTTTAGCAGAGAGAGGCGGCGTTTGCAAGATGTTTGGATCTGCCTGTTGTACTTTCATTCCGAACAACACAGCTCCTGATGGATCGGTGACCAAGGCGCTGGCTGGATTGACAGCTCTCAGCCAAGAGCTAGCAGAGAATTCTGGTGTTGATGATCCGTTCACCGACTGGTTGGATGGTATGTTTGGTAAATACAAAAATGCATTCTTGTCAATCTTAATCTCTCTTTGTGTTGTCGCCACAGCTCTTATCCTTTGTGGATGCTGCTGCATCCCTTGCATCCGAGGACTCCTGCAACGATTAATTGATACTGCGCTTAGGGAAACACATATGCAGGGCAATCAGATACGTGTAGATGATGGGGAAGAACTAGAACTGTTGTTGAATACTGTCTGAACAGGGACAGTTATATCAGGGATTTGATAACTCACTGTGAACAGTGAGTTAGGGGGGAATTTGTGAGGAATTTAAGTTTAGAAGTACAATAGTTTGATTTAAAGCACACCTAAAGAAAGTATAAAATATCATATGTTCACAAAATATTCACTTATGAAATGTATAATAGGTTTACAGTATATTCACTTGTAAAGGATAGTATAAGTGCAACATATATTACTTACAAAAGTGATAAACCACACAATCTTAATCAATTGAATGTATTAGACTAGAAGTATAGTAGTTGACTGTTTGGAGTAGAGAGAGGGCAAGGAGAGGAAGGGTGAGAGTTTCAGAGTTTTTCATGACCATATATGGAGATGTGATGGGTCGGAGGTGAATCGGCACCGCGGGAGACAGGACGGTGGTTAAGCGGGGGTCGGATGGACGAAGCTTTTACGAGGAGGTGGACCAACGGACATTACAAGGATCATCATATGGACCAATGGAGAGCATTGTCTGAGGCCAGGAGGAGACAATTGAATTTTAGCCAGCCACTGAAGTTGTTACTAGATTTTGAATGTAAACCGTTGACTTTTGGGTATAAAAACATTGTTCGGAGAGACGCTATTCAGTTCTTGGCGATCTTCTTTACTGTAAACTGGCGTTTGTTGGCCGGTTAGGGGGGGAGAGTGTTTGAACTCGGTTTCGCGATTCCTTACTGTCGACAGTGTAATTCAGTTTGTAATTGTCTTTTTAGCATTTGTGAATTATAAATACTTTTTCATTGTAAGCCGGATCCAGCTGATTTTTCTTAGCGTGACTTCGTTGCTCAAACAACAACGAAAGAGCGAGAGGTCCGCGGCCTCCTGCGAGCAGAGGTCTCACTCCATTACAAGGTTCAAACTAGTTACAATATACACAAGTGTATGCATGACGGTTCAAACTATTTACAATATACACAAGTCTGTGCGTGAAGGTTCAAATTATTTACAATATACACAAGTCAATGCATGAAGGTTCAAACTATTTACAATATACACAAGTCTGTGCGTGAAGGTTGAAATTATTTACAATATACACAAGTCAATGCATGAAGGTTCAAACTATTTACAATATACACAAGTCTGTGCATGAAGGTTCAAACTATTTACAAGATACACAAGTCTGTGCATGAAGACACAAGTGTGTGCATAAAGGTTCAAACTATTTACAATATACACAAGTCTGTGCATAAAGGTTCAAACTATTTACAATATACGCAAGTCTGTGCATGAAGTTTCAAACTATATACAATATACACAAGTGTGTGCATGAAGGTTCAAACTATTTACGATATACACAAGTGTGTTAAGAAGGTTCAAACTATTTACAATATAAACAAGTGTGTGCACAAAGGTTCAAACTATTTACAATTTACACAAGTGTATGCATGAAGGTTCAAAATATTTACAATATACACAAGTCTGTGCGTGAAGGTTCAAATTATTTACAATATACACAAGTCTGTGCGTGAAGGTTCAAACTATTTACAATATACACAAGTCTGTGCATGAAGGTTCAAACTATTTACAAGATACACAAGTCTGTGCATGAAGACACAAGTGTGTGCATAAAGGTTCAAACTATTTACAATATACACAAGTCTGTGCATGAAGGTTCAAACTATTTACAATATACACAAGTGTGTTAAGAAGGTTCAAACTATTTACAATATAAACAAGTGTGTGCACAAAGGTTCAAACTATTTACAATATACACAAGTGTGTGCATGAAGACACAAGTGTGTGCATGAAGGTTCAAACTATTTACAATATACACAAGTCAATGCATGAAGGTTCAAACTAATTACAATATACACAAGTCTGTGCATGAAGGTTCAAACTATTTACAAGATACACAAGTCTGTGCATGAAGGTTTAAACTATTTACAATATACACAAGTGTATGCATGAAGGTTCAAACAATTTACAATATACACAAGAGTGCATGAAGGTTCAAACTATTTACAATATACACAAGTCTGTGCATAAAGGTTCAAACTATTTACAATATACACAAGTCTCTGCATAAAGGTTCAAACTATTTACAAGATACACAAGTCTGTGCATAAAGGTTCAAACTATTTACAATATACGCAAGTCTGTGCATGAAGTTTCAAACTATATACAATATACACAAGTGTGTGCATGAAGGTTCAAACTATTTACGATATAAACAAGTGTGTGCACAAAGGTTCAAACTATTTACAATATACACAAGTGTGTGCATGAAGACACGAGTGTGTGCATGAAGGTTCAAACTATTTACAATACATACAAGTCAATGCATGAAGGTTCAAACTAATTACAATATACACAAGTCTGTGCATGAAGGTTTAAACTATTTACAATATACACAAGTGTATGCATGAAGGTTCAAACAATTTACAATATACACAAGATACACAAGTGTGTGCACGAAGGTTCAAACTATTTACAATATACACAAGTGTGTTAAGAAGGTTCAAACTATTTACAATATACACAAGTGTGTTAAGAAGGTTCAAACTATTTACAATATACACAAGTGTGTGCATGAAGACACAAGTGTGTGGATGAAGGTTCAAACTATTTACAATATACATAAGTGTGTGCACAAAAGTTCAAACTATTTACAATATACACAAGTGTCTGCCATAATTAAGTCAAGTACTTGACATAATCTGTCTGCCACTACAATCTAGTGATAATCAGTAAACAGCAAAGGTGGATACACATTTCTTAATAGCTCTTTATCAAGGATGAGTGGCTTTGCCCCAACTGAAACTTGAACCTGTGTGTGTGTGTGGCTAAGTGAGTATCCCAGAGTGTGTCCAACTACATTCCGCAGTGCGCTTTTGCCATCTTGGCTGTAAGTGCCCATATCCATATGTTTCTTCTCAAAATGGTAATAGTCCTTGAGTGTGTTCGGGAAGAGGCGTGGTAGTAGGAGATAGTGAAGGCCACGATGCAAGCCTTGAAGTTTCTTGAACCCGACTACCACCTCATCAATATCAAACATATATCTGAGAAAATGATGCGGATGCGACACCGTAGTGCAGTGCACGGGCATGTGCACATCCGCATGCATGAAATCCGTCAGTTGTTCATACATTTCAAATTTATCCAGGAGATTGGTTGTGTTTTCGGTGCCCACATCATAGAGCTCATCATCCATGTCCATCCTTCTTGCCGCTGACACAAATGCTCACAGCGTGTGTGAACCCGCCCCCGAAAATGCGAAAAAAATCCTCTTATTGAATGGGAGCCAATGGCAGCTATACCAAAGGAAAGAGCTAGAAACACCACAATCGGATAACATTAGCACTGGCATAAGACAAACACACACACAAAATTTCGTAAGTCTAGCACTAACTCCTCAAACGCTATTCATTATTTAAGGGTCAGTTAACGGTCACGAAACCCCTGTTACGTGACTATGCTGGCATGGGTAAGTGTGTGAAAAATTCATAACTCCACTCTGCTTACTCCAAATGACCTGCAATATAAACATATATATATATATATATATATATATATATATATATATATATATATATATACGTATATATACATTAGGAACATGCGTTATATAATGTTTATTAATATTAATTATAGACACAAGCATTCAATACCAAACTATTAATACAGCACACTATGATCGTCAACTTGCTATGTTTTTTTTACATAGTTTGCAACATCAGCACAACTTTGTAATATTAATTTAGAAATAAGGATATTCAAAATGTGCTTAAATATTTTTTATTTCGAAGTACTGATATTTTAAAGAAACACGAATTAAGCAATGCAATGGTACTATTTCTGCACTGACTCAAAGAAGTGAGGGAGGAACACACTTTTCCTGACATTTGCGCTCCCCGGTTCACCTGTCCCCACCCCCCACTCGCCGCAGTCTATAAGTTTCTCCTTCCTGATGACAATCAGAAGGATCACGACGCATCAGCAGCAGGCCGCACAGGACAGAAACGCAACTGATGCCCAAGAAGGGTAAACAAATGACAACAAAGTAAGTAACATTACATAAAACTAAACCGTTAACCGTTTTAGTTGATATTTGTTCGGCTAAGCACATGTTTGCGGCCAAAATCTCACTCAATTGTATATTAGCATGGGATGGTTATGCTAACGTGACATAGCTTCCCGCCAGCATTGGACTATGTTGTCAGCATTTTCCAGATTATGGACTGCTAATAAAATATTTAAATAAAAGCTTTTTCACCTGCTACTTTACAGCCACCAGTAGCTATCATTAGCTTTTTATATTGAGTATCTCAAGTTACCATAACTTATTTTGTTCAATTACTCTTCCCAATGTGTTTGCATGCACCAGGTAACCAGGTTATTACATAGTTCTGCAGATCAGTAACAGACTTGAATTTCGAATATTTTTTATAATTACTTATCAAATTATTACTGATAGACGCTGCTGGCGGCGTGTGTGTGTGTGTGTGTGTGTGTGTGTGTGGGGGGGGGGGGTCGTGTCGGAGCCGAACTGCGCAGTGAGTTAGACAGAGAGCCTCTCAACGATGAACGGGTCTAAATGTAGAAACAGTCAGTTGGGCACTAGTGGAAACGGACTTAGTCTGCTTTGTTACTTTAAGTTTCAGTCGGACTTTGGTTGCAGCTATTTTAAATACGAGGACGCATCGTTTCGATTAAAGATCTTTGCTTTCATCCGCTCCATCTGTTCTGCAAGTGCTCACTCATGTAAGAAGCAGGCTAGAAACCCGTTTAGCGTTACCTGCACTGGTCTCTGAAATCCACTACCCTGTCCCCAGAAACCATACTTCTTGTTGACAGTCATGCCAGTTAAGAAGCCAGCTGACTGGAGAAAGCCACTGTAAGCTGATGAATTAAGTGCAGGTTAACACACTGACTAGAGCTTCTTGAACTTCACTCAAGCCAGTTTATTATCTCTATAACAAGTGTTTAAGTATGGAAGATTATTACTTTGAATAGGTTCAAGCATGGACTTGATTAACTTTATCTCCACAAGCTGTAAACATGAAGTTTTCTTGACTTAAATATAGCCAGGTTAACTGTAGAGCTGGTCACACCTCAAATGACAGATATTTCTATTAGAAGTTAAAAGTGATGGATCTCTAGGTAAATAGACGTCACATCAACTGTTCTGTGTTTAACCTCCTGCAGACAGAGTGCACCATCCACCAGGCTGAGCGCACGCTTAGATCGCCTGAGGAAGCATCACAATCAATGCTTATTCAGGCACATGGAATATGTAAAACACCAAATGCAGGTAATGATGGTGGGGCTCTTTAAAAAGTGATACAGTATTCATAGAACCAAGACTTGAACATCTGACCTTAAATTACAAAGACTTTTCAATGGGGCCTCCTGCACATTATGTTTTAGTTTTAGTAATAAAGAAAATGTGTGTATGAGTGTAGAGATCTGGCTCTTCAGCTCTTTGTGAACGTCTTGTTCTGGAGAAATGGTAATATGTGTTTGTCTCTGGTGTTTAGTCCTCAGGAAGTCCAAACCCAGAGAGGGAGACCTCATCAACACCAAGCCTTCCATCTGAGCTACTGGAGTCTTCCAAGTGTTTGGTAAGTGTCAAACAAGTAGTGCTTTTAGTTTGTCCCATATGACAGCCTCCTGATAGGTTACTTTAACCTGGCCTTCATGGCTGGTATGTTATATATAGATGGAAATGCATATCTTCCCCCAAATTCTATATACTTTGCCTCTTTGACCTGAAAAACTCACACATTACATGACAGTGATTTAGCAGACGCTTTTATCCAAAGCGACTTCCAATTCAGATTCTATCACACCGTAGGCACAGCTACGGGAGACATTTCAGGGTGAAGTGTCTTGCTCAAGGACACATCAACATGCGACTGGTGGAGCAGGAGCCGGGGTTCAAACTGCCGATCCTCTGATTGAAGGACGGCCCTGCTCTCCACTTAGCCACAGTCACCACACCATGACTAAACTATGTGTTAATACAGCTCAATAGAAGTGTAATGAAACAAATACTTGAACAAATAATACATTTATATAAGAAACAAATTGAATTGGAAATTAAACATCAAACCCCATTCTTTAACAAACACATTTAAAAGTTTAATTAGCTCTCCATGACAGCTAGCTCTATCATGCACACTCTCCTCTTCTCTCTCACACACACACACACACACACAAACTATCTCTATCTCTCGGTGTGTCTCTTTCTTTTTCTCTTTCTCTCCTTGATGCAAGCAGACCAGTTCATAGCAGTGAAACAATTAGAAAGGGCGAAGGGAGAGACAGAGAACTGCAATTTTTAATGTTGACACACTAAACACTTTTTCTATTTTTCTCTTTCTGAAACTCATTTTCTTGAGAAATGCTAATACATGTGTCCTCTGTATCTGCCTCTCTCCCTGCTGTTTTAGCCCTCAGGAAGTCCAAACAAAGATGGGGAGATCTCATCACTATCAGAACTTTCATCTGAGCCACTTGCAGCTTCCACGAGCTTGGTAAGTGTCAAAACAAACCCTTTGAACTGGTCCTGTCCCTAATGACAGGCCTCCTAATAGTTTACTTCACCCTGTTATTGTTACTTGCCAGTTACAATGCAAGTATCCACCCAGGTAATCAGAAATGATTACTTGCTGGCTGTACTGTAGAGTTGGAAGCTTCAAATCTTCAATCATAAAAGATGATAGGCAAATTCTAAATCAACATTTGAATTCTCCACTGCTTTTTTTTTTTTTGCATGTCTATTCATTCATTGTGTTAAAGCCCGACGGAACCGAATTCGGGTCCGCTGTAGCATTTACTGTCGAAAAAAGTCCATTTATGCATGTGTACAATTTATGAATATGAATATGAATATCCCCCAAAAAAATAAAAGATCTGGGTAAAACGTACAATCTAACACATTTTTACAAACTCCATTCTACACAACTATTATACGCAAATAAAAGATTTATCACAAAATCACGTATTTCTAGCCATAACTCGCTCTTTTTTGAGTTAGCATAACAAAGCTAACGGTTAGCATAGGCAACCGAGATAGCAAAAAGCACGAACATTCGACACAGATTCCAGAACTACCATTAGATCGTCTCTCCGGTAAACCCTCACAAAGCTGTGAGCAAACAAACACCAGAAACACAATGCGTAATATCCTTCAAAATCATCCAAAGCTTTTTCCCTTTTCGTTGTTCTGCTGTAAATCTCCCTTAATTCCGTCAACAATATTTCTACCTATTTCCGGTGCGTCGCTGAAATGTCCCCGTGTAGAAACAAGGGTCTGTCTAGCAAGGCGCCGTGGGGGGAAGGGATCGATTTCTGGCGATCTTTTGCGCAGGTTTCAGGTGACGCGCCACGGTGTGTTTGTTAAATAGCCAGGACTCAGACGCTTCTAAGGAGGGTCCATTGACTGAAATCGACCAACCATAGGCTGAGCTAGGAGACCTGGACTGGAAGCCAGATGAGAAAATCCCATGGATGACAGACATAAACAGGCTCAGAGAGGATCCAGGCTCTCTAAATGATGCCAAACTGCTGCATATGATAGATTGAACACTATTAGTCATAAAGAAAGTGAAATATATAATTATATACTATATAAAATTACAATGGAACAGCTGGAACAAAATTACATTTTGGTTGCCCTTGGCTGAAATCTCTGCACTCAAACCTCTCTAGCGCTTGAATGCTTCACTTTATCAAAGAAAACATTGTGCAGAGAGACTCTCAACCTATTGGGCTATGATCTGGGAGAGGTTTGAGCTTTCAACTACAACATTAAAAAAATATATCTTGTCAAAATTGGATTAATTTATAATCGGAGATAAAGAATTTCAATTTGTGCTGTGTTCCATCTTAATGTACTCTTAACCAGTAACATATATACTGATATTTACAAATCTGAACAAATCTCACAAGTGTTAGCTTTCTAAAATATAAAAACTATGAAAATACACCTTATATTTAGACGAAAATCACTCTCTTTACTATGGGTATGCAAAAATCGAGGAGAGGCCTACAAATAGGCATAGGGCTTAATAGGTTTTAAAGACGATAATTCTTGACAGTTGCAGATGAATATTAGGTAACGCCAATATTAGTAAGCTATTATACTATTTGTGGGCGGGTGGTAAGGCTGCACTGAATGTCCGTTTTTTTACATTCTAAGCTTTTATTGGGGTTTTTGAATGAAGCTTTGAATGTAGGTTGTCATATTTTAAGATGTTATCACCCTAGAATCATGGAAATGGGTTAGGGTTAGTAAATATGATTTAGTGTTTAAGTGGTAATATAAATGTAATTGAAGTTGCTGTCGGTTGACTGCATTGATAAGGTTATTTGGTAATGATGGTGGGGCTCTTTAAAAAGTGATACAGTATTCATAGAACCAAGACTTGAACATCTGACCTTAAATTACAAAGACTTTTCAATGGGGCCTCTTGCACATTATGTTTTAGTTTTAGTAATAAAGAAAATGTGTGTATGAGTGTAGAGATCTGGCTCTTCAGCTCTTTGTGAACGTCTTGTTCTGGAGAAATGGTAATATGTGTTTGTCTCTGGTGTTTAGTCCTCAGGAAGTCCAAACCCAGAGAGGGAGACCTCATCAGCACCAAGCCTTCCATCTGAGCTACTGGAGTCTTCCAAGTGTTTGGTAAGTGTCAAACAAGTAGTGCTTTTAGTTTGTCCCATATGACAGCCTCCTGATAGGTTACTTTAACCTGGCCTTCATGGCTGGTATGTTATATATAGATGGAAATGCATATCTTCCCCCAAATTCTATATACTTTGCCTCTTTGACCTGAAAAACTCACACATTACATGACAGTGATTTAGCAGACGCTTTTATCCAAAGCGACTTCCAATTCAGATTCTATCACACCGTAGGCACAGCTACGGGAGACATTTCAGGGTGAAGTGTCTTGCTCAAGGACACATCGACATGCGACTGGTGGAGCAGGAGCCAGGGTTCAAACTGCCGATCCTCTGATTGAAATAATACATTTATATAAGAAACAAATTGAATTGGAAATTAAACATCAAACCCCATTCTTTAACGAACACATTTAAAGGTTTAATTAGCTCTCCATGACAGCTAGCTCTATCATGCACACTCTCCTCTTCTCTCTCACACACACACACACACACACACACACACACACACTATCTCTATCTCTCGGTGTGTCTCTTTCTTTTTCTCTTTCTCTCCTTGATGCAAGCAGACCAGTTCATAGCAGTGAAACAATTAGAAAGGGCGAAGGGAGAGACAGAGAACTGCAATTTTTAATGTTGACACACTAAACACTTTTTCTATTTTTCTCTTTCTGAAACTCATTTTCTTGAGAAATGCTAATACATGTGTCCTCTGTATCTGCCTCTCTCCCTGCTGTTTTAGCCCTCAGGAAGTCCAAACAAAGATGGGGAGATCTCATCACTATCAGAACTTTCATCTGAGCCACTTGCAGCTTCCACGAGCTTGGTAAGTGTCAAACAAACCCTTTGAACTGGTCCTGTCCCTAATGACAGGCCTCCTAATAGTTTACTTCACCCTGTTATTGTTACTTGCCAGTTACAATGCAAGTATCCACCCAGGTAATCAGAAACGATTACTTGCTGGCTGTATTGTAGAGTTGGAAGCTTCAAATCTTCAATCATAAAAGATGATAGGCAAATTCTAAATCAACATTTGAATTCTCCCCTGCTTTTTTTTTTTTTGCATGTCTATTCATTCATTGTGTTTAAGCCCGACGGACCCGAATTCGGGTCCGTTGTAGCATTTACTGTCGAAAAAAGTCCATTTATGCATGTGTACAATTTATGAATATGAATATGAATATCCCCCCAAAAAATAAAAGATCTGGGTAAAACGTACAATCTAACACATTTTTACAAACTCCAAACTCCATTCTACACAACTATTTTTCGCAAATAAAAGATTTATCACAAAATCACGTATTTCTAGCCATAACTCGCTCTTCTCCGAGTTAGCATCACAAAGCTAACGGTTAGCATAGGCAACCGAGATAGCAAAAAGCACGAACATTCGACACAGATTCCAGAACTACCATTAGATCGTCTCTCCGGTAAACCCTCACAAAGCTGTGAGCAAACAAACACCAGAAACACAATGCGTAATATCCTTCAAAATCATCCAAAGCTTTTTCCCTTTTCGTTGTTCTGCTGTAAATCTCCCTTAATTCCGTCAACAATATTTCTACCTATTTCCGGTGCGTCGCTGAAATGTCCCCGTGTAGAAACAAGGGTCTGTCTAGCAATGCGCCGTGGGGGGAAGGGATCGATTTCTGGCGATCTTTTGCGCAGGTTTCAGGTGACGCGCCACGGTGTGTTTGTTAAATAGCCAGGACTCAGACGCTTCTAAGGAGGGTCCATTGACTGAAATCGACCAACCATAGGCTGAGCTAGGAGACCTGGACTGGAAGCCAGATGAGAAAATCCCATGGATGACAGACATAAACAGGCTCAGAGAGGATCCAGGCTCTCTAAATGATGCCAAACTGCTGCATATGATAGATTGAACACTATTAGTCATAAAGAAAGTGAAATATATAATTATATACTATATAAAATTACAATGGAACAGCTGGAACAAAATTACATTTTGGTTGCCCTTGGCTGAAATCTCTGCACTCAAACCTCTCTAGCGCTTGAATGCTTCACTTTATCAAAGAAAACATTGTGCAGAGAGACTCTCAACCTATTGGTCTATGATCTGGGAGAGGTTTGAGCTTTCAACTACAACATTAAAAAAATATATCTTATCGAAATTGGATTAATTTATAATCGGAGATAAAGAATTTCAATTTGTGCTGTGTTCCATCTTAATGTACTCTTAACCAGTAACATATATACTGATATTTACAAATCTGAACAAATCTCACAAGTGTCAGCTTTCTAAAATATAAAAACTATTAAAATACACCTTATATTTAGACGAAAATCACTCTCTTTACTATGGGTATGCAAAAATCGAGGAGAGGCCTACAAATAGGCATAGGGCTTAATAGGTTTTAAAGACGATAATTCTTGACAGTTGCAGATGAATATTAGGTAACGCCAATATTAGTAAGCTATTATACTATTTGTGGGCGGGTGGTAAGGCTGCACTGAATGTCCGTTTTTTTACATTCTAAGCTTTTATTGGGGTTTTTGAATGAAGCTTTGAATGTAGGTTGTCATATTTTAAGATGTTATCACCCTAGAATCATGGAAATGGGTTAGGGTTAGTAAATATGATTTAGTGTTTAAGTGGTAATATAAATGTAATTGAAGTTGCTGTCGGTTGACTGCATTGATAAGGTTATTTGGTAATGATGGTGGGGCTCTTTAAAAAGTGATACAGTATTCATAGAACCAAGACTTGAACATCTGACCTTAAATTACAAAGACTTTTCAATGGGGCCTCTTGCACATTATGTTTTAGTTTTAGTAATAAAGAAAATGTGTGTATGAGTGTAGAGATCTGGCTCTTCAGCTCTTTGTGAACGTCTTGTTCTGGAGAAATGGTAATATGTGTTTGTCTCTGGTGTTTAGTCCTCAGGAAGTCCAAACCCAGAGAGGGAGACCTCATCAGCACCAAGCCTTCCATCTGAGCTACTGGAGTCTTCCAAGTGTTTGGTAAGTGTCAAACAAGTAGTGCTTTTAGTTTGTCCCATATGACAGCCTCCTGATAGGTTACTTTAACCTGGCCTTCATGGCTGGTATGTTATATATAGATGGAAATGCATATCTTCCCCCAAATTCTATATACTTTGCCTCTTTGACCTGAAAAACTCACACATTACATGACAGTGATTTAGCAGACGCTTTTATCCAAAGCGACTTCCAATTCAGATTCTATCACACCGTAGGCACAGCTACGGGAGACATTTCAGGGTGAAGTGTCTTGCTCAAGGACACATCAACATGCGACTGGTGGAGCAGGAGCCAGGGTTCAAACTGCCGATCCTCTGATTGAAATAATACATTTATATAAGAAACAAATTGAATTGGAAATTAAACATCAAACCCCATTCTTTAACGAACACATTTAAAGGTTTAATTAGCTCTCCATGACAGCTAGCTCTATCATGCACACTCTCCTCTTCTCTCTCACACACACACACACACACACACACACACACTATCTCTATCTCTCGGTGTGTCTCTTTCTTTTTCTCTTTCTCTCCTTGATGCAAGCAGACCAGTTCATAGCAGTGAAACAATTAGAAAGGGCGAAGGGAGACACAGAGAACTGCAATTTTTAATGTTGACACACTAAACACTTTTTCTATTTTTCTCTTTCTGAAACTCATTTTCTTGAGAAATGCTAATACATGTGTCCTCTGTATCTGCCTCTCTCCCTGCTGTTTTAGCCCTCAGGAAGTCCAAACAAAGATGGGGAGATCTCATCACTATCAGAACTTTCATCTGAGCCACTTGCAGCTTCCACGAGCTTGGTAAGTGTCAAACAAACCCTTTGAACTGGTCCTGTCCCTAATGACAGGCCTCCTAATAGTTTACTTCACCCTGTTATTGTTACTTGCCAGTTACAATGCAAGTATCCACCCAGGTAATCAGAAACGATTACTTGCTGGCTGTATTGTAGAGTTGGAAGCTTCAAATCTTCAATCATAAAAGATGATAGGCAAATTGTAAATCAACATTTGAATTCTCCCCTGCTTTTTTTTTTTTTGCATGTCTATTCATTCATTGTGTTTAAGCCCGACGGACCCGAATTCGGGTCCGTTGTAGCATTTATCGTCGAAAAAAGTCCATTTATGCATGTGTACAATTTATGAATATGAATATGAATATCCCCCCAAAAAATAAAAGATCTGGGTAAAACGTACAATCTAACACATTTTTACAAACTCCAAACTCCATTCTACACAACTATTTTTCGCAAATAAAAGATTTATCACAAAATCACGTATTTCTAGCCATAACTCGCTCTTCTCCGAGTTAGCATCACAAAGCTAACGGTTAGCATAGGCAACCGAGATAGCAAAAAGCACGAACATTCGACACAGATTCCAGAACTACCATTAGATCGTCTCTCCGGTAAACCCTCACAAAGCTGTGAGCAAACAAACACCAGAAACACAATGCGTAATATCCTTCAAAATCATCCAAAGCTTTTTCCCTTTTCGTTGTTCTGCTGTAAATCTCCCTTAATTCCGTCAACAATATTTCTACCTATTTCCGGTGCGTCGCTGAAATGTCCCCGTGTAGAAACAAGGGTCTGTCTAGCAATGCGCCGTGGGGGGAAGGGATCGATTTCTGGCGATCTTTTGCGCAGGTTTCAGGTGACGCGCCACGGTGTGTTTGTTAAATAGCCAGGACTCAGACGCTTCTAAGGAGGGTCCATTGACTGAAATCGACAAACCATAGGCTGAGCTAGGAGACCTGGACTGGAAGCCAGATGAGAAAATCCCATGGATGACAGACATAAACAGGCTCAGAGAGGATCCAGGCTCTCTAAATGATGCCAAACTGCTGCATATGATAGATTGAACACTATTAGTCATAAAGAAAGTGAAATATATAATTATATACTATATAAAATTACAATGGAACAGCTGGAACAAAATTACATTTTGGTTGCCCTTGGCTGAAATCTCTGCACTCAAACCTCTCTAGCGCTTGAATGCTTCACTTTATCAAAGAAAACATTGTGCAGAGAGACTCTCAACCTATTGGGCTATGATCTGGGAGAGGTTTGAGCTTTCAACTACAACATTAAAAAAATATATCTTGTCAAAATTGGATTAATTTATAATCGGAGATAAAGAATTTCAATTTGTGTTGTGTTCCATCTTAATGTACTCTTAACCAGTAACATATATACTGATATTTACAAATCTGAACAAATCTCACAAGTGTCAGCTTTCTAAAATATAAAAACTATGAAAATACACCTTATATTTAGACGAAAATCACTCTCTTTACTATGGGTATGCAAAAATCGAGGAGAGGCCTACAAATAGGCATAGGGCTTAATAGGTTTTAAAGACGATAATTCTTGACAGTTGCAGATGAATATTAGGTAACGCCAATATTAGTAAGCTATTATACTATTTGTGGGTGGGTGGTCCGTTTTTTTACATTCTAAGCTTTTATTGGGGTTTTTGAATGAAGCTTTGAATGTAGGTTGTCATATTTTAAGATGTTATCACCCTAGAATCATGGAAATGGGTTAGGGTTAGTAAATATGATTTAGTGTTTAAGTGGTAATATAAATGTAATTGAAGTTGCTGTCGGTTGACTGCATTGATAAGGTTATTTGGTAATGATGGTGGGGCTCTTTAAAAAGTGATACAGTATTCATAGAACCAAGACTTGAACATCTGACCTTAAATTACAAAGACTTTTCAATGGGGCCTCTTGCACATTATGTTTTAGTTTTAGTAATAAAGAAAATGTGTGTATGAGTGTAGAGATCTGGCTCTTCAGCTCTTTGTGAACGTCTTGTTCTGGAGAAATGGTAATATGTGTTTGTCTCTGGTGTTTAGTCCTCAGGAAGTCCAAACCCAGAGAGGGAGACCTCATCAGCACCAAGCCTTCCATCTGAGCTACTGGAGTCTTCCAAGTGTTTGGTAAGTGTCAAACAAGTAGTGCTTTTAGTTTGTCCCATATGACAGCCTCCTGATAGGTTACTTTAACCTGGCCTTCATGGCTGGTATGTTATATATAGATGGAAATGCATATCTTCCCCCAAATTCTATATACTTTGCCTCTTTGACCTGAAAAACTCACACATTACATGACAGTGATTTAGCAGACGCTTTTATCCAAAGCGACTTCCAATTCAGATTCTATCACACCGTAGGCACAGCTACGGGAGACATTTCAGGGTGAAGTGTCTTGCTCAAGGACACATCAACATGCGACTGGTGGAGCAGGAGCCAGGGTTCAAACTGCCGATCCTCTGATTGAAATAATACATTTATATAAGAAACAAATTGAATTGGAAATTAAACATCAAACCCCATTCTTTAACAAACACATTTAAAAGTTTAATTAGCTCTCCATGACAGCTAGCTCTATCATGCACACTCTCCTCTTCTCTCTCACACACACACACACACACACAAACTATCTCTATCTCTCGGTGTGTCTCTTTCTTTTTCTCTTTCTCTCCTTGATGCAAGCAGACCAGTTCATAGCAGTGAAACAATTAGAAAGGGCGAAGGGAGAGACAGAGAACTGCAATTTTTAATGTTGACACACTAAACACTTTTTCTATTTTTCTCTTTCTGAAACTCATTTTCTTGAGAAATGCTAATACATGTGTCCTCTGTATCTGCCTCTCTCCCTGCTGTTTTAGCCCTCAGGAAGTCCAAACAAAGATGGGGAGATCTCATCACTATCAGAACTTTCATCTGAGCCACTTGCAGCTTCCACGAGCTTGGTAAGTGTCAAAACAAACCCTTTGAACTGGTCCTGTCCCTAATGACAGGCCTCCTAATAGTTTACTTCACCCTGTTATTGTTACTTGCCAGTTACAATGCAAGTATCCACCCAGGTAATCAGAAATGATTACTTGCTGGCTGTACTGTAGAGTTGGAAGCTTCAAATCTTCAATCATAAAAGATGATAGGCAAATTCTAAATCAACATTTGAATTCTCCACTGCTTTTTTTTTTTTTGCATGTCTATTCATTCATTGTGTTAAAGCCCGACGGAACCGAATTCGGGTCCGCTGTAGCATTTACCGTTGAAAAAAGTCCATTTATGCATGTGTACAATTTATGAATATGAATATGAATATCCCCCAAAAAAATAAAAGATCTGGGTAAAACGTACAATCTAACACATTTTTACAAACTCCATTCTACACAACTATTATACGCAAATAAAAGATTTATCACAAAATCACGTATTTCTAGCCATAACTCGCTCTTTTTCGAGTTAGCATAACAAAGCTAACGGTTAGCATAGGCAACCGAGATAGCAAAAAGCACGAACATTCGACACAGATTCCAGAACTACCATTAGATCGTCTCTCCGGTAAACCCTCACAAAGCTGTGAGCAAACAAACACCAGAAACACAATGCGTAATATCCTTCAAAATCATCCAAAGCTTTTTCCCTTTTCGTTGTTCTGCTGTAAATCTCCCTTAATTCCGTCAACAATATTTCTACCTATTTCCGGTGCGTCGCTGAAATGTCCCCGTGTAGAAACAAGGGTCTGTCTAGCAAGGCGCCGTGGGGGGAAGGGATCGATTTCTGGCGATCTTTTGCGCAGGTTTCAGGTGACGCGCCACGGTGTGTTTGTTAAATAGCCAGGACTCAGACGCTTCTAAGGAGGGTCCATTGACTGAAATCGACCAACCATAGGCTGAGCTAGGAGACCTGGACTGGAAGCCAGATGAGAAAATCCCATGGATGACAGACATAAACAGGCTCAGAGAGGATCCAGGCTCTCTAAATGATGCCAAACTGCTGCATATGATAGATTGAACACTATTAGTCATAAAGAAAGTGAAATATATAATTATATACTATATAAAATTACAATGGAACAGCTGGAACAAAATTACATTTTGGTTGCCCTTGGCTGAAATCTCTGCACTCAAACCTCTCTAGCGCTTGAATGCTTCACTTTATCAAAGAAAACATTGTGCAGAGAGACTCTCAACCTATTGGGCTATGATCTGGGAGAGGTTTGAGCTTTCAACTACAACATTAAAAAAATATATCTTGTCAAAATTGGATTAATTTATAATCGGAGATAAAGAATTTCAATTTGTGCTGTGTTCCATCTTAATGTACTCTTAACCAGTAACATATATACTGATATTTACAAATCTGAACAAATCTCACAAGTGTTAGCTTTCTAAAATATAAAAACTATGAAAATACACCTTATATTTAGACGAAAATCACTCTCTTTACTATGGGTATGCAAAAATCGAGGAGAGGCCTACAAATAGGCATAGGGCTTAATAGGTTTTAAAGACGATAATTCTTGACAGTTGCAGATGAATATTAGGTAACGCCAATATTAGTAAGCTATTATACTATTTGTGGGTGGGTGGTCCGTTTTTTTACATTCTAAGCTTTTATTGGGGTTTTTGAATGAAGCTTTGAATGTAGGTTGTCATATTTTAAGATGTTATCACCCTAGAATCATGGAAATGGGTTAGGGTTAGTAAATATGATTTAGTGTTTAAGTGGTAATATAAATGTAATTGAAGTTGCTGTCGGTTGACTGCATTGATAAGGTTATTTGGTAATGATGGTGGGGCTCTTTAAAAAGTGATACAGTATTCATAGAACCAAGACTTGAACATCTGACCTTAAATTACAAAGACTTTTCAATGGGGCCTCTTGCACATTATGTTTTAGTTTTAGTAATAAAGAAAATGTGTGTATGAGTGTAGAGATCTGGCTCTTCAGCTCTTTGTGAACGTCTTGTTCTGGAGAAATGGTAATATCTGTTTGTCTCTGGTGTTTAGTCCTCAGGAAGTCCAAACCCAGAGAGGGAGACCTCATCAGCACCAAGCCTTCCATCTGAGCTACTGGAGTCTTCCAAGTGTTTGGTAAGTGTCAAACAAGTAGTGCTTTTAGTTTGTCCCATATGACAGCCTCCTGATAGGTTATTTTAACCTGGCCTTCATGGCTGGTATGTTATATATAGATGGAAATGCATATCTTCCCCCAAATTCTATATACTTTGCCTCTTTGACCTGAAAAACTCACACATTACATGACAGTGATTTAGCAGACGCTTTTATCCAAAGCGACTTCCAATTCAGATTCTATCACACCGTAGGCACAGCTACGGGAGACATTTCAGGGTGAAGTGTCTTGCTCAAGGACACATCGACATGCGACTGGTGGAGCAGGAGCCAGGGTTCAAACTGCCGATCCTCTGATTGAAATAATACATTTATATAAGAAACAAATTGAATTGGAAATTAAACATCAAACCCCATTCTTTAACGAACACATTTAAAGGTTTAATTAGCTCTCCATGACAGCTAGCTCTATCATGCACACTCTCCTCTTCTCTCTCACACACACACACACACACACACACACACACTATCTCTATCTCTCGGTGTGTCTCTTTCTTTTTCTCTTTCTCTCCTTGATGCAAGCAGACCAGTTCATAGCAGTGAAACAATTAGAAAGGGCGAAGGGAGAGACAGAGAACTGCAATTTTTAATGTTGACACACTAAACACTTTTTCTATTTTTCTCTTTCTGAAACTCATTTTTTTGAGAAATGCTAATACATGTGTCCTCTGTATCTGCCTCTCTCCCTGCTGTTTTAGCCCTCAGGAAGTCCAAACAAAGATGGGGAGATCTCATCACTATCAGAACTTTCATCTGAGCCACTTGCAGCTTCCACGAGCTTGGTAAGTGTCAAACAAACCCTTTGAACTGGTCCTGTCCCTAATGACAGGCCTCCTAATAGTTTACTTCACCCTGTTATTGTTACTTGCCAGTTGCAATGCAAGTATCCACCCAGGTAATCAGAAACGATTACTTGCTGGCTGTACTGTAGAGTTGGAAGCTTCAAATCTTCAATCATAAAAGATGATAGGCAAATTCTAAATCAACATTTGAATTCTCCACTGCTTTTTTTTTTTTGCATGTCTATTCATTCATTGTGTTTAAGCCCGACGGACCCGAATTCGGGTCCGCTGTAGCATTTATCGTTGAAAAAAGTCCATTTATGCATGTGTACAATTTATGAATATGAATCTGGGTAAAACGTACAATCTAACACATTTTTACAAACTCCAAACTCCATTCTACACAACTATTATACGCAAATAAAAGATTTGCGTATAATCAAAAGCGAAAGCCTTAACTCCAAAAAATATGGATTGATGCACAATAGTTTGTTCAATAAAACATGTTCTTTTTTCAATCAATTTTGAGTTTTGGACTGGACAATTACAGAGATGAGGACTGCGTCACTCGCTGTGTGTGTGTGAGTGAGAAAGAAGGTGAAAGGTGTACTATTGCATTCAATGTTTCTGTAAGTTATTAATATTAGTAACTTGAGTGTCAACGTTATGAATGATGCTTAAAAGCTTCAAACTATTCAGTATAGCAAAAGAAAGTTAAAGGAACATTGCATGCAATAGTCCACCTTTTACCTTCCCTTCCCCTCTCTCTGTCACTCTCTCTCTCATTGACAGCAAGCACCACGGCACTCTGCACCTATTGTTATGTCATTTTGTGAACAAAAGTTATTTTCATTCAAGGAAGTTCATTTAATAAAAAGGACTACCTCATTTCATTTGATGAATCACTTCATTCAATGACAATTTTGTTTGAGAAATACATTTTTTGGGTGATGACGACATAAGCAGATGACAGACATTCTGAGCTTCATCCGTAAACCTCAAACAAATGTCAAAAAATGACATTGGGTAGAGCCCCATCTATATGTGCAGCTACAATGAGATTGCACTATATTTGAGTTGTGGGTGTTTTGAGACAAAATAATTCATTAGTGGTTGTGTGCAAGCTATATGCATTCACCAAACCTAACATTTGGCTACAATGTCTACACCTGGGCAGCGCCTCACATTTTACTTTGCCATTGTTACTAATGGGAAAATCTACTGCATTTGGAACTTGCAGCATGTATCTACTCTTGATATCTGCTTGTTTGCAGCCCATTCACTTTTTTATAATGTACAGTTTGTATCAGAATGAGTTAGGTTGTCATATTTTCATCACATGGGAAAAACTGGCAAACATGGTCCCAACCATACATTCACCGCTGTGTTGTTATCATGTACCTTTACTTAAAACTACAAGGGTTTCATATCCTTCTTCAATGTATAACAGTAACTACTGCCAGTGCTTTATATTGTTTTGTTTTTCCCTTATAGGAAACAAGCCTGGACTTTGAGAGCAACACAGAGATATTATCCCCTGAAAGTCCATCCTCTGGTGTTGGTGATGACCCAGATGTTCCACCTGTGGGGACCTTCAAGATGATGACAAAAGGTTGGACATTGAATTATTATTGAAATGAACATTTCATTAACATTGAAATAAGGAATTCTTCCACTCAAAATGCAGAGAAATCCACTGAAGGGAACATTAACGACACAACCAAATCTTACTTCTTAGTTTCTTCTGCCATTGTCTTCTCTTCACTTGAGCAATCTGGAAAGAATAAAGTTTGGAGAAACACGGTCAAAGCAGAAAGATTGTCTGTGATAGGAAACCGATTCAGTCATGGTGGTTATCACACCCTTACCTAACTCTGACCCGATATGCTTCATGAATCAGCAACCTCCTCTAACACCTCTAACAATGGCGCAGCCCCCCCTCCTCCTCCCCCCGTCTTGAATCAGCGCAAACGTTTGGGGTAAACATGTAATGCCTTTTTAAAGTCCAAACTTTCTAAAAGCGTGACAAAACAGGAGAACTTTGACGGTTCAAACACTTAAACCAGGCGAAGCAACTAATTCTAATGAATAATTCCACTGACACACTACTGTATCAGTTCACATAACTGACAGGGCGCAAATGATTGCGCTAATTGCAGAGAGGTGTCACACTTTTTTTCATTCAATTTCCATTAAAAGTAACGGAGGTAAACACAGAGAGAGAGGGACCTGCTTTTACCGTGTCTGAAGATGAGTGTCGACAGGCCAGAGGTGGGCCGTTCTGAGAAGCTTTACCAAACCCCATACTCTGATTGGCTGAGCAGCTCAGGGGGGCAACGTGACCCTCAAAGTGAGCCCGCTGTCATCATGGAAATTTAAAGAACAAACAATGATGAGATAACGTAAATGTTAATATTCTTATCACTTTCATTATTTCCCCCCATGTTTTAGGGATGCTAGAGGTTTTGACTTGAGTTGTTTTGACCAGAAATAGATTAGCAACCATTTTTCTCAAGCATTTCCATTTGTTGGGCATACTTGTTGATCATTATCAGAGAAAAGACAGATGTGATAGATTGTTTTCGTTCTGACGTTATTTCATGTCTCTTCATACCTTTATCCTTCCCCTCTCTTCCATGCCATCATACTTTTCCTCTCTCGCCATCCTGCACACTCCTTTTCACATTTTCATCGTTCCCTCTCCAGTCCATGTAGATGGAAAGATGGCCTTGTTGATATTGTAGTATGAAACCGAAAAAAAAATCTTTGCATTTCATTTTTTTGTACTTTCTCCGACACTCTTAGACACTCCCAGGTCAGGTGGTGGTCTCTTCAACTCAGAGTGTCAGGTTTCACAGATCATCCAGTCAGAGTTGGTCTTCAATACAACCCCACTCCTGTCCTCTTTCTTTTCTTGATAGCCTAGAGCCTAGAGTTTCGCTCACCAAACCCGTAAGGCACGTGACTATGCTGCCATGGGCAAGTGTGTGACAAATTCATACCTGCTCTCTGAAACGTTTATTGAGGATCAATCGTACATTCGTTAACTAGACATGGGCTATCTAGACATTCTAAATGTTTAGAATGCACATTTCTAGTCACTCTGAACAATCACAGCGACTCAATCAAGAGTGAAATCGACCAGCAATTTCACCTCTGTTGTGACTTCCTGGGCACCACCGCTTTTACGGGTGACAGGTTCCCTGAAAGTCACACGCTGGACGTAGAAGGGTTCTTTACGGGGCAGACACCCTCGCTCTGCTCTATAAGACAAGCTTCCACGCGAAGCACGCAGTAGGACTTTTGACAGACAGCAGTTTGATTCTGCTGTTCCTAGCTCTGGCCAGCAGAGGGCACTCTAGGACCTCTCTTAGAAAATGTCACAGGCCCTTTGAGCAAACTCAAGCTACAGCAGGGACCTCTGACCTCCCATTTGTAGCCACATATCCCCCGTCTACTGTTGAACTTGTCAAGAGTGATTAGGACGTACATTTAAAATGTTTACTTGTATGCATCTCAATCTGTATATTCTTTGTACTTTAAATAGTTTATCAGGTAACTCCTCGTCTCCACCTCAATCCCTATATTTTATGTATTTGTAATAGTTTCATCAGATGTCACTGTGTTTTTACTTCAGAAGATGTTAGACTGCTCCATTAGCCTGCTGGCCTCCAAAATCCCGCTATCACGGGGTTCCTCCACCGCCTCCTCATCGTGCTCATGTTCTGGACTCAAGTCCATCTCCGTGTGCATGGGGACGGCAGGGTTCGAGGCTCTCAACTGCGCCAGATGCATCACCGTCACCTGATATTTGGCTGCCTTTTGTTGTAGCTCCCGAGCACCACGGTCCAGCTCGAGGTGGCCTTTCATTTTTCAGATGGTGGGGCATGGCCGCACATACTTTCTGACAGAGAGGGCAAGCGTGAACCATCTTTGTGCGAGTCATATCTAGAAAAAATTAAAGGAAGGAAAAAGAGCCATTTAGATACGGTATTTCATCATGCAATTCGGGGAGAGGCAAACTGTTTGCCTGTTATCTGCTGCTGCTACCTGCTGAAATGGCGTGGAACCGCCCCGCCCTGAAGTAGAGGAATTGGGGGGCAGTCGCTCCAGCCTTGAAGGCATTCATTCCCCCATGCTCCTCAGTAAATTGCTCAGTATGGCCATCTGTAGGGTTTTTGCTTAGCCTCCAGAACACACCCTTGCTATCAAATCATTCATGCCCACATGACAGCCATGCCATAGGAACAAGCTAAAGCCACCAAACTTGACACACACCTGCTCTGGCTTCATACTAACACGCACACCAAGTTTCAGGAGAATTGCACCACGTGACCCAGCACTATGTGTAGCGTGCACAGAATGACGTCACACAGGCTCAATCTGGTGCTACACATTCAATGAAAGTGCTCTGTAACATACAAAAATATACATTTAGGTGTACAGTCGCTCCACAGCGCGTTCTACTTCTATCCTGTACAGAGATTCTCATCCTCGCGAGACTTCAGTGTGGCTCTCCGTCACAGACACTGCTTATGTCGCAACACTGACACCTACTGGCGATCCACTGGATCTACTGCCTAACATGTAGCTGATGATAAATAACGCTGTACCCTCAATTTTAACTACAATTAACACTTCCTCCTCATAAACACATAGGAAACATAGTAAACTCTCTTAACTTACATTACACCCAAACAATTATTGTACTTTCTGAACGACATATGACTTGTTGTGCCACATATACACCATCTGGGCCTCTTCATCATATATGATGCAGTCTATGACAGCCATGCTGATTCAGCATTCCAAGTATTGTTCTTCGAATCTTTATTCCACTATTTCTTCCGTCGCGCTTGAAACTCTTCTTCTTCTTCAGTTTTTAAGCTACAGAAACCGTTCAACGATGTAAATGTTCAGCTCTTTCAGCTCATGTGTGTTATGTCTCTTCATATTTTCAATCTTTCAACTTTTTGAATTATGAAGCTTTTTGCAACCTATTTTTTGAATGGGATGTCTGTGGAGAATATTTTTAAATCCTCTTAAACTTCTTCAACTTTCAAATCCTTCTACTTCCTCATACTTTCAGCTACAGACACCATTTAAACTTTTGAATGTTGAGAAAACCCTGATCAATCATTGTATGTTATAATCATTTTGATATCTTTTACACTTTTTGAACTGTAGCAATTTTGCTTTTATGTGTTTTTCAGTCCTTTTCTGCTTTTATAATGGGTGTGTATTGCGCAGCTTAGAGTGCGTGATGTCACCGCTAGAGTGAAGAGGAGCTTGAGATTCATGTGAAAAAAATATTTGTCTTTTGCCACTAACTCCTCAATTTTCACTCTTCATGCATAATTTTTGGATGGAAACGTAGCTAATCTTGTCCTTGTCGTAGACAAATGACTGTGGAATCCCACATATTTACACATTTGGAACAAAAGCCTTTAATTGAGAGGAAAACCAACTTTCTCCTCCATAGACCCCAATGTTAAAACGTACTTCAAAAAAGTCTTGCACAGACAACCGTACCCCATTTCTAAATCGCCATTGAAGCCACTTTTTTTTACACTACAGATCCAATTTTCGCATGATCTGTTCTTCAAGTCATCCTTGCACTCCACTATTAATATTGGAAGAATAGGGGCTATGGTTATGGGGGTTTGTGGTTTTGTTTGACAGGTGTTTTCCAGTCTTTTTCTCATGAAAAGGCTGCCAGGCTGACAGGTGTTCGTGCTTGAACTAATTACTGATGTTTATAAACACACAGACTCATAGACTCTCCAACCGCTGCGTCGTCACCATGGGAACCAGTAACACACACACACACACACACACACACACTCTCTCTCTCTCTTTCTCTCTCTCTCTCTCTCTGTCTGTCTGTCTGTCTATCTGTCTGTCTCTCTCTCCCACACACTCAGTCCATCTGTCTGTCTGTCTGCCTGTCTCTCTCTCTCCCTTTCTGTGAATGAATCCTGTCATTTAATAACCTCTGTTTGTGTGTTTCATACATTCCGATTCTGTGTCCTCTCCTCCTCTCTCCCCCACCCAGCCCAACTCTTTCAAAATAAAAGCCCCATGGATTAACTGTATTTAAACATTAAGCTCAAAATGAGGCTTTTTTGTTGAAATAATTAATGCTGTTATTAATACTGTGACAACTACTACTACTGCTGCTAATATTTCTAGTATTACTACTACTGCTAATACTACTACTACTACAACTCCAACTTTTGCTGTTGCTACTACTACTACTATTACTGCTACTATCAATATTATTACTACCACTACTGCTATTCCTACCACTACAATTACTTATACTACAACTGCTACTACTACTACTGCTATTCATGCTACTACCAGTACTAATACTACTACAGCTATTAGTAGGACGGCTATAGTACTACTACTACTGCTATTACTGCTACTTCAAATACTGCCATTACAACTACTACTACTACGACTAGTACTACTGTTATATTAAATACTACGACCACTACTACAGCTATTACTACGACAACTGATACTACTACTTCTACTACTTCTTCTAATTACTAATACTTCTACTACTAATAATACTTCTACTACTACTACTCCTACTACAAATATCACTACTGCTACTACTAGTACTTATTCTAATGCTACTAGTACTTCTACTAATGATAATACTTCTACTACAACTACAACTTCTACTACTACTACTACAAATATCACTACTGCTGACATTGTTTAAGCCACAGAAACCGTTAGAATATCAAAATGTTCAGCTCTTTCAGGAGAGGGTGATATGACTTCATATTTGTAATCTTTAAACTATTTATAATATTAAGCTTTTTGCAATTTGTTTTGAATGGGATATCTATGGAGAAAATCTTCAAATCCTGTTAAACTTCTTCAACGTTCAAAGCCTTCTTCTTTCTCATACTTTCTGCTACAGACACCATAGTTAGACGTTTCAATAGAAGGGTTTTCAGCAGTGCAGTTTAAATGCTTTCGGGCTTCAACATTTTTCAGACAGGTAGTCTCTCATTTCTGTATTTTCAGCAATGTTTTTGCAATTCATTTCAGCTTTCAGCATTCCAACGCATTTTTAGCAGGAAATGCATTTTCTAGTTTGTATTTATTCTTTAGTCAAAGCGGAGGAGAAGCAGCCGTTTGAGAAGCTGTACCGACTGGGCTCGGTGCTCGGCAGGGGGGGGGTTCGGCACCGTCTACTCGGCCGCGCGCCTCTCCGACGGGCTGCCGGTAAGAAGAGCGCAAAGAGCCGCTTTTTTTTTGGTCCCACAGCACATGGCCGCTGCTGGGCGAGCACGCGTCAAGCTACACACACCGCAGGCGGCTGGGCTTCCGGTTTCTGCCTTCAAAAATAAAAGCAGCACTAAAGCGTTACAAAATATTAGCAAAAGTTATTTGAATTGTAAATTGACTAAAACAAAAACATTTTCCGATTATCCTAGCTGTTGTAGATAACAGATATATTTCACATATATTAGTTTTTTTTTCCCATATTCTACTTTCTTATTTACCTACATTTCTATTTTGTGATGTTTTTCTTACTTCATTTAATTTTCTCTTCATATATTTATTGTTCAGAACCAAAACACCGAGGTAAATTCCCATGTGTGAAAACCAACTGCGCATTATGGTTTGACTTTGTGCTTTTATTTGGAAGGCGGTGACTATTCCACCTTACTTCCGGTTTCCCCTCATGTCAGCTGTGTAACTTGACTCATCCCGGGTGTGCCTGGCATGTGGTCTTTGTTTTCACAAAGAAACGTGGTCTGTGACGCTTACACTTCCTCTTATAGTGAAAATCAATCGTGTTACTTCGCTTTATTCTCTTTGAGGAAACGGTAATAGTTACATGATTGATCATATTTTTATGAAATTATCCAAAAACTGGTGGGGGAATGCTTTTTAATTCACTATTGAAGAAAAACAAAGAGCTTTGTGTGACTGTTAACAGTCAGAGATTGATATTATGGCAGTTTATGATGTGTTTTTACAGATAACCATCATCTACCCTCTTATATAGTATGTTATAACTGTACGGTGTGTTGATGGCGTTTGTTTACATGCAGGTTGCTGTGAAGCACGTGTGCAGAGACAGAGTGACGGGGTGGGGCTCTCTGGTGAGATCATACATGCAGATATAACTGTTGTATAACAACTTCCTGTCAGTTTAACCACCACTTCAGCTACTATGTTAGTTCATTCATCCTTTTATGAAAAATGCCCGTGTACAAGATGACAACAATGAACAATTAAAACACATTATTTACCAGCACAAAAGACTAATTAGTCCCACATTTAGTAATTGCATGCATTTTAATTCATGCACAGCGAGCTGATGATCCGTTTCTTCCTCAGTGTGGCGCTGTGGTTCCTCTGGAGGTGGTGATGTTGAAGAAAGTGGGCGGGGCGTTCGGCGGCGTGGTGCGTCTGCTGGACTGGTGGGAGCAGGCGGACGGCTGGCTGATGGTGATGGAGCGTCCCGAGCTGAGCCAGGACATCAAGGACGAGAACCTGCTGGTGGACCTGAGGACCGGGCAGCTCAAACTGATCGACTTCGGCTCGGGGGCCCTCCTCAAAGACGAGGCTTTCACCGAGTTCAATGGTGAGTCCGATCAGCTGAGAGAATCTGAAGAGCTGTGGGGATTGTTTCTGAAAATCTAGACGTTTTAAAATATTGGGAAGGTGTTTTGGGTCAGTGACTACCGTCCCATCATGCACCGGTTCTGTAATGTCGTCAGCGTCTCCGGGAGTATTTTCCCGCACGATGGTGATCCGTCACTTCCTGCTCCACTCTGACACACACTGTACCTGTAGTGATGTAACTCTCCTCCCTCCAGGCACGCTGGTGTATGGTCCTCCGGAGTGGATCCGGTTCCGTCTGTACCACGGTCGCTCGGCCACAGTGTGGTCTCTCGGCGTGCTGCTGTACGACATGGTGTGCGGGGACATCCCCTTCCAACAGGACAAGGAGATCCTGAGAGGACGGATCTACTTCAGACGCGACGTCTCCTCAGGTGAGCCGGAGCGTGACGAGATCACGCGACCAGGTTTTTACATCGAAGTCGGAACAAAACCAGAGATGAGTGTTCTTCATCTCCTCCTTGTTTGTTTTTACTTCAGAGTGCCAGCAGCTGATTGGCTGGTGCCTGAGCCAGCAGCCGTCAGACCGGCCAACCCTGGAGCAGATCCTCCTCCACACGTGGGTGACTGGCAGCGACGGGCAGCGCACGGACGCCGCCGACGCCGCCAACGCTGCCAACCCCATCACACCTGACTCCTCCCCCAGCCAGCAGAGCCTCTGATTGGTCAGCGTTTGGCTGCTGGGTAGAGTTTATTTTTTTTGTGTGCTCCACAGTGACCCCCTGCTGTTCACGGGGGACGGAGCAGTTCCTCGTAGAGGCTCGACACTCGTCGAGGGTTCGTGTTCAGAGTGCCTTGAGTTTGAAAAGCTGCAGATCAGGAGTCGGAAAAGATATGTTTTTTTGAATATGTCTGCTCCCCTCTTCAGGTAAAGCTTTATTTTTCTACAGTGTCGGTTCATGGAGACGGTTGGTTGATTGTTTCTGTTGTTAAATGTTTTGTGTTGATAAACTACAACGTCTTCTCTCTGCCCTCGGTCTCTGGGTGTTAAATGCACGGTCAATGCAAATATATATATTTTTTATATATATATATTTTGTACATTCTGTTATATTTCTTTAGTAAAGAGACATTCCTCATCATTTGTTTATTTATTTAAGTTGTCGAACTTTTCTAAAATGTTTTTACTTTTTGTAAAAAAAAATTCTTTTTTTCCTGAAAACCAGAATCAGGATTCCTCACATTCTGATTCTGTTAGTTCATGTTAGTTCAAACAATTTTTTCATAAAACTTGTTTGTATATAAACTGATTTTCTGTGTGATTTTGTGTGTCTTTTACCTAAAAAAAAATACATAAATAATGAAGTCTCTAATAGAGGAGCAAAATACATGAATTTGAACTTTTGTTTAAGACCGCCCTGAACAAACACTTAATGTTGTGACTATTTAATTGATAATGAAATGAACAATATAGGAAGACACAACTCTTTATTTCTCATTTCAAGGGTTAAAGAAGTCTCATAGTCTTCCATTAAGGCAACGAATGTTGAAATCGCTGAATAACTGAATATAACAATATAATTTATTGATGATTTAATTGCTGAATTGAAGGTAATCCATTTAATAATCATTGAAGCTCCACGAAATGGGCAAACAAACCCCTCAGTGAACACGTGGACAGCATTGGTGTTAATCAGTGATGGTAAAGAAGTAAACTCTTATATTTTAAGCAGCACGTTCTGTGATTATTTTGTGCACATGTGTTGTAGTAATAGCTGGTTGTTGTAGTCACTGCTTGAATTCAAACCGTCACTGTTCACTCTGAATGTGGATCGGTACTTTGACTGGAGGACACACATGACACCCAGAAACATCCCGAAGAACAGAGAAAACAGACCCCACCACACACTTCTAGTGGGCCATAAGAGATCATTGAGAGAGGGATTCTTTTTGTATTTTATCTTTATAAAATTCTGACAAATTAAACTTTTTAATACAAAATATAGTTTCTATGCGGACGACACCGTTGTGTTTAGTTCTAATGAATTTAAACACTTTTTTAAGTTTAGAAGTGGAATCTAAAATGTTGGCATTGACCAATGAATATTTCACAATTATGAAATCACTATTATGGATGATTACAAACAGTACTACGCCTCACACGGGACACCATTATGTTGAAGTTTGAGCTGGTCTGGTTGTTAGGAAATGACAAATATAATAAATGTTATCAATAGAACTCAATGTTTAAAAACATTAGATTTCAATAATAATGGGGAACCACAATGATGTTGGTTCAGTAGTTCAAAAAGGAATGAAAATGTCTACTAAAAGTAATTATTTATTATCAAAATGATACAATGTAATTAACAGGAAATCACATTTTTTACCAAAGGAAACTTTCAGCCATTTAAGGTAGACTCATAACATTGCTAATACTAAACTATCAATTTGTAACTTTGATTAATATTCAAATGAACAAGAACCAAATACCACCATATCAACAGCTGATAAATTGAAGTATTTTAGAGTTCCTGACTAGTAGTAGTAGTAGTAGTAGTCGTAGTTAGTAGCTGTAGCTGCTGATGTTAACACATCTATCGGAAATCATGAGAAAACACCGACAGCATTAATCTGATATACATCTCAGCCTGTCCTGGTTGTCATGGAAACATTCCTATGTCTGCAGTCAGTCAGCAGCTTCTTGTGAAATCAGATATAATCAGTTTCACACAACCGCAGTTCGGAAAGATGTGAATATGATCTGTAAAACTAAAGACGAGTCTCAGTAAAGCTCCACCTCATCCTGTACGCAGACATAAACTGAGGACAGCACATGAGACAATCAGAGAGACAGACGGGCAGAGAGACGGTCCACCTGGACGTCATGGATCACCTGTTGATGATGCTGCTGTTGTTGTTGTGGATCTCAGGTAGGACTCTGAATTAGAGATGATGTGTTTTATTACAATATTTCTGTTGTATCTTTAAATCAGAGAACACACACACACACACACACACACACACACACACACACACACACACACACACGGGTCAACCACAAATAACTCTTTTCAAATTGGATGTAATGCATATTTGTGAACAATGTGTTTAAACTCACAAAATAAGGTCTCATTTGTTCACTTTTCAAAGTGGTTAAATATATTTTTAACAGTATTTTTTAACTTCATCTAAAAAATGTCAGGTGGCACCACCACATATTTGTAAAAATATATATATATATATATATATATCTATTTCCCTACTATTCATTATCACTAATACTTTGACAAGTATCCCTCAGAGTGTCTACAATGCCAAACACATACTTATTTTGTAAATGTCTTATTTTGATATTTTCATAAAGTAACACACAAAAGTGATTTAAAAGTATCCAAATGCATTCATCAAACGTATTAACATTACATATAACATTAAATTAAAACGCTCAGCAACTGGAATGCAACACTACTACAGACTAAATACAAATGGATTGTGAACAAATACAGGTTTGAATTTGATTTAAAAAAATACTTGAATGATTTTGAAACTTGTGACAAAATATTTCAAAACGTGTTGAACCATGTAAGGTCAACATTTCAGGTATAAACACACGGAAGAAACAATAAAACTGAAAAACTATTTCATTGAAATTTCACAAAACAGTTCAAGATTATTACAATCAAATAGAAAACTTCTTACTGAAAAATATAAATCGATGTGTTATTAATTATTGACTGCATGAACTGTACCGGCCTCCATGTTTAAATAAAAACACCACGAAAGTTTCCTCTTGGTTTAGAAAACGTGATGATGTTTCCTGAACTTTGTCAAATCGAACACATTCAAGTTAAAAATCCCCCAAAAATGAATCTAATCATAAGTCATTGATTATAATTGTAGTAAATCAATATTCCTGTAATGAATGTATATTCAGTAATGGTCTCTGTGTGCAGTGTTTTATAGTGTTGGTGGTAGAGTCCTCCATAGATTCACACTCATGACTAATAGACAGGAAACGATGCAGCATGTGATCAGTGATATCAGCCTCACTGTTTCCTGTTCACTCTCCTACAGACGGATCAGAGCAGCGTCACGTTACTGCTAATGCTGACTCAACAGTTCCTGCTGATGCTGCTTCATATTAAAACACCTCAACAAGACAATCACAATGGGAGCTTTTATTGTGAAGAACTCACAGGAAACACAATGTATTCATCACTGAAATCATGACTCACTGCCTCTATATATATATATATATATATATATATATATATACCTTATATAGATACATACATAGAATTATGGATATATTTATATATATACATACATTTATTTGTGTGTATATATATATACACACACACGTACATATACATACATATATTTAAAAATGATGGCAATAAAGTGACACTTAATATATTTGAATAGATTTTAAGTTTGATAAAAAAAAATTGAATAAATTAAAAAAAGAGTATATATAATAATAAGTATATCCAAATCAATTTCTAAAGCAAAACTGATTTATATTTACTAAGTATCGGAGAAAAAGTAATTTTGATTTACTCAATATCTGGGTGAACTTGATTTGGTTTTACTAATCCTCTGAAGGAAATTTAATTATATTTACTGATTATTTGAGATAAATTGATAAAAGCTTACTAAATATCTGGATAAACGACCAGTCACGCTGCCAATATTCTCAACGACACAGTTAAAGACTGTCAGAGGTGAATTTAATGATGAAATATTATACAAAACTTATAAAAAACTTACATTTCTGGTCTGTTTCTCTGCTGCGTTGGTGCTCAGCCTTCTGGTATCTCCGGACCGGGTAGCCTACCTTTGGACTACTGGAACAAAAAAATAAAATCACTCTTCTTCCACCTTAGCTAGACTAAAGTTAGCATATAGCAGACACCTGTAACGCCTGGAAGGGTGGAGCCAATCGAGGGCAGAGTAGGGGGCGGGTCTTTCCACAAGGCATTATGTCCCCTCCATTTACTGCCTGATAATAATCAATATAATATGCTGTTATCATAAGTAGTAGTGAGCTAATGACTGCTTCTGTCTGAAAGCTTCTCACACTGAAGTACACTCAAACAACACAAAGCTTGTTGTGATTGTATGTAATGGTGTGTGTGTGTTGGAGAAGTTTGGATGTGAGCTGCTATCTTCTTAACTTTGGACATTTGTCTTTTGTTAGCCCCTTCCCTCAGGATGCTCTGCCTTCTGAGGGAAGGGGCTGAATAAGAATTACAAATTAAATTAAAGCTGCAAGCAGCATTGATCGGGCCCTCGCAACGTCACACACGTCGAGGGTACTGGCAGGACTCTGGTTGATGCGGCAATAAATTTCTGTGACCATCATACACTGCATGCACAAGTTAGATGATATTTCCTGCGTCGACCAGCAGCATAGCAAGACCATGTTGCCAGGTCTTAAGCCTCAAATGTTTTGAGTGTACCTCCGATACAATCATAAATGTAAGCCTGTTAAGATCATTAAGAAAATGAACGTGTGAATGTGCTTCAGTATTTGTAACATAACAGACTGTCAGGTTACTGGGATGGAGTTCAACTCCCTGCAGTGTCCTACTGATTGTATTTGGACTTACATGAAAGTTAACAGAACAGCAGTGTCATTTGTTTTTACTTTAACACTTTAATTTAACACTGTTTTCATTTTAAGCTCTTCTGTAACTTTAGATTGTAGTGTGAAGCATTCATTGTAACATTTAACCTGATTCTCATGTAGAAGCTCTAGACAGATCATTTATACTAATGCCCACTGACATGGTTTGAAAAACACTGTTGATTAACTTTTGTTCTCCAAGCATCTTAGTTTGCACATATTTAGATCAGAGAAGTCTTTTTCTCATGGTGTGTCCACAAACCCTTTTTTTAAGATCAGTGTTCGGGCCGCTGTTATTATAGAATCCTGCTTACGTCCGTGGTTGCCAGTAGGTGGCGCTATGACTATGAGTTAATATTGGCATGCAGATGCCCTAAAATCATGACAGTAATCAAGCATGTCAACTTTGGGACAGTTTTGACAAAGTACAGTTGAGTTACAACAGCTTGATGGATGATGGCGAACCATGTAAAATGGCTGCTACACCAAGTCCATGTTGTTTGATGAAACCTCAAGCTTTTAGTAACTTTTAATCGCTATGGTCTTTAGATTGTTCTGACCAAATTCTAAGTTGATCGGATTAATTCACTAGGAGGAGTTCGTAGTACAGCACATGGAAATGGAAAAAAACAGGAGAAATTCATACAAAATTCAAAATGGCTGACTTCCGGTTGGGTTTAGAACATGAACCCCTAAGACTTTTTGTTAAGTCTACATGTGATACATCTGCTTACCAAATTTTATACAGCTAGGTGAAACGTACTGCGAGGGCTGCATCGTCAAAAAATTGTAGGGGGCGCTATCGAGCCAACTTGCCGCTCTGAAGCATTAAAATGACATCAGATAACTACATTCAGGATTTTAAATGTGTTTGACAAGTTTGGTTACGTTTTGAGCATTTTTAGCCCCTCAAAAACACTTTTGTTTTTCGTGGCGAAGAATGCGTCGCCACGGCAACGGCCTTTCACGAAACAACAACCTTTGAGTAACTTTTCATCACAAAGATCTTTAGATTGTACTGACCAAATTTGAAGTCGATCTGATTAATTCCCTAGGAGGAGTTCGTTAAAGTAGAGCCCCTGGAAATGTCTAAAATGACACTAGAAATTCATACAAATTTCAAAATGGCTGACTTCCGGTTGGGTTTAGGGCATGGCCCCAAGAGACTTTTATTTAAGTCCACATGTGATACATGTGCCTACCAAATTTTGTTCATCTATGTGAAACGTACTGCGAGGGCTGCTTCGTCGAAATTTTGTAGGGGGCGCTATTGAGCCGATTTAACACTCTGATTGAATAAAATCATATTATAGAACTACATTTTGGCCTTGTGATCTGTGTGTCAAGTTTGCTTGTGTTTCGAGCTTTTTTAACCTCTCCAAATGACCATCGTTTTTCACGGCGAAGACTGCGTTACCACGGCAACGGCGTTCGACGAAACATCAAAAGCTTAGAGAACTGGCATTATGAACTTCTTACATTTGTGTGGAACAAATTTGATGTTGATCTGATTTTCCAACTTAGAGAAACAAGCCAAAGTATAAAGACTTTAACTTACTGTTGCCAGTAGGTGGCGCTATGACTATGATTCAAAATTGGCTTGCAGATGTCTTCAGGCCTGGAGTTTAATCAAACATGTGAAATCTGGTAAAGATCTGATGATGCGGAGTCGAGTTACATCAGTTTATTCGTTCATGGCGAAGGATCGAAATTCGCAGAGCCGCCACGTCGCCACGCTTTGACAACTTCCTACAATTTTCACAATGAAGCATTATCAAGGTCTTAAGGCTTTTGTGACAAAATTTGAGAGGGATCCGATTAATCTGTGAGCAGTAGGGTGTCAAAGTACACAACCTATGACTTCCTGTTGCCACTAGGTGGCGCTATTACTATGATTCTAAATTGTCATATACATGTGTTCAGGGTCAAGATGTTATGACATCTGAGAAATTTGGAGCAGATTAGGCAATGTACAGCCAAGTTACAACAACTTCCTGTTTCATGGCAAATGGTGTTTTTTTGCCGCCACGCCACGGACACATAGTTCGATAACTTTTTGATCTTTGAGTATCGTTTCACTGCCAAGGTCTCAAGAGCATACTGACCAAATCTGAAGGCAATCGGGTTTAATCTCTTGGAGGAGTTTGTTAAAGTACGGTGCCTTGAAACGGTCCAAAAACGTCATAAAATTCAAAATGGCCGACTTCCTGTTTGGTTTAGGATATACCTCCTTTTGACTTTTTTGTACGTCCCATCACGTTCCACACACCTACCAAATTTCATACAGCTAGGTGAAACCCAAAGTTGGGGCTACTCTGTAGGGGGCGCTATCGAGCCAAAATGTCATGCCGCAGCTGGACACCCCAATAATACTAGAATTTTCACCACGATTGAATTTTGTGCCAAATTTCAAAAGATTCCCAGTATCCCAAGCACCTCCTTTTTGCGATGAAACTGGTACGATAATAATAATAATAATAATAAAAAACATTAGAATAACAATAGGTCCTCCGCTCCGACTACGTCGGTGCTCGGGCCCTAATTAAAGCTGCGAGCAGCGATGAACGGGCCCTCGCCTCCTCCCGCACGTCGGTGGTGCCGGCGGGACTCCGGCTTGCGCGGCCACCTGATGCTGGAAAATGCAAATAGTCCACCGCTTCCTGTGTCCACTGTGTGGCGCTACAGAACACGCTCAAACATGTATTATGTTGCTCTATAACAACTGTAAACCACATCGTGTAAAAGTCATGTCAATCGAATGCTGTTTGTCAGAAAGCGCAGATTTCCTTTCGCCAGCAGGTGGCGCTGTGAGTATTAGGGGATATGAGCTTGTAGACATCCTCAGGCAGTTCAGCTATTGGAAGAGAAATAGAGTTGCATGATGTTTGGACAATGATCAAAAAGATGAGTGGGAAAAGAAAATCAGTTAAAATCCCAGTTTTGATAGATGGAGACTATCGGGCAATTACAAACGAGGAGAAAGCTGAGTTATTGGGGAAGAAGTTTGCAAATGTTCATAGCGGACGCCATTTACATGAGATGCACAGACAGAGAAAAGAAGAAATTTTAGCAGCAAATACAGAAGTTAAAAAGAAAAAGGTCAATGAAGGAACACCTCTAGATATGGAGTTTACAATACAGGAGCTGAAAACAGCGTTGGAGGGAAGTGGGTATACTGCTCCAGGTCAAGACCAACTATGCTACGCTATGTTTAGACAATTACCAGAAGAAGCCTTGGAAATAATTCTAAAATTATTTAATAAGATTTGGAGGGAAGGTGTAATGCCAAGCAGCTGGAAGAGTGCTTTGATTCTACCTTTTGGTAAACCTGGTAAAGACCTAGCAAATGCTGGCAATTACAGACCAATAGCACTGACATCTCACTTGTGCAAGTGGATGGAAAAGATAGTTACGCGCAGATTAACTTATTTTATAGAACAAAGGGGCTTGCTAAATAAATCTCAGAATGGTTTTCGTAAAGGTAGATCGACACTTGACGCTTTAATAAAAGTCAGTAACGAGGCAGAGAAAGCAATAAGTATGAAGGAGATTATGGCTATAGTTTATTTTGATATAGAGAAAGCATATGACTCCATGTGGAGAGGGTCTACTGATTAAAATGTATAGAATAGGTATTGGTGGAAGGATGTATAACTGGATATTGGATTTCTTGTCAAGTCGATCATTCAAGGTAAAAGTTGGAGATGCTGTTTCAGATGAATTCAATATTGAAAATGGGATCCCTCAAGGTAGTGTTATTAGCCCTATATTATTTAATATTATGATAAATGACATCTTTATGGATATTGACAGAAATATTGGCTCCTTACTCTATGCTGATGATGGAGCGATATGGAAAAGGGGAAAACATATTAGACAAGTGATCAGTAGCATCCAAAAGGCTATATTTAATGTTGAAAAATGGTCATATGACTGGGGGTTTAAGATGCCTGTTGCTAAGTCCTGCTACATGATAATTACCAGAAAGAGAAATATAAACAATACTCATCTTAAATTATATGGACAAAGTATGGAGAGGGTGGCAGAGTTTAAATATTTAGGTTTATGGTTTGATGAAAAATGTTTGTGGAGAACTCATATTAAGCATATCGAAACTAAATGTAAAAAGGTGCTTAATGTTATGAGAGCAGTTTCTGGTCATGAATGGGGAGCAGACAAACGGTCACTAATGGATATCTATAGGGCCATTATACAATCAAGTATAGATTATGGATGTATGGTGTATGGAGCAGCTGCTAAGAGCACATTAGAAAAGTTAGATATAATTCAGTTCAGAGCTCTGAGACTTAGCTTGGGTGCAATTAAATCTACCCCAAACAACGCTCTTCTAGTGGAAGCTGACGAACTGCCATTGAGCTTAAGACGTTCAAAACTAGCTCTGGCATATTGGGTGAAGCTAAAGGGATCAGGAGAGGAACTTCCCACAACTAATGTGCTGTGTGAATGCTGGGAATACACCCGAATTAAAGGCAAAGGGTTTGGTTGGACAGTCAGTGCAATAGCCAAAGAATATGGTTTAAATGGGTTACAGTATGGTCCCAATGCAATGTGGGGAAATGTTCCTCCTTGGATATTACCAGTTCACAATGTAGATTTATCACTCATAGAACAGAGGAACAAATGGATGGAAAGAAACTCCTATGACATTGGACATCAGACTCAAGTATACATCAACAATAATTATTATAACTATCTGCAGATTTATACAGATGGATCTAAAGACAACGGGAATGGACACGTAGGATCAGGGGTTTTCATTCCAGAATTCAGTGTGACCTTATGTAAACGAATTAATGACAGACTGTCTGTGTTCACAGCTGAAATGACTGCAATCATCTTGGGACTGCAATGGGTAGAAGAGGTCAGGCCTGAGAGAGCGCTCATCTGTTCAGATTCTGCTGCAGCTTTAAACAGCCTAAAGTCAAAACAAGCAATAAGAGAGGATTTAGTGATGGAAATATCTCTGATCATGTTGAGACTTCAAAGACTGGGAATAATTGTTAAATTTTGTTGGGTTCCTGCTCATGTAGGAGTGGAGGGCAATGAGAGAGCAGATATGATTGCAAAGAGAGCACTAAAACTAAAAGAAGAGCAAATATTGAATATTCCTTTTGGGAAGGGGGAAGCCAAAGCATTAATAAGAGAGGCAGTACGGGATTTATGGCAGAAGAAGTGGGACAACGACAACAAAGGAAGACATTATTATAACGTTCAAAAATCCATAAATGTGAAGACATACAAAGGGAAGTATAGAAGAGAGGAGGTAATAATATCGAGGTTAAGATTCGGACATACAGGACTTAACTCAACGCTGTATTTAATGGCAAAAAGGGATTCAGATAAGTGTACTGTTTGTAATGTCACTGAAGACGTGGAGCATGTTATCCTAAAATGTCGAAGATACAATTCAGAAAGGAACATCTTGAAGCAAAAAAATTCGTCAATTGGGACGGAGGTGGAGTTTGGAGGGAGTTCTTGTAGTGGACGAAGAATGGCGTGAGTGTTGCAGGGCACTATTGAGATTTCTTAAAGAAACGGGATTAGACCGTAGAATTTAGTTGTTAGCAGGTGTTGATTAGGTAAATATTATTAGTAGTATTATGTATTTATTTATGCGTTTGAATTTATTTAATTATTTTTTAAGAACAGTAATGAAACTTTTACTCTGAAACTGCACACTCCGGTACAGTAGGTGGCGGTATGCACCTATTCAAGTTGGTTGCGACCCGCCAATCAAATTTAAAGAAGAAGAAGAAGAAGAAGACGGCAGCGGCTCGTGCAGCGGCGTCTGAAACCGGAGCGAGTGTTTACCGAGTTTACCGTGAGTACCGGGATGCAGAAAGGCCTGAAGAAGTACTTCGTCAGCATGGACGAGTACCTGTGCAGTCTAGGCCTCTACCGGAAGATGGTGGCGCGAGACGCGTCCAGTCTGTTCAGAGCCGTGTCCGAACAGGTGAGTCCGTTTGGGGGGGGGGGTCAGAGCGGCGCTAGCGCGCGCGCGTGCGTGCGTGTGTATACAGTTGTGGTCAAAAGTTTACATACACTTGTAAAGAACATAATGTCATGGCTCTCTTGAGTTTCCCCGTTATTTCTACAACTCTGATTTTTCTCTCATAGAGTGATTGGAACAGATACTTCTTTGTCACAAAAAACATTCATGAAGTTTGGTTCTTTCATGACTTTATTATGGGTTAACAGAAAAAGTGATCAAATCTGCTGGGTCAAAAATATACATACAGCAGTGCTAATATTTGGTTACATGTCCCTTGGCCATTTTCACTTCAATTAGGCGCTTTTGGTAGCCATCCACAAGCTTCTGGCAAGCTTCTCGTTGAATCTTTGACCACTCCTCTTGACAGAATTGGTGCAGTTCAGTTAAATTTGATGGCTTTCTAACATGGACTTGTTTCTTCAGCATTGTCCACATGTTCTCAATGGGATTTTAGGAAGGCCATTCTAAAACCCTAATTCTAGCCTGATTTAGCCATTCCATTACCACTTTTGATGTGCGTTTGGAGTCATTGTCCTGTTGGAACACCCAACTGCGCCCAAGACCCAACCTTCGGGCTGATGATTTTAGGTTATCTTGAAGAATTTGAAGGTAATCCTCCTTCTTCATTATCCCATTTCCTCTCTGTAAAGCACCAGTTCCATTGGCAGCAAAACAGCCCCACAGCATAATACTACCACCACCGTGCTTGACGGTAGGCATGGTGTTCTTGGGGTTAAAGGCCTCACCTTTTCTCCTCCAAACATATTGCTGGGCATTGTGGCCAAACAGCTCGATTTTTGTTTCGTCTGACCACAGAACTTTCCTCCAGAAGGTCTTATCTTTGTCCACGTGATCAGCAGCAAACTTCAGTCGAGCCTTAAGGTGCCGCTTTTGGAGCGAGGGCTTCCTTCTTGCACGGCAGCCTCTCAGTCCATGGAGATGCAAAACACGCTTGACTGTGGACACTGACACCTGTGTTCCAGCAGCTTCTAATTCTTGGCAGATCTGCTTTTTGGTGGTTCTCGGTTGACTCTTCACCCTCCTGACCAATTTTCTCTCAGCAGCAGGTGATAGCTTGCGTTTTCTTCCTGATCATGGCAGTGACAAAACAGTGCCATGCACTTTATACTTACAAACAATTGTTTGCACTGTTGCTCTTGGGACCTGCAGCTGCTTTGAAATGGCTCCAAGTGACTTTCCTGACTTGTTCAAGTCAATGATTCGCTTTTTCAGATCCATGCTGAGCTCCTTTGACTTTCCCATTGTAGCGTTTGTGGGCGTTTGTATCCAATGAGCCCTATTTAAATGGCCTCAGAGAAGTCACCAGCTGTAGTCACTCATAATCACTCACAAGAAGTTAAGAGGCCATGCTATGAAGCTCATTTCATTGACACAACTTTCTAAGTCACCAAAATTGCTAATTCATGTTGCTGTATGTATATTTTTGACCCAGCAGATTTGATCACTTTTTCTGTTAACCCATAATAAAGTCATGAAAGAACCAAACTTCATGAATGTTTTTTGTGACAAAGAAGTATCTGTTCCAATCACTCTATCAGAGAAAAATCAGAGTTGTAGAAATAACTGGAAACTCAAGAGAGCCATGACATTATGTTCTTTACAAGTGTATGTAAACTTTTGACCACAACTGTATATATGTATATATGTATATATGTATATATATATATATATATATATATATATATATATATATACACACACACCGTATTTTCCGCACTATAAGGCGCACTTAAAAGCCTTTAATTTTCTCAAAAAACGACAGTGCGCCTTGTAATCCGGAGCGCCTTATATATGGATCAATTGGTTAATTGGTTGATCCATACTGGTTGTACACGGCGCTCTGTCAAAATGTTTCAGTACGACTGGTAAACTACAAAGCCGCACCGCTTGCAGCATTACGGCTACCGTAGTCAGGGGCGTCGCCGAAGTAATAGCGGTAAACACCGGTACTGTGCTTACCGCTTGACTGAGTTTGACTGAATGATTTATCTGACTGTTTTGTTGACATTCCCTTTAGCACAGCTCCATCTAGTGGATGCATAATGCAACCCCAGTCAAACGTTTGACTGTAGTAGCTTCTATTCTATGCGCCTTATAATCCGGTGCGCCCTATATATAAAAACAGTTCTAAAATAGGCCATTCATTGAAGGTGCGCCTTATAATCCGGTGCGCCTTATAGTGCGGAAAATACGGTGTGTATATATATATATGTATATGTATATATGTGTATATGTGTGTGTGTATATATGTATGTATGTATGTATGTATGTATATATATATATATGTGTGTGTGTGTATATGTATGTATGTATGTATGTATGTATGTATGTATGTATATGTGTGTGTGTGTGTGTGTGTGTGTGTGTGTGTGTGTGTGTGTGTGTGTGTGTGTGTGTGTGTGTGTGTGTGTGTGTGTGTATATATATGTGTGTGTGTGTGTGTGTGTGTGTGTGTGTGTGTGTGTGTTTGTGTGCTACACACCTGTACTACTCAGCACATCTGGTGTCAACTACCTGTGTGTGTGTGTGTGTGTGTGTGTGTGTGTGTGTGTGTGTGTAGTTGTATTACTCTCAGAACTACCATCAGAGGATCCGTCAGGACTGCGCCGACTTCATGAGAGCCAACAGATGCAACTTTGAACCGGTATGTTACATCATTAACTAGCTAGTTAACAGACACTTACTAGTTAATTAACATACACTAACCTGCTGGTAAACAGACACTAACCGGCTAGTTGACAGACACTGACCGGCTAGTGAACAGGCACTGACCGACTGGTGGACAGGCACTGACCGGCTAGTTGACAGGCTAGTGGACAGATACTGACCGGCTAGTGGACAGGCACTGACCGGCTAGTTGACAGGCACTGACCGGCTAGTTGACAGGCTAGTGGACAGATACTGACCGGCTAGTGGACAGGCACTGACCGGCTAGTGGACAGGCACTGACCGGCTAGTTGACAGGCTAGTGGACAGATACTGACCGGCTAGTGGACAGGCACTGACCGGCTAGTTGACAGGCACTGACCGGCTAGTGGACAGGCACTGACCGGCTAGTTGACAGATGTTGACAGGCACTGACCGGCTAGTGGACAGGCATTGACCGGCTAGTGGACAGGCACTGACCGGCTAGTGGACAGGCACTGACCGGCTAGTGGACAGATGTTGACAGGCACTGACCGGCTAGTTGACAGGCACTGACCGGCTAGTTGACAGACACTGACTGGCTAGTGGACAGGCACTGACCGGCTAGTGGACAGATACTGACCGGCTAGTGGACAGGCACTGACCGGCTAGTTGACAGACACTGACCGGTCAGTGGACAGGCATTGACCGGCTAGTGGACAGGCACTGACCGGCTAGTGGACAGATATTGACCGGCTAGTGGACAGGCACTGACCGGCTAATTGACAGACACTGAACGGCTAGTTGACAGACACTGACCGGCTAGTTGACAGGCACTGACCGGCTAGTGGACAGGCACTGACCGGCTAGTTGACAGGCACTGACCGGCTAGTGGACAGATATTGACCGGCTCGTGGACAGGCAAGGCAAGTTTAGTTGTATAGCACATTTCAACAACAAGGTAATTCAAAGTGCTTCACATAAAACCATTAAAAGCATCAAAACACAAGACAAAAGAAAAGATTTAAAAACAATTAAGAACATTCCTAGAAACATTAAAAACAGTCATTAAAACACTAAGACGCAGTTTAAGAAATAAAATACAGTATTAAAATGCAGGAGGTTGATTAATATCCTTGAATCTGGTTCAGTTATTAAAGGCAGCAGCAAACAGAAAAGTCTTCAGTCTGGATCTAAAGGAGCTGAGGGTCTCAGCAGACCTGCAGCTTTCTGGGACTTTGTTCCAGATATGTGGAGTAGAAGAACTGAACGCTGCTTCTCCATGTTTAGTTCTGACTCTGGGAACAGAAAGTAGACCGGTCCCAGACCACCCGAGGGGTCGGGATGGTTCATAAGATAGCAGCAGATCCCTAAACCATTCAGTGCTTTATAAACCAACAGCAGGATTTTAAAGTCAGTTCTTTGTTGGACAGGAAGCCAGTGAAGACCTCAGAACTGGAGTGATGTGATCCACTTTCTTGGTCTTAGTGAGGACTCTGAATCAGCTGCAGCATTCTGATTGACTTTTTACAGAGACCTGTAAACACACCGTTACAGTAGTCCAGTCTACTGAAGATAAATGATGGACACGTTGAGACATAAGTCCTCTAGTCCTTGATATGTTCTTCAGGTGATAGGACGCTGGTTTTGTGATTGTCTTGATGTGGCAGTTCAGGTTGAGGTCTGAATCCATAACTACACCTAGACTTCTGGCTTGGTTTGTGGTTTTTAATGTCAGTGATTGAAGCTTTCAATCGTTCGTCCTCGATACCAAAACCAATTACTTCTGTTTTATCTTTGTTTAATTGAAGAAAATTCTGGCTCATCCAGTTGTTGATTTGTTCAATGCATTTAGCAGCCCCTGTATGGGATTATAGTCGGCTGGTGATATAGTTATGTAGATTTGTGTGTCGTCTGCATAATTATGATAACACACAGACACTGACCGGCTAGTTGACGGGCACTAACCAGTTAGTTAACCTACACTAACCCACTAGTTAACCAGGTTGTTTACTCTTTCAGTTTGTTGAAGGTTCTTTTGAGAAATATCTGGAGCGTCTGGAGGACCCTAAGGTGAGTGTGTGTGTGTGTGTGTGTGTGTGTGTGTGTGTGTGTGTGTGTGTGTGTGTGTGTGTGTGTGTGTGTGTGTGTGTGTGTGTGTGTGTGAGACAGACAGGCGGGGTGTGTATGTGTAACAAGCGGTGTGTGTGTGTGTGTGTGTGTGTGTGTGTGTGTGTGTGTGTGTGTGTGTGTGTATAACAGGCGGGGTGTGTATGTGTAACAAGCGGTGTGTGTGTGTAACAGGCGGGGTGTGTATGTGTAACAAGCGGTGTGTGTAACAGGTGGGGTGTGTTTTCAGGAGACAGTGGGTCAGGTGGAGATCAAGGCTCTGTCTCAGTTCTACAGGTGAGAAACACTCAGGTACACATGATCATGTCTTTCATTGACTACAGACAGTGACTACAGACTTTTGTACTGCAGACTGCAGACATGTGCAGTCTGTAGTACAAATGTGTTTTGTGTGCAGCCGTTGTTTCCTGATCTACCGTTACCCGGGGAAACCAGCCACGGTGATCTCAGAGGACGACTTTGTTGACAAGGTGAAGAAGTTTGTGTCGTTTATTGTATAAAAATCATCTCTCAGTATTTTCTACAATTGTTACTTTGTTGCCTAGGTGACGCTGTGTTGCTCCATCAACGGTCACTATGACATCGTTTACCCGAGGACTTACCCCGTCTCTGCTGCCCTCTGTCAGTGTGAGTACTGGTCACTGATTGGTGGCTCGGAGTGAGTGACAGCTTTAAAGGGACAGTACAACATTTGTGTGTGTGTGTGTGTGTGTGTGTGTGTGTGTGTGTGTGTGTGTGTAGCTCTTTTCTATGAGCTGCTCTACACTCAGGTGTTTGGGTTTGAGGAGGCGGAGCTCTGTCAGGCTATGGAGGCCTTCAGGGTCGGAGGTCGTCGCTATAGAAACAGCCCATCAGTGTGTAGTGACGTCGACTTTGGGTATGACACACCTGAGGACCGATGTCACAGGTACGCACACAAACATACACATAGATGATGTCATGAAACAACATTCACCCAAACTTTAGTCCTGCAGCAAAAACATTTAACAAAAAAGCAGTTTGAGTCAAAATTGTATAAATGTGTTGTAGATCATTATAACTGACAATATAATAAGATACTCTTCATCATCACTTCCTCTTTGTTCTCTGTGTTTACTGAGTCACTCTTCATTGTCACTTCCTGTTTGTTCTGTGTTTACCGAGTCACTCTTCATCGTCACTTCCTGTTTGTTCTCTGTGTTTTGATGGCTGCTCACCTGTACTGTGACATCATGTTGTACTCAGGTGTGTGTTTGTTTTGCTCCACAGGGAGGAGGCGGAGTCGGCTGGAGCTGCAGACGATAAACTGCGCACCGTGACAGCCGAGACAAAGGTGAGGGGCCGACTCGTCATGATGTCATGTGACCATATCAGGGTGTTTTGTGGTGGTTAATGAAGAGTACTCAAGTTCTTTTCTATTTTGTTTTCCACTGCAGATAGCCGCCTCTAAATCCTGACTGAAAATCAAATTGTCTAATAAACTATAGTTGTAGTGTAAAAGATTGTTACATGTTCTATTTCAAAGCCAGAATAACGTGTCGCTTTAAAACAGCGAGAGGGTTCATGTTCACTCTTACAAGAAGCCAGTCAAATCTAATAATGAGATAAAGTACTAAAGCTATCATTATCAACGTCCACGTGAATATTAAGATCACCTACAATAAGTACTTTATCTGTTTTAAGGACTAAACTTGATAAGAACTCTGGACCTGAGACGCGGTACAAGATAAATATATAGAAGTGTTTTATTATACAATCCTAAAAGCTGCATTCATCCTGACCCGTTGTTTTTAATTGGTCAGCCTCCTGCTGAAGCCCCGCCCCCTTCCAGACTGTCTCTTCCTTATAAGGTCATGAAGTCTCTGGATGGAGAAGCATACAGAAACCTGGAGTTTGACGTGTGGCAGGACACCTGTAAAGGTACGAGTCCTGGAGAGGAACCTTTTTAAAACCTCAAAACATTCATATTGTATATATAATTTAGTTTTAAATATGAGCTCATATGTACTCACAATGATGGTTTCTAACATATGAATCAATAATCAATGTTTATCTGACAGAGATGCAGAAGACGGACTACGTGGTGTTTGCAGGGAGGCAGTACTTCCTGGGAGACAAGTGTCAGGTAACATTAATACTGGAACCACTATATCCAAATACTGCTTCAGGATCAGTACTGCTGGTAGTACAGCAGTAGAGTAGTTCTCTAAAGGATTCAATGTATCTCGTATCTTTTGTACTTGTAATTCTTTAAAGGATTCGATGTGTCTCGTGTCTTTTGTACATGTAGTTCTCTAAAGGATTCATGTGTCTTTTGTGCTTGTAGTCTTTCTACTTGTGTTTCACCTGCTTTTGAAACCTCCCTCAAGGAGTTGCATCGACCAATTGGCTTGATCGAGGTCAACATGATGGTTGTCATGTGGACGTCTCTGGGACGTTGTCCTCCTGTAAGACAGCCTCAGGTGTCTCCATAGTTCCATCTGTGTCTGTCTCAGGTGCGTCTGGAGCCAAAGGGGAAGTACTACAATGCCTTCATCCAGGAAGTAGAAACACACCCATCAGCTGTCACTGTCTTCATCGAGGAGCTGGGAGAAAAGTAACACACAACCTGACTGAAACTGACTTGAGCTGAGAACCACAAAGACGTCTTTCATGTCCACATGTCCTTCTCTGTCTCAGACAACTGGTTCCTCTAACGGATCTGAAACCAGTCAATCCAGTTCCAGCCTGGAACGTTGCTGCTCCCACCAGAAAGGGAGACCTGGGTTCGTTCACTATGAGGTCCACTTTGTCCCCTCTCCAGATGTTTGGTCTAATACCTCATGTCTCTACTGACTCCATGTTTCTACTGTCTCTATTGTCTTCATGTCTCTACTGACTCCATGTCGTCTTGTCTCCATGTCACCTCGTCGCCTTGTCTCCGTGTTGCCATGTCGCCTTGTCGCCATGTCTCGCAATGTGTTGCCATGTCTCGTTATGTATCGCCATGTCTCGTTATGTGTCGCCATGTCTCGTTATGTGTCGCCATGTCTCGCTATGCGTCGCCATGTCTCACAATGTGTCTCGCCATGTGTCACCATGTGTCGCCATGGCTCGTTATGTCTCCTTGTCCTCATGTCTCACTGTCGCCTTGACTATATGTCTCGGTATATCGTTATGTCTCGTTGTGTCTCGTTATGTATTGCCATGTCTCGTTATGTCGTTATGTCTCGTTATGTGTCGCCATGTCTCGTTATGTCTCCATGTCTTCTTGTCTCACTGTCTCCATGTTTCTTCTGCCAGACACGGACCCTCGTGGTCAGCGACATCATCACCGTCATCGCTACTTCAGGAAGTCTCGTGGCAGCAACGGGTTGAAGGGGGCGGAGCTTCTAATGCCGCCGCCGTCCTACGGAGGCCCGGCTCCCTCCGCCCTGCCCCCCCGCTTCCAGCCAGCGGGCCACCCCCGCCCGCCCCCACCCCTGTCACCGGGAGCCATGACCTACGACCCCTACGCCCCCCCACACCACCACCACCACCATCCCTCAGCCAGACCTCCTCGCTACGGAGCCTCCAGGTGGGACTCAAGCAGACCAACACCTGAGTGTCACCTGTAGGTCACAAACATGTCTGAGGAACTCCGCTCTCTCTCTGTGTGTGTGTGTGTGTGTGTGTGTGTGTGTGTGTGTGTGCGTGCGTGCGTGCGTGCGTGCGTGCGTGTGTGTGTGTCATGGATTCCGGTCAGAAGCTCCACCCGTTTCCTGAACCGTCACTTGATTGGTCCTCAGTTGACCTATTACCACCCTGGCAGGAGATATTACCATGACTACGAGAGCTATGCCTTCAGGTCACGGTAAACATCACATGACACATGGTGACCATGACTTTGTGGTAGTCTAACAGGACTACCACAAACACAAACTTTTGTGGTTAACGTCGTTTGTTGTTGTTCAGTCGCAGTCGCCGTCAGCTGGCGGCAGCCATGAATAAAGACGGTCAGTTTGGTTTCCCCCCGGAGGTCGAGGAGGAGGAGCCGTCCGACCTGGACGCGACCATCACCTTCTACCAGCTGGACGACGCCGACGGTGTCTTCCCTCCACTGGCCGTGAGGAAAATACCTTGTCGTCGTATCTTCATGTCTCCTTGTCGTCGTGTCTTCATGTTTCCATGTCTCCTTGTCGTCTCATCCTCATGTCTCCTCGTTGTCATGTCTCCTTGGCGTCATGTGACTGTGTAATATAATGTGGCTCCTCCCCTTCTCAGGGCCCCACTGTGGCCCCTCCTCCATCCATGGGAGCTCCGCCCCCTCCCACTGGCTCCTCCTACAGAGTTCAGAGAGGCTCGGGGCCCCTCCCCCCCGCTCCTCCTCCAGGGAGCACCCCCGTCTGTTCATCAGAGGAGGACCAGGAGGACACCAGTACTTTGGAGGACCAGGGTAAGTCCTCTTTTATTGTGGAGGAGTCAGCAGGAAGTTGTTCCATGTAATCTGATTACTGTGTGTGTTTCTGTCAGTCGAGTACACTGACGATTACATCTACATCACTCAGGGTGAGTAAAGTTTACCTGGAAGTCTTCACTAAGGGACAAGGTCACAAGAAAAAGATGTGATGCAGTCTGAATGTGACCTGTTTTCAGATCAGAACTACCAGACCTCAGGTGTTTACTCTGCTGCTGAGCCCTCCACCAACCAGGTAACACACCTGACCTCAGACCTGCTGGATGTTTTCATACTGGGTTTGTGTTGTGGCATCTCAAATCTACAAATGAGACAAAACATGTTTTTCTCTTATTTTGAAAGGACGACCAGGAAAGAGGAACTGCTGACTCTCCACCGAGACCAGAGATGAACTACAGCTACACACAGCAGGTACACACCATGTTTACACATGTTGCCCTCGCCTACGTCTCACTTATGTCCCCTCGCCTACGTCCCCTCGCCAACGTCCCTTTGCCTACGTCCCCTCGCCAACGTCCCCTCGCCTACGTCCCCTCGCCAACATCCCTTTGCCAACATCCCTTTACCTACGTCTAGGGATGCACCGATCCACGTTTTTCACTTCCGATACCGATACAGATATCTGAGGTTTAGTATCGGCCGATACCGATCTAATAGAGAAAAACAGTGCTGAATTGATTTAAAAAACGCAGCCGACGCTACGCGCCCCCAGATTGTCCATCGCTTTTCTCATGTTGCTGGCGTTGTCCCTCAGAATCACGTGGATTTTGCTCAACTGAATTTGCCACTTGTCAAACATTTCCTTCAGGCTAGCTGCTATCGCTTCGCTGGTGTGCGACCCACGAAAGTTTGTTGCATTTAATATTGCACTGTGTGGCACAAAAGTTTCATCCAGCCAGTGTGCTGTTAAACTTAAAAGTGACACAGGGGAAACGTCGGAGCTCCAGATGTCTGTCGTGAAACTTATCGATTTGACATCTTTTATCTCCTTCAATATGTGTTTGCACACTTTACCGTGCAGTTCAGGTAGCGCCGTCTCCGACAAATATTTTCGGCTTACCATGTCGTAGCGTGGTTCCAGGTGGTTAACTAGCAGCCGGAATCCCTTATCCCCGACAACTGAGAACGGCTGCCCGGTTCCAGATGGCTGATCCTTTAGCTCGCTCCATTTTGAAAACAATCTATGCGGCCAGTTCGCTAGCGCATGACGTTACGCAGAGCACAACGCATATAATTGGACTGAATAGATTTGCCTTTATGGATCGGTCACATTGTCACCGATACCCGATCTAGAATTTTTTCCTATATCGGGACCGATACAGATATTGATATCGGATCGGTGCATCTCTACCTACGTCCCCTTGCCTACGTCCCCTCGCCAACGTCCCCTCACCAACGTCCCTTTGCCTATGTCCCTTTGCCTACGTCCCCTCGCCAACGTCCCCTCGCCAACGTCCCCTCGCCTCGACTGCGTCCCGTGATCCTCTTCCTCACCCCCCTCTCACCATCGTTGTCAACATTGTCACTCGGCCGACGCATCTGATCTTCTCTTCACTTAAAACACGACGATAGCCGACTGAACTTCCTGAAATGGTTTGATTCTGAACTAATCCCTGTGTGTGTGTGTGTGTGTGTGTGTGTGTGTGTGTGTGTGTGTGTGTGTGTGTGTGTGTTTTTTCAGGTAGTGAAACCATTAGTCATTTGCTCTTCACCCTCCTCTTCCTCCTCCTCACCCTCTTCTCCATCATCACGTGTACCTGCAACTGCCCACCTGCCGGCAGGCACACAGACACGCTCAGGTACACACACACACACACACACACACACACACACACACACACACACACAGCAATACAACAAATGTGATTGTGTTTTGTTTTTTTTCTGTTCTTAGTTGCCATGGCGATTCCAGCCTCTTCTCCTTGGTTGGTTAATGAGTTAGGTGAGCCTGTCTGCACCAAGGTAGCTCCGCCCCCTTACTCCTATGACCCTAATGGCAACGATTTACCCCGAGGTCAGAGGTCAACCAACATAAACAACACACTGTGTCACTTTTTGTTGCAGCTTGTCGTCTCACTTCCTGGCTTGTGTGTGTGTGTGTGTGTGTGTGTGTGTGTGTGTGTGTGTGTGTGTGTGTGTGTGTGTGTATAGACTGCAGAGTTCTCCAGTATTACTTCAACTTAGGAGTCCAGGTAAGAGAATAACTAACTCTGCGCGGCCCCCCCCCCTTAACTATTTACTAACTAACCCCCCCCCCCCCCTCCTCCTCTACAGTGGTACCATCAGAGCTGTTGGCAGCAGCAGCAGCAGGCGTACCCCGCCACCTCGCCGGAGGCCTCCTACTCCTACCAGCACTACACCCCCTACCTGAACCAGGAGCCCCCCCTGCATGGTAAGACCTACTCACTCTCTGATTGGCTGCTGGGTGAGAGAGAGCTGTCAGTTCATTGGTGGAGGTGTGACCACCAATCAGCAGCATCCTCAGCTCTTATTGTCAAATGTCAAACTGACACTTTTTACTGTACTTAATTAATGAGTGAGTTAATGCGTTAGTTTGAGTGAGTTAATGAGTTGGTTTGAGTGAGTTAATGAGTTGGTTTGAGTGAGTTAATGCGTTAGTTTGAGTGAGTTAATGAGTTGGTTTGAGTGAGTTAATGAGTTAGTTTGAGTTGGTTCATGAGTTGGTTCAGTGGGAGCTGCGTTCACATGCTCTGACTGTATGAAGACAGAAGAACACATGTTGCTGAAACGTGTGGAACATTGTATTCATGTTGCACAGCAGTGGAAGGTTTAAATACAGTCACACACTGAGCACAGATAGTAGAAATATAACCGTGTGAAGAATACTGCTGTTAACAAGAACCTGATCTGTTTAAAGTGATTCAAACCAAATGTTATTGTACTTCTGTTCATATAGCAGTACTTTAAAATACAAGTGAGTAATACACTACTTTTAATTCATTATTGAACTTTGTGCACAACAGTGAGATTAATCAAGATTAAACATTGTAATCGTTGCCCAGCACTAATTATTATATACATTATACTTCTGCCCCCCCAGCCATCCCTCCTTTGTACCCTGAAACAGGAGGACTCCATCAACCCCCCTCCTATTACCCAGAATCCACCAGGGCAGGAGACGGACAGACTGACGGACACAGCGGCGGTCTGTACTCTGTTGTGTCATATAGTGAAGATGTGTGTGTGTATATGTGTATTTGTGTGCGTATATATGTGTGTGTGTGTGTGTGTGTGTGTGTGTGTGTGTGTGTATATATATATATATATCTCTCTTCTTCCTTCTCAAAACCTGCTGCCTACATTACCCACAATGCACCTCTCCCTGCTGACAGCAGTGTGGTAGGTTGTATTGTTATACAAATAAGCTTTGATATTATTATGGTCATTATTGGTTAATATTAATCGTATTATTAATAACAAAGATTATGATGATTATCAATCACACAAGAAGTTTTTAGATTAAACATGAGGTCATCGATGACCACGCCTTGTGATGAGGACTCATCTCTGACTCGACTGACATCACTGGAGGCTCCTCTGATCTAATGTGATCTGTTGTCTCCTCCATCAGGCCCCGCCCCCTCAGGAGAAGGCTCCTCCTCATCGACTAGCCCCGCTCCTCCAGGCACCGCCCCCTCTCTCCTGTACCAGGATCAGACGCCCCTCCCCTCTCCGTCGCTGCTGCACCTGCCGTACAAAACTCCGCCCCCCGCCACTTACCTGCCCTCGGCCCCTCCCCCTCACCTCACCCATCACTCCTCCTACTGCCTCCCCCCCTCCGCCCACTGGGGGGCGCTGCAGACTGGAGGCCACGCACAGCGGGTCTACTGCCCCGCCCCTAACTCCGCCCACGTGGTCGGTTACATCACAGCGCCGCCCCCCCACTAAGTTCCCCCCCCCCCCCATCTAACATTTGTGTTCAATGAACAGGGCTAGCAGCTAACAAGTCAGCAGGAAAACCTTGTTTATCAAACAATAAAATAATAATAAAGAGCCAAGAAGACCAAAACAAAGTAAACATTTTAATGTTGAATAGACGTTTTAAAAATCTAAATTGAACTGTAGTTTTCCTGTGTTAGCTTCACATGCTAAATGTTAGCTGGTGGCTAAGTGAATTCGAAGTGAATCACTTCCTGTTCAAAAGGTTCGTTATTTTTTTTTTTTAGAGAACCTACAACAACGTCAAGAGTTCTCATGTTTTGTCAGCCAGCCAATCAGAGAAGAGAGGGGGCGTGGCCAGTCCCTGTTTATTGATGAGGGATCTATTTGTGTTGAGTTTGTTTGTTTTTGTTTTTTTGTTTTAATAAAGTTTGTGTTTCACCAGCAGATGATGATGCTTCCTGTCGGGTCACATGACCGTTCTCATGTCTTCACGTGCTAACAGGCTAGCATCCTCAGTTTATTTGGATTTAAACGCGTGTCTCGTTGTCGTCAAGGTAACAGCTCGGGGGGGATCTCCACAGTCCAGAGGTCCCGACCCCCCCGGGTCCTCAGAGGCCCCCTGAGCCAGCGGGGGTTGGACAGGTGAGTCAGGTGTTTCTCCTGTAGACCAATCAGAACAGCCGACCGCTCCAGAGGCCGTAGCTCCTCCTCCTCCTGCAGGGAGGTGGGGCACAGCCAGGTCCCGCCCACATCCACCAATCCTTAAAAAAAGAGGTAGTCGTCACAGGTGAGGTGATGATGCCTTCAGGGACGACTCGTAAACACAGACTGACGTCACATTCTATGGAAGCCCATTCCACCAGAAACAAAACTAAAAACACAAAAAATCTCACAAAAAATCTCACAGTTAAGACTTTAAATCTCAGTTAAGACTTTAAATCTCATAGTTTCTCTTTAGTTCTTGTATTTTTTTTAATGTAAATTTTATTTTTACTAACAGTAATGGGTTTCCATACACGTCCCACCTGCCACCACGCCGCGGCCGAACCTCTCTCCGGAGTCCAGGAGCGCTCGTATCTGGACCCGGTTCATCCCCAGCGGGCCGCTCAGCACCGCCCTCCAGTCCTCATCCTGGTCCCAGTCCCGCTAGGCGATGTGGACCGCCAGGGTCTGGTTCTCCAGCGGGGCCAGCAGGGGCCTCCAGCGGCTCTCCACCGTCTTCAGCCCGTCCAGAACCAGACCTGCGTACGGCTGCCGGAACGACAAGCACCGCACCTGGAGCGACATGTCTGCAAAACAAGCGCACCTTTAACAAATCACGATGTTAATACGTTTAATTATTTCATTAATATAAATGTTTGACCGTTATTACAGTAACACATTCACTGTGATCATGTATTCTTTAATGAATTAGTGTTTGGTTCTAGACAGAGGAACACTAAAGGAGCAGCTCTCTGAATGGAGTCTGGTAGAACGTTAGAACACGGTACTAAAGGAGCAACTGTCCGGAGAGAGAAACGGTCCGTTAATGTTCATCGTTACCGGTCAGTAAAGTATTCACGTCTCTCTTCTGTTGTTCCCGCTGCTTTCACTCACTTCCGGTCCGAGTGAGTTTCTTCTTCACGTTAAACAATGCGCAGCTCTGCTGCCCTCCACAGGTGTGTGTGTGTGTGTGTGTGTGTGTGTGTGTGTGTGTGTGTGTGTGTGCGCGCGCGTGTGGATTCCATAGACAGTTGTGTGTGACAATATTTCCTATAATTTTGGCCATAAATGGTGAATAGAGAGTATAAACTGTGACTGGAGCAATTTGTTTGTAAAAGTCACAGAATATTTTCCTGCTCTGCTCCACTCTGACCGTGATGTCATCACTCTAACAAGTGAATGGGGCGATTTTGCTCCGTTCGTGATTTTTGGGAAAATGGGAAAATTGATTTTACACAAATCAAGACACAAACATTCTTCTCCCACATTCCCCCTTGAGTGACTCGAGTCACTCGTACTACAAAAACGTTAGAACCTCCCGCTGGTCTTCAGGTCCATGTACTTTTGTTTCTTCTATGTTTAAATTTTCATTGGTCGGTTATCTAACATAAAGAGCTTATGCATATGTTTGTGGACCGTCTACTGTCCTAAGTTTGTCATGTTTTCTCTGTAATATTTCACTGTATTGTTACTGAATCAGTTACCTAGTTAACATACTAAGTTTACTTTCTCTTCTCTTTTAACCTCTAGCTGTGGTTCTAGACTCTTTTAGACTGGGATCAGGATTAAGGGATACAAGTTATATCTAAAAGAACAACAGTTCCCCTCTTCGGCCATTCAAGTATTTAAAATGTATCAAAACAACACATATCACCCAGAATGGTTTATTATGCACATCATTAATCGATGTTGTAGCTATCAGTGGAATGTTAACTTCAACATGTTGAAATAAATCTCCTGAGATGAGATGAGACGCCTTCATCTCTGGTTAACTGTATAATGAGACAAGTCAGTGAGGTTCATAACAAACAATAAGCAAACAAACAATTTGTAAGAAATGACATCATCTAAGTATTTATATTACATTACATTACAGTCATTTAGCAGACGCTTTTATCCAAAGCGACTTACAATAAGTGCATCAACATTGGTAATCAAAAGAACTATCACCAGAAGTCATAAGTACATTTCCTTTAAACAAGCATCTAAGAGCATGAAGCAGAGCATAACTCAGAGCCAAAGTACAGAAACAAGAAAAACAGTTAGTGCTATAAGTAATACAAATACAATTAAAGCTGCAAGCAGCATTGATCGGGCCCTCGCAACTTCACGCACGTCGAGGGTACTGGCAGGACTCTGCTTGACGTGGCCATACATTTCTGTGACCGTCATACACTGCGTGCACTAGTTAAATGATTTTTCCTGCGTCGACCTGCAGCGTAGCAAGATCATGTTGCCAGGTCTTAAGCCTCAAATGTTTTAAGTGTACCTCCAATACAATCATAGATGTAAGCCTGTTAAGATCTTTAAGAAAATGAATGTGCATGAATGCACTTCAATGTTTGAAATATAACAGACTGTCAGTTTACTGTGACGAAGTTCAACTCCCTACAGTGTCCTACTGATTGTATTTGGACTTACATAAAGTTAACAGAACAGCAGTGTCATTTGTTTTTACTTGAACACTTTAATTTGACACTGTTTTCATTTTAAGCTCTTCTGTAAATTTAGATTGTAGTGTGAAGCATTCATTGTAACATTTAACCTGATTCTCATGTAAAAGCTCTAGACAGATCATTTATACTAATGCCCACTGACATGGTTTGAAAAACACTGTTGATTAACTTTTGTTCTCCAAGCATCTTAGTTTGCACATATTTAGATCAGAGAAGTCTTTTTCTCATGGTGTGCCCACAAACCCTGTTTGGGCCGTTGTTATTATAGAATTCTGTTTACGTCGGTGGTTGCCAGTAGGTGGCGCTATGACTATGAGTTAATATTGGCATGCAGATGTCCTAAAATCACGACACGAATCATGTAAAATTGCCGCGACACCAAGTCCATGTTATCCGATGAAACATCAAGCTTTTAGTAACTTTTAATCGTTAAGGTCTTTAGGTTGTTCTGACCAAATTCTAAGCTGATCGGATTATTTCCCTAGGAGGAGTTCGTAGTGCAGCACCTGGAAAAGGAAATAAAACCACAAGAAATTCATACAAAATTCAAATTGGCTGACTTCCGGTTGGGTTTAGAGCATGGACCCCTAAGACTTTTTTTTAAGTTTACATGTGATACACCTGCTTACTTAATTTCATACATCTAGGTGAAACGTACTGCGAGGGCTGCATCGTCGAAATATTGTAGGGGGTGCTATCGAGCCGATTTGCCACTCTGAAGCATTAAAATCACATCAGATAACTACATTCAGGATTTTAAATGTGTGTGACAAGTTTGATTTTGTTTTGAGTATTTTTAGCCCCTCAAAAACACCTTTGTTTTTCATGGCGAGGAATGCATCGCCACGGCAACAGCATTTCACGAAACAACAAGCTTTGAGTAACTTTTAATCACAAAGGTCTTTAGATTGTTCTGACCAAATTCTAAGTTGATCTGATTAGTTCCCTGGAAGGAGTTCGTTAAAGTAGAGCGCCTGGAAATTGAAAAAACGACACTGGAAATTCAGACTAAATTCAAAATGGCTGACTTCCGGTTGGGTTTAGGGCATGGCCCCAAGAGACTTTTATTTAAGTCCACATGTGATACATGTGCCTACCAAATTTTGTTAATCTCTGTGAAACGTACTGCGAGGGCTGCTTCGTCGAAATTTTGTAGGGGGCGCTATTGAGCCGATTTAACACTCTGATTGAATAAAATCATATTATAGAACTACATTTTGGCCTTGTGATGGGTGTGTCAAGTTTGCCTGTGTTTCGAGCTTCTTTAACCTCTCCAAATGACCATTGTTTTTCACGGCGAAGACTGCATTACCACGGCAACGGCGTTCGACGAAACATCAAAAGCTTAGAGAACTGGCATTATGAACTTCTTACATTTGTGTGGAACAAATTTGATGTTGATCTGATTTTCCAACTAAGAGAAACAAGCCAAAGTATAAAGACTTTAACTTACTGTTGCCAGTAGGTGGCGCTATGACTATGATTCAAAATTGGCTTGCAGATGTCTTCAGGCCTGGAGTTTAATCAAACATGTGAAATCTGGTAAAGATCTGATGATGCGGAGTCGAGTTACATCAGTTTATTCGTTCATAGCGAAGGATCGAAATTCGCAGAGCCGCCACGTCGCCACGCTTTGACAACTTCCTACAATTTTCACAATGAAGCATTATCAAGGTCTTAATGCTTTTGTGACAAAATTTGAGAGGGATCCGATTAATCTGTGAGCAGTAGGGTGTCAAAGTACACAACCTATGACTTCCTGTTGCCACTAGGTGGCGCTATTACTATGATTCTAAATTGTCATATACATGTGTTCAGGGTCAGGATGTTATGACATCTGAGAAATTTGGAGCAGATTAGGCAATGTACAGCCGAGTTACAACAACTTCCTGTTTCATGGCAAATGGTGTTTTTTTGCCGCCACGCCACGGACACATAGTTCGATAACTTTTTGATCTTTGAGTATCGTTTCACTGCCAAGGTCTCAAGAGCATACTGACCAAATCTGAAGGCAATCGGGTGTAATCTCTAGGAGGAGTTCGTTAAAGTACGGTGCCTTGAAACGGTCCAAAAACGTCATCAAATTCAAAATGGCCGACTTCCTGTTTGGTTTAGGATATACCTCCTTTTGACTTTTTTGTACGTCCCATCACGTTCCACATACCTACCAAATTTCATACAGCTAGGTGAAACCCAAAGTTGGGGCTACTCTGTAGGGGGCGCTATGGAGCCAAAATGTCACGCCACAGCTGGACACCCCAATAATACTGGAATTTTCACCACGATTGAATTTTGTGCCAAATTTCAAAAGATTCCCAGTATCCCAAGCACCTCCTTTTTGCGATGAAACAAGCGATGAAACTGATGTAACCAGTAGTCCAAAGGTAGGCTACCCGGTCCGGAGATACCAGAAGGCTGAGCACCAACGCAGCAGAGAAACAGACCAGAAATGTAAGTTTTCCATAAGTTTCGTATAATATTTCATCATTAAATTCACCTCTGACAGTCTTTAACTGTGTCGTTGAGAATATTGGCAGCGTGACTGGTCATTTATCCAGATATTTAGTAAGCTTTTATCAATTTATCTCAAATAATCAGTAAATATAATTAAATTTCCTTCAGAGGATTAGTAAAACCAAATCAAGTTCACCCAGATATTGAGTAAATCAAAATTACTTTTTCTCCGATACTTAGTAAATATAAATCAGTTTTGCTTTAGAAATTGATTTGGATATACTTATTATTATATATACTCTTTTTTTAATTTATTCAATTTTTTTTTATCAAACTTAAAATCTATTCAAATATATTAAGTGTCACTTTATTGCCATCATTTTTAAATATATGTATGTATATGTACGTGTGTGTGTATATATATATATACACACAAATAAATGTATGTATATATATAAATATATCCATAATTCTATGTATGTATCTATATAAGGTATATATATATATATATATAGAGGCAGTGAGTCATGATTTCAGTGATGAATACATTGTGTTTCCTGTGAGTTCTTCACAATAAAAGCTCCCATTGTGATTGTCTTGTTGAGGTGTTTTAATGTGAAGCAGCATCAGCAGGAACTGTTGAGTCAGCATTAGCAGTAACGTGACGCTGCTCTGATCCGTCTGTAGGAGAGTGAACAGGAAACAGTGAGGCTGATATCACTGATCACATGCTGCATCGTTTCCTGTCTATTAGTCATGAGTGTGAATCTATGGAGGACTCTACCACCAACACTATAAAACACTGCACACAGAGACCATTACTGAATATACATTCATTACAGGAATATTGATTTACTACAATTATAATCAATGACTTATGATTAGATTCATTTTTGGGGGATTTTTAACTTGAATGTGTTTGATTTGACAAAGTTCAGGAAACATCATCACGTTTTCTAAACCAAGAGGAAACTTTCGTGGTGTTTTTATTTAAACATGGAGGCCGGTACAGTTCATGCAGTCAATAATTAATAACACATCGATTTATATTTTTCAGTAAGAAGTTTTCTATTTGATTGTAATAATCTTGAACTGTTTTGTGAAATTTCAATGAAATAGTTTTTCAGTTTTATTGTTTCTTCCGTGTGTTTATACCTGAAATGTTGACCTTACATGGTTCAACACGTTTTGAAATATTTTGTCACAAGTTTCAAAATCATTCAAGTATTTTTTTAAATCAAATTCAAACCTGTATTTGTTCACAATCCATTTGTATTTAGTCTGTAGTAGTGTTGCATTCCAGTTGCTGAGCGTTTTAATTTAATGTTATATGTAATGTTAATACGTTTGATGAATGCATTTGGATACTTTTAAATCACTTTTGTGTGTTACTTTATGAAAATATCAAAATAAGACATTTACAAAATAAGTATGTGTTTGGCATTGTAGACACTCTGAGGGATACTTGTCAAAGTATTAGTGATAATGAATAGTAGGGAAATAGATATATATATATATATATATTTTTACAAATATGTGGTGGTGCCACCTGACATTTTTTAGTTGAAGTTAAAAAATACTGTTAAAAATATAGTTAACCACTTTGAAAAGTGAACAAATGAGACCTTATTTTGTGAGTTTAAACACATTGTTCACAAATATGCATTACATCCAATTTGAAAAGAGTTATTTGTGGTTGACCCGTGTGTGTGTGTGTGTGTGTGTTCTCTGATTTAAAGATACAACAGAAATATTGTAATAAAACACATCATCTCTAATTCAGAGTCCTACCTGAGATCCACAACAACAGCAGCATCATCAACAGGTGATCCATGACGTCCAGGTGGACCGTCTCTCTGCCCGTCTGTCTCTCTGATTGTCTCATGTGCTGTCCTCAGTTTATGTCTGCGTACAGGACGAGGTGGAGCTTTACTGAGACTTGTCTTTAGTTTTACAGATCATATTCACATCTTTCCGAACTGCGGTTGTGTGAAACTGATTATATCTGATTTCACAAGAAGCTGCTGACTGACTGCAGACATAGGAATGTTTCCATGACAACCAGGACAGGCTGAGATGTATATCAGATTAATGCTGTCGGTGTTTTCTCATGATTTCCGATAGATGTGTTAACATCAGCAGCTACAGCTACTAACTACGACTACTACTACTACTACTACTAGTCAGGAACTCTAAAATACTTCAATTTATCAGCTGTTGATATGGTGGTATTTGGTTCTTGTTCATTTGAATATTAATCAAAGTTCCAAATTGATAGTTTAGTATTAGCAATGTTATGAGTCTACCTTAAATGGCTGAAAGGTTCCTTTGGTAAAAAATGTGATTTCCTGTTAATTACATTGTATCATTTTGATAATAAATAATTACTTTTAGTAGACATTTTCATTCCTTTTTGAACTACTGAACCAACATCATTGTGGTTCCCCATTATTATTGAAATCTAATGTTTTTAAACATTGAGTTCTATTGATAACATTTATTATATTTGTCATTTCCTAACAACCAGACCAGCTCAAACTTCAACATAATGGTGTCCCGTGTGAGGCGTAGTACTGTTTGTAATCATCCATAATAGTGATTTCATAATTGTGAAATATTCATTGGTCAATGCCAACATTTTAGATTCCACTTCTAAACTTAAAAAAGTGTTTAAATTCATTAGAACTAAACACAACGGTGTCGTCTGCATAGAAACTATATTTTGTATTAAAAAGTTTAATTTGTCAGAATTTTATAAAGATAAAATACAAAAAGAATCCCTCTCTCAATGATCTCTTATGGCCCACTAGAAGTGTGTGGTGGGGTCTGTTTTCTCTGTTCTTCGGGATGTTTCTGGGTGTCATGTGTGTCCTCCAGTCAAAGTACCGATCCACATTCAGAGTGAACAGTGACGGTTTGAATTCAAGCAGTGACTACAACAACCAGCTATTACTACAACACATGTGCACAAAATAATCACAGAACGTGCTGCTTAAAATATAAGAGTTTACTTCTTTACCATCACTGATTAACACCAATGCTGTCCACGTGTTCACTGAGGGGTTTGTTTGCCCATTTCGTGGAGCTTCAATGATTATTAAATGGATTACCTTCAATTCAGCAATTAAATCATCAATAAATTATATTGTTATATTCAGTTATTCAGCGATTTCAACATTCGTTGCCTTAATGGAAGACTATGAGACTTCTTTAACCCTTGAAATGAGAAATAAAGAGTTGTGTCTTCCTATATTGTTCATTTCATTATCAATTAAATAGTCACAACATTAAGTGTTTGTTCAGGGCGGTCTTAAACAAAAGTTCAAATTCATGTATTTTGCTCCTCTATTAGAGACTTCATTATTTATGTATTTTTTTTTAGGTAAAAGACACACAAAATCACACAGAAAATCAGTTTATATACAAACAAGTTTTATGAAAAAATTGTTTGAACTAACATGAACTAACAGAATCAGAATGTGAGGAATCCTGATTCTGATTTTATTCCCGTTTTCAGGAAAAAAAAGATTTTTTTTTACAAAAAGTAAAAACATTTTAGAAAAGTTCGACAACTTAAATAAATAAACAAATGATGAGGAATGTCTCTTTACTAAAGAAATATAACAGAATGTACAAAATATATATATATAAAAAAAAATATATATACACACACAAATATAATACTGAATATTTGCATTGACCGTGCATTTAACACCCAGAGACCGAGGGCAGAGAGAAGACGTTGTAGTTTATCAACACAGAACATTTAACAACAGAAACAATCAACCAACCGTCTCCATGAACCGACACTGTAGAAAAATAAAGCTTTACCTGAAGAGGGGAGCAGACATATTCAAAAAAACATATCTTTTCCGACTCCTGATCTGCAGCTTTTCAAACTCAAGGCACTCTGAACATGAACCCTCGACGAGCGTCGAGCCTCTACGAGGAACTGCTCCGTCCCCCGTGAACAGCAGGGGGTCGCTGTGGAGCACAAAAAAAAAATAAACTCTTCCCAGCAGCCAAACGCTGACCAATCAGAGGCTCTGCTGGCTGGGGGAGGAGTCAGGTGTGATGGGGTTGGCGGCGTTGGCGGCGTTGGCGGCGTCCGTGCGCTGCCCGTCGCTGCCAGTCACCCACGTGTGGAGGAGGATCTGCTCCAGGGTCGGCCGGTCTGACGGCTGCTGGCTCAGGCACCAGCCAATCAGCTGCTGGCACTCTGAAGTAAAAACAAACAAGGAGGAGATGAAGAACACTCATCTCTGGTTTTGTTCAAACGTCGATGTAAAAACCTGGTCGCGTGATCTCGTCACGCTCCGGCTCACCTGAGGAGATGATGCGTCTGAAGTAGATCCGTCCTCTCAGGATCTCCTTGTCCTGTTGGAAGGGGATGTCCCCGCACACCATGTTGTACAGCAGCACGCCAAGAGACCACACTGTGGCCGAGCGACCATGGTACCGATGGAACCGGATCCACTCCGGAGGACCATACACCCGCGTGCCTGGAGGGAGGAGAGTTACATCACTACAGGTACAGTGTGTGTCAGAGTGGAGCAGGAAGTGACGGATCACCATCGTGCGGGAAAATACTCCCGGAGACGCTGACGACATTACAGAACCGGTGCATGATGGGACGGTAGTCACTGACCCAAAACACCTTTCCGATATTTTAAAACGTCTAGATTTTCAGAAACAATCCCCACAGCTCTTCAGATTCTCTCAGCTGATCGGACTCACCAGTGAACTCGGTGAAAGCCTCGTCTTTGAGGAGGGCCCCCGAGCCAAAGTCGATCAGTTTGAGCTGCCCGGTCCTCAGGTCCACCAGCAGGTTCTCGTCCTTGATGGCTCGGTGGATAATGCTGCAGCTGTAGCAATGACGCACCGCCTCCAGCACCTGCAGGAAGAAGCCGCGCGCAGCCGCCTCGTCCAGCGCGCCGCGCTCCGTGATGTAGTCGAACAGGTTCTGGCTCAGCTCGGGACGCTCCATCACCATCAGCCAGCCGTCCGCCTACTCCCACCAGTCCAGCAGACGCACCACGCCGTCGAATGCCCCGCCCACTTTCTTCAACATCACCACCTCCAGAGGAACCACAGCACATACAACAGTTATATCTGCATGTATGATCTCACCAGAGAGCCCCACCCCGTCACTCTGTCTCTGCACACGTGCTTCACAGCAACCTGCATGTAAACAAACGCCATCAACACACCGTACAGTTATAACATACTATATAAGAGGGTAGACGATGGCTGAAATGAATTGCAAAAACATTGCTGAAAATACAGAAATGAGGTTGCAAAAAGCTTAATAATTCAAAAAGTTGAAAGATTAGAAATATTATGAGCTGAACATTTACAGAGTTGAACGGTTTCTGTAGCTTAAAAACTGAAGAAGAAGAAGAGATTCAAGCGCGACGGAAGAAATAGTGGAATAAAGATTCGAAGAACAATACTTGGAATGCTGAATCAGCATGGCTGTCATAGACTGCATCATATATGATGAAGAGGCCCAGATGGTGTATATGTGGCACAACAAGTCATATGTCGTTCAGAAAGTACAATAATTGTTTGGGTGTAATGTAAGTTAAGAGAGTTTACTATGTTTCCTATGTGTTTATGAGGAGGAAGTGTTAATTGTAGTTAAAATTGAGGGTACAGCGTTATTTATCATCAGCTACATGTTAGGCAGTAGATCCAGTGGATCGCCAGTAGGTGTCAGTGTTGCGACATAAGCAGTGTCTGTGACGGAGAGCCACACTGAAGTCTCGCGAGGATGAGAATCTCTGTACAGGATAGAAGTAGAACGCGCTGTGGAGCGACTGTACACCTAAATGTATATTTTTGTATGTTACAGAGCACTTTCATTAAATGTGTAGCACCAGATTGAGCCTGTGTGACGTCATTCTGTGCACGCTACACATAGTGCTGGGTCACGTGGTGCATTTCTCCTAAAACTTGGTGTGCGTGTTAGTATGAAGCCAGAGCAGGTGTGTGTCAAGTTTGGTGGCTTTAGCTTGTTCCTTTGGCATGGCTGTCATAGAAGGTTAAGTTTAGAGTTAGAGGTAGGGTTAGGGTTATGTAAGGATTTCTTAAAATTTGTGCTAGGCTCCTGAAATTTTGGGAGCGTATTTCTAGCCCACCATACGACGTTTGTGGTAAGTTTGGTGCTTCCAGCTGCTTCCTTTAGTATATGCTGTTGTCTAAGTACAGGGGTAATAACCACGATCACCAAAACGGTGATCGTCTATAACTTCTTGCAAGTTTGTGCTAAAATCCTGAGATTTTGTGTGTGTGTTCCCAGCACTTTGTGGCACCTTCGTATTAAGTTTGGCATTTGTAGCTACTTCCTCTGGTATGGCTGTCATAGACGGCCGTTGTAATAAATCCCAGGCTGCGTCATATATGATGAAGAGGCCCAGATTACCAAGAGCTATTGTGTAAAGCTCTTGGTCACTTAGTGCTATTCTCCTAAAACTTGGTGTGCGTGTTAGTATGAAGCCAGAGCAGGTGTGTGTCAAGTTTGGTGGCTTTAGCTTGTTCCTATGGCATGGCTGTCATGTGGGCATGAATGATTTGATAGCAAGGGTGTGTTCTGGAGGCTAAGCAAAAACCCTACAGATGGCCATACTGAGCAATTTACTGAGGAGCATGGGGGAATGAATGCCTTCAAGGCTGGAGCGACTGCCCCCCGATTCCTCTACTTCAGGGCGGGGCGGTTCCACGCCATTTCAGCAGGCAGCAGCAGCAGATAACAGGCAAACAGTTTGCCTCTCCCCGAATTGCATGATGAAATACCGTATCTAAATGGCTCTTTTTCCTTCCTTTTCTTTTTTCTAGATATGACTCGCACAAAGATGGTTCACGCTTGCCCTCTCTGTCAGAAAGTATGTGCGGCCATGCCCCACCATCTGAAAAATGAAAGGCCACCTCGAGCTGGACCGTGGTGCTCGGGAGCTACAACAAAAGGCAGCCAAATATCAGGTGACGGTGATGCATCTGGCGCAGTTGAGAGCCTCGAACCCTGCCGTCCCCATGCACACGGAGATGGACTTGAGTCCAGAACATGAGCACGATGAGGAGGCGGTGGAGGAGGATGAGGAGACGGAGGAGGCGGTGGAGGAACCCCGTGATAGCGGGATTTTGGAGGCCAGCAGGCTAATGGAGCAGTCTAACATCTTCTGAAGTAAAAACACAGTGACATCTGATGAAACTATTACAAATACATAAAATATAGGGATTGAGGTGGAGACGAGGAGTTACCTGATAAACTATTAAAAGTACAAAGAATATACAGATTGAGATGCATACAAGTAAACATTTTAAATGTACGTCCTAATCACTCTTGACAAGTTCAACAGTAGACGGGGGATATGTGGCTACAAATGGGAGGTCAGAGGTCCCTGCTGTAGCTTGAGTTTGCTCAAAGGGCCTGTGACATTTTCTAAGAGAGGTCCTAGAGTGCCCTCTGCTGGCCAGAGCTAGGAACAGCAGAATCAAACTGCTGTCTGTCAAAAGTCCTACTGCGTGCTTCGCGTGGAAGCTTGTCTTATAGAGCAGAGCAAGGGTGTCTGCCCCGTAAAGAACCCTTCTACGTCCAGCGTGTGACTTTCAGGGAACCTGTCACCCGTAAAAGCGGTGGTGCCCAGGAAGTCACAACAGAGGTGAAATTGCTGGTCGATTTCACTCTTGATTGAGTCACTGTGATTGTTCAGAGTGACTAGAAATGTGCATTCTAAACATTTAGAATGTCTAGATAGCCCATGTCTAGTTAACAAATGTACGATTGATCCTCAATAAACGTTTCAGAGAGCAGGTATGAATTTGTCACACACTTGCCCATGGCAGCATAGTCACGTGCCTTACGGGTTTGGTGAGCGAAACTCTAGGCTCTAGGCTATCAAGAAAAGAAAGAGGACAGGAGTGGGGTTGTATTGAAGACCAACTCTGACTGGATGATCTGTGAAACCTGACACTCTGAGTTGAAGAGACCACCACCTGACCTGGGAGTGTCTAAGAGTGTCGGAGAAAGTACAAAAAAATGAAATGCAAAGATTTTTTTTCCGGTTTCATACTACAATATCAACAAGGCCATCTTTCCATCTACATGGACTGGAGAGGGAACGATGAAAATGTGAAAAGGAGTGTGCAGGATGGCGAGAGAGGAAAAGTATGATGGCATGGAAGAGAGGGGAAGGATAAAGGTATGAAGAGACATGAAATAACGTCAGAACGAAAACAATCTATCACATCTGTCTTTTCTCTGATAATGATCAACAAGTATGCCCAACAAATGGAAATGCTTGAGAAAAATGGTTGCTAATCTATTTCTGGTCAAAACAACTCAAGTCAAAACCTCTAGCATCCCTAAAACATGGGGGGAAATAATGAAAGTGATAAGAATATTAACATTTACGTTATCTCATCATTGTCTGTTCTTTAAATTTCCATGATGACAGCGGGCTCACTTTGGGGGTCACGTTGCCCCCCTGAGCTGCTCAGCCAATCAGAGTATGGGGTTTGGTAAAGCTTCTCAGAACGGCCCACCTCTGGCCTGTCGACACTCATCTTCAGACACGGTAAAAGCAGGTCCCTCTCTCTCTGTGTTTACCTCCGTTACTTTTAATGGAAATAGAATGAAAAAAAGTGTGACACCTCTCTGCAATTAGCGCAATCATTTGCGCCCTGTCAGTTATGTGAACTGATACAGTAGTGTGTCAGTGGAATTATTCATTAGAATTAGTTGCTTCGCCTGGTTTAAGTGTTTGAACCGTCAAAGTTTTCCTGTTTTGTCACGCTTTTAGAAAGTTTGGACTTTAAAAAGGCATTACATGTTTACCCCAAACGTTTGCGCTGATTCAAGACGGGGGGAGGAGGAGGGGGGGCTGCGCCATTGTTAGAGGTGTTAGAGGAGGTTGCTGATTCATGAAGCATATCGGGTCAGAGTTAGGTAAGGGTGTGATAACCACCATGACTGAATCGGTTTTCTATCACAGACAATCTTTCTGCTTTGACGGTGTTTCTCCAAACTTTATTCTTTCCAGATTGCTCAAGTGAAGAGAAGACAATGGCAGAAGAAACTAAGAAGTAAGATTTGGTTGTGTCGTTAATGTTCCCTTCAGTGGATTTCTCTGCATTTTGAGTTGAAGAATTCCTTATTTCAATGTTAATGAAATGTTCATTTCAATAATAATTCAATGTCCAACCTTTTGTCATCATCTTGAAGGTCCCCACAGGTGGAACATCTGGGTCATCACCAACACCAGAGGATGGACTTTCAGGGGATAATATCTCTGTGTTGCTCTCAAAGTCCAGGCTTGTTTCCTATAAGGGAAAAACAAAACAATATAAAGCACTGGCAGTAGTTACTGTTATACATTGAAGAAGGATATGAAACCCTTGTAGTTTTAAGTAAAGGTACATGATAACAACACAGCGGTGAATGTATGGTTGGGACCATGTTTGCCATTTTTTCCCATGTGATGAAAATATGACAACCTAACTCATTCTGATACAAACTGTACATTATAAAAAAGTGAATGGGCTGCAAACAAGCAGATATCAAGAGTAGATACATGCTGCAAGTTCCAAATGCAGTAGATTTTCCCATTAGTAACAATGGCAAAGTAAAATGTGAGGCGCTGCCCAGGTGTAGACATTGTAGCCAAATGTTAGGTTTGGTGAATGCATATAGCTTGCACACAACCACTAATGAATTATTTTGTCTCAAAACACCCACAACTCAAATATAGTGCAATCTCATTGTAGCTGCACATATAGCTGGGGCTCTACCCAATGTCATTTTTTGACATTTGTTTGAGGTTTACGGATGAAGCTCAGAATGTCTGTCATCTGCTTATGTCGTCATCACCCAAAAAATGTATTTCTCAAACAAAATTGTCATTGAATGAAGTGATTCATCAAATGAAATGAGGTAGTCCTTTTTATTAAATGAACTTCCTTGAATGAAAATAACTTTTGTTCACAAAATGACATAACAATAGGTGCAGAGTGCCGTGGTGCTTGCTGTCAATGAGAGAGAGAGTGACAGAGAGAGGGGAAGGGAAGGTAAAAGGTGGACTATTGCATGCAATGTTCCTTTAACTTTCTTTTGCTATACTGAATAGTTTGAAGCTTTTAAGCATCATTCATAACGTTGACACTCAAGTTACTAATATTAATAACTTACAGAAACATTGAATGCAATAGTACACCTTTCACCTTCTTTCTCACTCACACACACACAGCGAGTGACGCAGTCCTCATCTCTGTAATTGTCCAGTCCAAAACTCAAAATTGATTGAAAAAAGAACATGTTTTATTGAACAAACTATTGTGCATCAATCCATATTTTTTGGAGTTAAGGCTTTCGCTTTCGATTATACGCAAATCTTTTATTTGCGTATAATAGTTGTGTAGAATGGAGTTTGTAGTTTGTAAAAATGTGTTAGATTGTACGTTTTACCCAGATCTTTTATTTTTTGGGGGGATATTCATATTCATATTCATAAATTGTACACATGCATAAATGGACTTTTTTCGACGGTAAATGCTACAGCGGACCCGAATTCGGGTCCGTCGGGCTTTAACACAATGAATGAATAGACATGCAAAAAAAAAAAAAAGCAGTGGAGAATTCAAATGTTGATTTAGAATTTGCCTATCATCTTTTATGATTGAAGATTTGAAGCTTCCAACTCTACAGTACAGCCAGCAAGTAATCATTTCTGATTACCTGGGTGGATACTTGCATTGTAACTGGCAAGTAACAATAACAGGGTGAAGTAAACTATTAGGAGGCCTGTCATTAGGGACAGGACCAGTTCAAAGGGTTTGTTTGACACTTACCAAGCTCGTGGAAGCTGCAAGTGGCTCAGATGAAAGTTCTGATAGTGATGAGATCTCCCCATCTTTGTTTGGACTTCCTGAGGGCTAAAACAGCAGGGAGAGAGGCAGATACAGAGGACACATGTATTCGCATTTCTCAAGAAAATGAGTTTCAGAAAGAGAAAAATAGAAAAAGTGTTTAGTGTGTCAACATTAAAAATTGCAGTTCTCTGTCTCTCCCTTCGCCCTTTCTAATTGTTTCACTGCTATGAACTGGTCTGCTTGCATCAAGGAGAGAAAGAGAAAAAGAAAGAGACACACCGAGAGATAGAGATAGTTTGTGTGTGTGTGTGAGAGAGAAGAGGAGAGTGTGCATGATAGAGCTAGTTGTCATGGAGAGCTAATTAAACCTTTAAATGTGTTTGTTAAAGAATGGGGTTTGATGTTTAATTTCCAATTCAATTTGTTTCTTATATAAATGTATTATTTGTTCAAGTATTTGTTTCATTACACTTCTGTTGAGCTTTATTAACACATAGTTTAGTCATGGTGTGGTGACTGTGGCTAAGTGGAGAGCAGGGCCGTCCTTCAATCAGAGGATCGGCAGTTTGAACCCCGGCTCCTGCTCCACCAGTCGCATGTCGATGTGTCCTTGAGCAAGACACTTCACCCTGAAATGTCTCCCGTAGCTGTGCCTACGGTGTGATAGAATCTGAATTGGAAGTCGCTTTGGATAAAAGCGTCTGCTAAATCACTGTCATGTAATGTGTGAGTTTTTCAGGTCAAAGAGGCAAAGTATATAGAATTTGGGGGAAGATATGCATTTCCATCTATATATAACATACCAGCCATGAAGGCCAGGTTAAAGTAACCTATCAGGAGGCTGTCATATGGGACAAACTAAAAGCACTACTTGTTTGACACTTACCAAACACTTGGAAGACTCCAGTAGCTCAGATGGAAGGCTTGGTGCTGATGAGGTCTCCCTCTCTGGGTTTGGACTTCCTGAGGACTAAACACCAGAGACAAACACATATTACCATTTCTCCAGAACAAGACGTTCACAAAGAGCTGAAGAGCCAGATCTCTACACTCATACACACATTTTCTTTATTACTAAAACTAAAACATAATGTGCAGGAGGCCCCATTGAAAAGTCTTTGTAATTTAAGATCAGATGTTCAAGTCTTGGTTCTATGAATACTGTATCACTTTTTAAAGAGCCCCACCATCATTACCTGCATTTGGTGTTTTACATATTCCATGTGCCTGAATAAGCATTGATTGTGATGCTTCCTCAGGCGATCTAAGCGTGCGCTCAGCCTGGTGGATGGTGCACTCTGTCTGCAGGAGGTTAAACACAGAACAGTTGATGTGACGTCTATTTACCTAGAGATCCATCACTTTTAACTTCTAATAGAAATATCTGTCATTTGAGGTGTGACCAGCTCTACAGTTAACCTGGCTATATTTAAGTCAAGAAAACTTCATGTTTACAGCTTGTGGAGATAAAGTTAATCAAGTCCATGCTTGAACCTATTCAAAGTAATAATCTTCCATACTTAAACACTTGTTATAGAGATAATAAACTGGCTTGAGTGAAGTTCAAGAAGCTCTAGTCAGTGTGTTAACCTGCACTTAATTCATCAGCTTACAGTGGCTTTCTCCAGTCAGCTGGCTTCTTAACTGGCATGACTGTCAACAAGAAGTATGGTTTCTGGGGACAGGGTAGTGGATTTCAGAGACCAGTGCAGGTAACGCTAAACGGGTTTCTAGCCTGCTTCTTACATGAGTGAGCACTTGCAGAACAGATGGAGCGGATGAAAGCAAAGATCTTTAATCGAAACGATGCGTCCTCGTATTTAAAATAGCTGCAACCAAAGTCCGACTGAAACTTAAAGTAACAAAGCAGACTAAGTCCGTTTCCACTAGTGCCCAACTGACTGTTTCTACATTTAGACCCGTTCATCGTTGAGAGGCTCTCTGTCTAACTCACTGCGCAGTTCGGCTCCGACACGACCCCCCCCCCCCCACACACACACACACACACACACACACACACACGCCGCCAGCAGCGTCTATCAGTAATAATTTGATAAGTAATTATAAAAAATATTCGAAATTCAAGTCTGTTACTGATCTGCAGAACTATGTAATAACCTGGTTACCTGGTGCATGCAAACACATTGGGAAGAGTAATTGAACAAAATAAGTTATGGTAACTTGAGATACTCAATATAAAAAGCTAATGATAGCTACTGGTGGCTGTAAAGTAGCAGGTGAAAAAGCTTTTATTTAAATATTTTATTAGCAGTCCATAATCTGGAAAATGCTGACAACATAGTCCAATGCTGGCGGGAAGCTATGTCACGTTAGCATAACCATCCCATGCTAATATACAATTGAGTGAGATTTTGGCCGCAAACATGTGCTTAGCCGAACAAATATCAACTAAAACGGTTAACGGTTTAGTTTTATGTAATGTTACTTACTTTGTTGTCATTTGTTTACCCTTCTTGGGCATCAGTTGCGTTTCTGTCCTGTGCGGCCTGCTGCTGATGCGTCGTGATCCTTCTGATTGTCATCAGGAAGGAGAAACTTATAGACTGCGGCGAGTGGGGGGTGGGGACAGGTGAACCGGGGAGCGCAAATGTCAGGAAAAGTGTGTTCCTCCCTCACTTCTTTGAGTCAGTGCAGAAATAGTACCATTGCATTGCTTAATTCGTGTTTCTTTAAAATATCAGTACTTCGAAAAAAAAAATATTTAAGCACATTTTGAATATCCTTATTTCTAAATTAATATTACAAAGTTGTGCTGATGTTGCAAACTATGTAAAAAAAACATAGCAAGTTGACGATCATAGTGTGCTGTATTAATAGTTTGGTATTGAATGCTTGTGTCTATAATTAATATTAATAAACATTATATAACGCATGTTCCTAATGTGTGTGTGTGTGTGTATATATATATATATATATATATATATATATATATATATATATATATATATATATATGTTTATATTGCAGGTCATTTGGAGCAAGCAGAGTGGAGTTATGAATTTTTCACACACTTACCCATGGCTCCCATTCAATAAGAGGATTTTTTTCGCATTTTCGGGGGCGGGTTCACACACGCTGTGAGCATTTGTGTCAGCGGCAAGAAGGATGGACATGGATGATGAGCTCTATGATGTGGGCACCAAAAACACAACCAATCTCCTGGATAAATTTTAAATATATGAACAACTGACGGATTTCATGCATGCGGATGTGCACGTGCCTGTGCACTGCACCACGGGTGGTAGTCGGGTTCAAGAAACTTCAAGGCTTGCAGGGTGGCCTTCACTATCCTACTACCACGCCTCTTCCCGAACACACTCAAGGACCATTACCATTTTCTGAAGAAACATATGGATATGGGCACTTACAGCCACTAGCTGGGGCGACGAGCTCACTAGGCTAAGATGGTTGTCTGGGAACCGGAGGGTCGGCAGTTCGATCCTTGGCTGGGACGTGAGCTGAGTCGAAGTATCCTTGAGCAAGACACTGTCCCCCTAGCGGCTCCCCGGGCGCCTGTCATGGGCAGCCCACTGCTCCCTGGTACAGGGATGGGTCAAATGCAGAGAAAAAATTTCCCTCAACGGGATAAATATAGTGTAATAAATAAATAAGATGGCAAAAGGGCACTGCGAAATGTAGTTGGACACACTTTAGGATATGTGGATGATAGCTTCCATCTTGTAATGATGGAAAGACCCCAGGCTTTTTAGGAAAGACCTGTACAACGTAATGGCCAATGTTGAAAACAGTCACTTACAACTTCAAGAAGTTGCTGAACAGCATCTCTGCTACAAAGTCAGGCCCACTGTCCAGAAACAGGGCTCTGGCGACACGGCAAAGTACCATGTGTTGCGGCAGGACCTCACCTTCATCCTGTCCTTGTTCGACAAGGCAGTTGAGGAGGTCAATCCTCCCTTATTACCCCTATACCTAACCCAACCCTAACCCTACATGTCATTTTTTACTAACCCTAACCGTTTTCGGACTCTTTGGTACTGGAAGCCCCCACGCTACGTCAAGGCAGAGTCCATGTGGAGTTTTTTTATTTTTATTTTTTTAAATAATAAAAATAATAATTCTAGAAATTATAGGTGTTTCATCTTCTGGAGGACTTATTTACAAAGGGTTGCAGTTACTTTTCTTGTTTGTTTCAACAGAACATTATACATTACCACTGCAAACTTGAACAACAAAAATGAAAATTACAACATCAAAAATTCCAAACTTCAACAAAATTGACTACATTAACTGTGTTTACTGTCTTCATCTAATTTTTGTCCATGACTTTTCTCTTCTGTGTAATGTTTACTCATGTCTCTTGTCTATCTTTCTTACATTATCACTGTCTGTCTTTCTTCTGCACTGTTCTCCTCTTTGCTCTGAACGCCTCAAATCATCTGGCTGGTATCTTCTCTTGTGAACATCGTTTAAGGTACTCTTTGTATGCCGTTTTGGTTGTTGTCCCTTTGTCCGTGTTCATCAGCGAAATCTCCAAATCGGTCCAAGCTTTGCTCGTTTTGGCCGGCAGGTACTTTGCCTGTGAACTCGCCATTGGCTTGATGTCATCTTGATCGCACACAGCCTGAACATCTTCAGGCACGATGTTAACTTTATGGGCTGTAATTTATGAATGTTTCCTGGAAAGAACATTTGGTACCAATTAAGAAAGAGACTTTGTGCATTTATAACACACACATACATACATATCTTTATAATATGTTTTATTTTAGTTTAACCTGGAGGGTATTTTAGTCAATACACGCACACAAATAAAATTAAATATATGGCAAATAAAGTTTCTAATAATAACTTAATGACGATTTAAATGAAGTTATTTTTTTTTTTTTACAATAATTACAACCAAATCACATTCGTCTTTCCAGGAAACTGTCAAAGAAATTATTAGAAAAAGTACAGACCTGTAAGATTAAAAGGTAATGCTTCATTTCATGGGTCCATCATTTCTGAATAATTTATAATATTTTACAAAAAGTCTCCTGGAAAGAAATGAATATTCTTTCCAGGAAATGTTATTATCTATAATTATAGACCCATAAAATCAAACGTTACGTAAATCGATCAATAAATAAATCACAATACACACAAACTGTACAGTTTCCCAGTGCTTCACATAAAACCATTAAAAGCATCAACACTTAAGGCAAAAGAAAAGGAGATTTAAAAAACAATTAATAACTTTCATTGAAACATTAAAACAATACAAAGCAGTGTAAGAAATAAAATACTGTAGTAAAATGCAGGAAATTGTTAACATTTTAAATATACGTCCTAATCACTCTTGACAAGTTCAACAGTAGATGGGGGATATGTGGCTACAAATGGGAGGTCAGAGGTCCCTGCTGTAGCTTGAGTTTGCTGAAAGGGCCTGTGACATTTTTTTTTTGTGACAATTGATAAAAGGGTTTTGCCTTTGACTAAAGGGTAGCTTTGGTTGGGGTCCTATGCCTCCTAGGCACTGGCAGGGTTAGGTTCGTTTAGGGGCGCGGCCCTCCTAAGAGGGCCACGAGGGGCACTGGCACAAGGGGGCTGCCCTTTAAAAAAAGCTTTGATAAAAGACTCCTAAAATAAATGAGAAAAAGGAATAAAAGAATAAATTATTAAAAGTTGTTTTTTAATAAAAATAATAATAATAGTTTCAAACCATTTAAGAAATAAAAATCAAATCAAAACTAAGAGCTGTAATAAAAAGAGGTTACAACAACCTAAAACCCAACAAAATAGAAATAAAGGAATACAATATTAAAGATTATTTTTTAATAAAATAACAATAAGAGTTTAAAAACAATTAAGAAATAAAACATTTTTGGCCACGGTCGTGTCAACTAATCCTTCTAGGTCTTTGTGACCCTGGAGGGCGACCAGCAGTAGGTGAACTCTCCATCGTCTCCGTACTGGTCGAGTCCTCCGAGGAAGATCTGGTCTGGATCGCAGTCCTTCAAATGGATCAATTTGCCCAGGCCCGTCAGGAAGGCAGCGTGGCGGTTGGATCCGTACTCGTTTGACAGGATGGCGACCTCATTGCTGACCTGACCGGCTCTGACAAACACTACTCGCATTATGAGGAGGTGTCTGGTCCAGGACCTTCACAACGCAGTCAATCACCTGAGTTTTGGGCAGCAGCAGAGGCTTGTTCGCTTCGTTTCCAAAGAAAGGGGAGTGGTACAGCTAGAGGAACACGAAACTGGGGCTCAGTGTTAAAACAGCTTCGCAGCAGAGCACCCACCAGCGGGGCAGTCGGAGAGGGAATGTTTAAGGGAGAGGAGGTTAAAAGTTAAAACAGGATAAGAGCTCCATGTTCCCCCCAGCCGGGGGGGGGGTGGGGGTGGGGGGGGGGTGGGGTACAGGTCCATCCACTGAAAGAAACCCTCGCTTTAAAAGACTGGAAATAAAATTCATAAAAACAGACAGCAGGGGATAAAAGAACAAGAACAAAATAATACATTGTGTTTCCTTAATAAATATATAAATAAAAACATAAATATAACACAATATATAACAAAATAAATTATAAAACACAACAAGAGTATAAATACACAGACACCACATCTAAAAGGTAAGTGCTTTAAAACTGGGCTGAGGGGAAAAAAAGGGGGGAAAGTAAAACCATGCAAAAGGATAAGGAAACACTGGTTAAAGGGATAAGTGCTTTAAAAATGTGTAAAATTGTGCCAAATAAAATCATCCCATGTCTGCCGTTAAAAGATTATAATGAATTAATACAATAACATAGCATATTTCTTTGCTTTGTTTCCACTGACCGTTACTTTAAGTCTCTTCTTAAAATCCTGAAATCCACAGATGAATGATGCTACTTAGTCTATTCTGATAAATCCCTGCTGTGATACATCATAACGTATTGTATTGTAATTCCTAATAATAACTTAATAAAATACAAATATTTATCGCTGCAGTTCTTTTACATTCCTTAATGCCAGTTAACAACTAATTTGAATACAGTGATATTTATATTATTTAATGTAGAGGCTCAGCTCATCATGTCACCATGTTATCTTGAGAGTTTAGATAGTAGATAGATAGATAGATGGATGGATGGATGGATAGATAGATACTTTATTCATCCTGCAATGGGACTTAAAACTTCATATTTCCCCTGTACCATGTTATCTCTGCTGTGAGCTAATTTAGTGTGCTACTGGAAGAGAGCATGTGGCAATTGTCTGCAATAATTGAATATCATAAGTGAGGGATACTTCTGTAGGCTCACCTAGCATAAGTGTTGTGAGCTAAAAAGAGTAACCTGATAATAAAAAACCCGCTTGCTTAATCGTAGCATCAGCTGCAGCATTTCCTGTTGAAATGGGATCAGAAGCGTTAGTGTGAACATCACATTTCATAACACAGACAGTTTTAGGGAATACCTTCTTTACTTGTCATCTGAATATAAGAAGTCTTCCTAGCAACTATGACAAATTAATTCATTATTTGTCTTTACTTAAGCATGAATTTGCATTTATTGGCCTGTCAGAAACATGGTTTACTGAGGACTCTAGATACATCTTTAAAATAACAAAATACAGTTCAGTTCACCATGCAAGAGAGGATGGATCTGGAGGTGGAATATCTCTGTTTATTCATGGTGACTTTCAATTCAAAATGTTGTCTTTACTCTAGTTACTTTTTCCTCTTATTCATAAAGCAACAAGAGTTACATGAGTTCTGTATTCACGATTAATAGAGCTAAACATATTAATAAAATAATGGATAATACATCGTTCCACAGTAATGTTAGGCACATCTAATGTATTAATCTAATCTAATATGTGAAACGGCAGAAAGGAACCATGAGCTCCCCATGTTCGTGAGTCTAAACTGATGTCATGTAAACGTCTCTTTCGTCCACGTCTAGTTTAGGTAGTCCAAGTGTCGGAGCTGACAGTAAAGCGTCCTTTATGTCATTAAAGGCAGCAGTCGAGCAGTCAGTCCAGGTCAGTTTGTTCTGAGCAGAAAGATGTTTACCATGAATCATAGAAGAGAGGGATGCCTCTCTTTCTGAGAAGTTTAGGATCCACTGATCTAATATGACGTCATTCATATAAAGCTCATCATTTGTTTCTTAGTTGTGTTTTAGGCACATTTTGAATTGCCTGTATTCTCTTGGGAGAGAGGGTTTTGCCCTCTGCTGTGATCACATGTCCCAGATATGAAACTATCCAGAGCAAATTTCAATTTGACGGATAGCCTTGTGACCATTTGCAGCCAACATTTAAGTAGGATAACTGTAATTGTAAATTACTCTAATCTGCATGCTTCTTCTGTTGGGCTGCAAATCATGATGTCATCAACATATTGTAACAAGGCAGAACCATTTGGTAACAATAAATCAGCCAGATTGTCTCTCAAGACACTGTTTAACGCCAGGGCATTCTGGATATCCCTGAGGACACCGGGTCCCTTTAAATTAGAAGCTACCCAAAAGTGACTCTTTGTGCACAGGTACAGAAATTAAAATATTAAAAAAAAACATTGGCCAAGTCGAAGATGGAGAAACTGTGTCTGGAGGGATGAGATACACAAGTGTGTGCACAAAGGTTCAAACTATTTCTAATATACACATATACACAAGTGTTTGCATGAAGGTTGTGAGGAATTTAAGTTTAGAAGTACAATAGTTTGATTTAAAGCACACCTAAAGAAAGTATAAAATATCATATGTTCACAAAATATTCACTTATGAAATGTATAATAGGTTTACAGTATATTCACTTGTAAAGGATAGTATAAGTGCAACATATATTACTTACAAAAGTGATAAACCACACAATCTTAATCAATTGAATGTATTAGACTAGAAGTATAGTAGTTGACTGTTTGGAGTAGAGAGAGGGCAAGGAGAGGAAGGGTGAGAGTTTCAGAGTTTTTCATGACCATATATGGAGATGTGATGGGTCGGAGGTGAATCGGCACCGCGGGAGACAGGACGGTGGTCAAGCGGGGGTCGGATGGACGAAGCTTTTACGAGGAGGTGGACCAACGGACATTACAAGGATCATCATATGGACCAATGGAGAGCATTGTCTGAGGCCAGGAGGAGACAATTGAATTTTAGCCAGCCACTGAAGTTGTTACTAGATTTTGAATGTAAACCGTTGACTTTTGGGTATAAAAACATTGTTCGGAGAGACGCTATTCAGTTCTTGGTGATCTTCTTTACTGTAAACTGGCGTTTGTTGGCCGGTTAGGGGGGTAGAGTGTTTGAACTCGGTTTCGCGATTCCTTACTGTCGACAGTGTAATTCAGTTTGTAATTGTCTTTTTAGCATTTGTGAATTATAAATACTTTTTCATTGTAAGCCGGATTCAGCTGATTTTTCTTAGCGTGACTTCGTTGCTCAAACAACAACGAAAGAGCGAGAGGTCCGCGGCCTCCTGCGAGCAGAGGTCCCACTCCATTACAATTTGGCGTCCCTGGGTGGGCATTTCTCAGTGGACCTCAGGACACGGACTGGACGAGGCGTTGACCGGCGATACCTTCGGGGCCCAACGGACGAAAGGTAGGCAGAACCTTTTTAATAAAATCTGTATAGTTATATAGGAAAAACTTAGCGAAGGTGTCGGGGGTCGGCGCTTCTGACGGCCGGATAAGAGGAGAAGCTGCAGGAGGCCGGTGAAGTATAATAACTTGAAATCTAAAGTGATGGGACTGTATTGAGTGCGGAAACACACTTACAAACTGATTACAAATTTGAGTGTGATGCATGTTTGTAAATACCGTCCAGACACCGAGCTGGACGAGAGAAAATATACCGGGACGTCCGTCAAGAGAACGGAGCGATCGCCGAGGAAAAAGCCTGGGGCTTAAAAGCACCGATTGATTAAACGATTAACAGTGAATTGCGGATAGATTACGCTCAACAGGTGACGATCTCTGAGTAGTCCTATACTGGCGTTCTGTGTTTAACAATGCGGGGGCTTATGTACTGGGTGGGAACGAATTAGTAACAGACGAAATATTGGCTGAGACTAGCAAAGCTAAGCCAACGAGGATTCGCCGTAACTCTGCCCGAAAAAGGGGGGGGGTTGATTCTCGGGTGGTAGTTCGCTGGTTTTGACTTGGGTCTAAGGAGACTGAATTCCGGGGAGGAACAGGGGAAAGTACATTGGGGATTTGTAGTTTAGTATCGTGTTTTCTTTTCAGAGCGAAGTCACGCTAACGAGTCAGTCTATTCTCCACCCGTGATGGGAGAGAATACTGATTGCTGAAGTGTGGTTTGCTGGTGTTGTATTCTCTGAGAGTGTCGCTGTGTTGTTTACATCACGTGATAAGAGAGAGTATAGTATTATAAATAAGGCTACTGAGTGGCTTAGATAATATAGAGTAGAATACATGGTGATTGAGTAAGGCGTGGATGTATTGGTTGTACTGGAGGCTGTAGGCTCTGGTGTCTAACCTTATATATTTAGATAAAAGAGGAGATTATGAGAAATAACCGGTACGTTGGTGAAAAGCCAAGTCCCGGTCTAGTGAAATAAAGAGTGTGTGTGGAGTACTGAGAGAAAGGTGGTTGAGCCCTTTGTTCTGTGAGAGGACTTCAGGCACATGTCTGTGGCCGGTAAAGTCTTTGTGTTAGCATCGAGATAGCTTGCAGCACATGTTCCCGGCTAATTAGGCTTTAGTTGTGTGTTAATTATTGGCTCATGCTAGTAGTTAGCTTAGCCTTTTGTTTTAGCCACGAGGCACGTGCTGTGAGCACATGGTTTTTGCAGAAAGTAGAACTACAAAAGTTTGCCCCCTATAGACCCGGAATAGTAAGTGCATTAGGACTACAGAAAGTCTGCCATCTGGTGGGCTGAAGAAGTAGGCACAAAATAGTTAAAAGGAAGTACATGTTTCAGATAATTACAGTAGGGTGAATTTTATAAGCATAAATTCAACATTTTGATTTAGTTGATGAAGTTAGTTTTTAATTAGATGTTTCTAATTATCACTGATACATTTAATTGTACTTGTTAGATAATTAAAACAATTTTAATCCAGTAATTGTTAAAATAATTGTAATTCAACGTTTTATATTTTATTGATAGTTTTGATTTCGCTTCTTCAATTGTAAGGCTGGTTTAATCCAATATTTTAATTTACGTTGTTGAATTTGAAATTGATCCTGAGTTTTGATTTCAATTACCATAGACCATTGAGATTTTGATTCGATATTTTAAATTTAAAATTAAAATTTTCAAGTTTTGGAGTTTTTAATTTTAATTTAGATTTTATATTAAAAAAAAATTGTTTTTATACATTTCCATTGCATACAGTTTTACACGGTCAGAATTACGATTAGAGAAGAGCTTCGTAGACAGTGAGAAGTGTGAGGTAAAAAATAAAGAAACAATAAAACAGATTAAAGATACTCCCAGGCTGCATGATGGTCACACTGAACACTAAGGAAATGCTGGGAAGAGCCAGAGAAAGAATGGAGGATCAGACGGAGCCCAAAGAAAGGAAAAGGGAATGGGAGAAAATGAAGAAATATCTGGAAAAATGGCAAAAGAATGGGTGGTTTCCGGAAGTGGTGGCCCCTACTGCTGATCACAGACGCAAGGTGTGGAAAGAGGCTGCAAGGGCAAGAAACGATGCCACTGCTGAGTATGAAGGAGCCAGTTTCACAAGCAAGCACGGCAAGAAAAGAGCCCTCGACAAAGAAGACAAAAGGTGCGCAGAGACCAAACGGCTGCTCACCTACTGGAAGGCAGTCGATCCGACCACCCCTGCATCTGCTGTGGGACTGCCTGAAGTCCTGAAACCAGAAGTGACAGATTTCAAACCCCATAAGGACATCACCAGTCTCGAACCGAACAACCCGGTCTACTCACCATTGTACCCGTCATTGCTAACGGAAGCACAGGCGCAGTCTGAGCTTCCCCCACCATATGATCAGAGGAAACGGAGAATGAACAATCCCTTCTTGGAAAACTTCTCAATCCAAGCACCCGTGCGCAAAATCAGGGGAGGAGAGTTGGACATGGAAACAGATGACGAAGGGGAAACTAGGAGAAGGATGAAGTCTAAATCCAAAGACCTAACCAAGTCTGTGTTGGAAATGATGCGGGAAGAAGTGAGAATATTGACTCAAGAACGAGAGAATCTAGACGGAGCAGGGCGCCAGGATTCCATCGTGAGCAGAGAAGGAGAAGAAAGTAATAAAGAGGGCTTGTGTAATTTGGAATCTGTGCGAGAACAAGATGCTGAAGGAAGTGAGCCCCAAAGTCAAGAAGAGAGCAGACTAGTGGAGATTGACACAGAATACGCATTGTATCGAATGGATGAAGAAAGAAGAGAGTTCGAAAGACTGAAACAGCAAGTACGTGCAGAGAAAGAAGAAGGGTACAGAAAGAAAGAAGAAAGAAGAAATGCAGATGTAAAGGCAGACCTCAGAGACCTAGAACGAACCTGTGCAAGTCTGCGACTAGAGGTAGAGCAAAGAAAAAGTAAAGTAGAGAAAACAAAGAAGAAGAAAGTTGAACAGAAGGACAAGGGTGAGAAGTTTGAGACGGAAGCAGTCCTGTACCTCAAACCTAGTAGATCAAAAACATCCTCAGATGACGATGACTATCCTAATAGCACTGACGAGGAAGATGGAAGTGAGGAGATGCAAGGAGCATCTGGAGGTCCTCAACCTCTCAGACGTTCCACCAGAGAAAAGAAGAAAACAAACCGCTATGCAAATTGGGTTTGTCCAGTAAGAGGTGAAATGTCAACATCATCTCCAGCCCAACAGTGCCCTCTGCTGGTGAAATCCAACGGACAAGCTGAGTTTGTGCCGTGGGGACATCGAGATATGAACATGCTACAGGAAGCACTGCCATCGCTGGGAGGAGGAGCCAACCCGTGGATCTGCCTCTTTGAAAAACTTACGGCAGCAGATAAATTGGCACTTGGAGACATACGGGCCATAATAGTTCGAGCGGAGGGAACAGTCAAAATAAATGCCCTGGAAGCAGGAACAGGAACGTCTGGCAGACCAGAAGAGACTCCATTCGATAATTTCCGAGGAATCTTTTGGAAAGTAATGCGAGAAATGTGGCCTACAAGACCAAACATGGCTGCTCTCACTGGAATGAAGATGAAACCAGAGGAGGAGATGCATCAGTATCTAAAAAGAGTGGAATCAGAGTGGTATATGGCCACAGGGGGGAGACATGACAGCAGTGAACCTACAATGGTAGTATGGCGAGATGTAGTACGGAAAGGCCTGCCCCTACCAGTTCAAACAGCGCTGGATGGAGTAGTGGGTATGAGTACCATGGAAGATGCCATATGGAGGGAACACCTCACCCATCACCTTCAAAGATATTTAGCTGTTGAAGCAAACGGAAAAGAGGAGTTAACGAAACTGTCGCAGAGACTGCTGAGGAGTCAATTAGCAGAGGCTGATGCAGAAGCGAACAAGAGGAAACAGCAGATAAGGAAACAGATGGCACTAACAGAGACTCAGACCCCTCAGCAGCCTCAAAATCAAGCTGCACCTCTGGCCACATGTCCAGCAGCCCCAGTTCCCCCAGTGGTGTACTACCAACCCCCTCCACAGTACGGAGGTAGAGGTAGAGGCAGAGGACGTGGATATGGTAGAGGGAGAGGATATCAACAAGGCAACTATGTGAGACCTGGTGATGAATGTTACATATGTGAACAAAGAGGACACTGGGCAAGAGACTGCCCATATGGACAAGGAGGAGGAATACAGTTCAGTGCACCACGAGGACGCGCTACATTTCCACCACGACAGCAGCAGTATGCAAGACCTGGTCCAGTAGAACCAACTGTAGCTCCCCTCATGAGACCTCAACATCAACAGATGTCCGTGCTGCCACCAGGAACATGGAACGGTGCTGACCAACAAGGTCAGTACTGAGGAGGCCCAGAAGATCCAGAAGCATGTGTGGTTTACAGGGCTCAGACAGAACCAATGGTGACCTGTAGCGTTGCCGGAGTTGAAATTGAAATGATGGTTGACTCTGGTGCCGCAGCCTCATGCTTACGAAACCTTAGTGGGAAAACACCCCCACTCTCAGAAGACACCATGAGAACGGTTGGATATTCGGGAAAGACAGAGGTGCAGAGATTCACAACACCATTGGAAACCACACTAGGAAGACAAAACTTGTTACATCAATTCCTGTATTCTCCGAAATGCCCTGTCAATTTAATGGGAAGAGATCTAATGACAAGAGTCGGAGCTGAAATTAAATGTTCAGCGGACGGGTTAAGGATCACTTTCAAGGGTCAGCCTCTCACTCCATGGCAGACACACGGAGAAAGAATTCTCATTATGACAAATTCCGAAGAACAAGAGGAAAAGACTGAGGTGTTTTGGGCCAGGCTGTTACCAGGAGAAAGGGAACAGCCTTGTGTCAACAAAACTTATCAAGACTGGAAGCCATGGATCAACAGTCAAGGAGCATATGGCCCTCCTATTGACCCATTTCATTGCACCTACAACTACCTGAGAACACCTGATGAAGAATATACAGATGCATGGGAGCAAGAAAGAGAAGGAGTTCAAGAAATGATTAGGATTACTGATATCTTCGTGGGTCCAGAAGGAGTAGCAGCATATTGTGAACTCACTGAAACCCAAGCACAATGGTATGAGCTGGACCATGAAAGTGTACCTCATGTCACGCTGGCCATAGCAGCCGGTCAAGAAGCCCGTTCATTAGGACCGATGATGAAAAGAGCCCAGGAAACAACAAACTGGTGTCCCACCGCCTCCCCATTACTTCACCATAGCCCAGATAAGATAATTTGGAAAATATCACATTGTAGCAGAGAAAAAGGCATATTGGAAAAGCAGGAACTGGAAAGACACCATGGTCGTGAGTTGTCAGACCATCCAGCAGCGGAAGATTTGCTAAACCGAATGCCAGAACATCTATGGGCAAAAGGAGACTATGATGTCGGCTGCACCCCCCACCATTCAGTGAAAATAGAAAAGAAATCTGGACAGCCTTCTGTGTGGAAACCACAGTATCGACTCAACAAAGATTCTGTAGAAGGGATAACAGACACCATTTATGGTCTGCTCGAAGCAGGAGTGTTGAGACCATCAGACTCTCCCTGGAACACGCCTATATTGCCTGTCCCCAAAGCTGGAGGAAAAGGTTGGAGAATGGTACATGATTTGAGGGAAGTAAATCAAGCTACCAAGACAAAAGGGATCGCAGTGCCCAACCCATATGTGGCGCTACAGAACATAAGTCCACAACACCAGTATTTCACTGTACTGGATCTGGCAAACGCATTTTTTTGCCTGCCACTCGACCCCTCAAGTCAAGAAATGTTTGCATTTACCTTTCAAGGCCAAAGATACACCTACAACCGAATGCCTCAAGGGTTTAAGGATAGCCCTGGCATATTCAATGCGGCATTGAAAGAAGATCTGAAAGAACTCAAATTGCCACAAGGAGTGACCCTGATTCAGTATGTTGATGATCTACTGTTGGCAGCTCCATCAGCAGAAAGCTGTCTAGCAGCAACGGAAGCTGTGCTGAAAAGAGTAGCGGAATGTGGCTACAAAATCAAACGACAAAAGACTCAAGTTGGAAGAAGGCAAGTGACATTCCTGGGAAGAGTACTCTCAGGAAATAAGAAGAAGATATCACCTGAGCAGAAATCAGCGGCTCTGACCTATCCCAAACCTAGAATTGTCCAAGAAATGCTCGGATTTCTGGGACTGACAGGCTACAGCCGAAGCTATGTACCAGACTATGTCAATCTCACCCAGCCACTGCGAGACATGCTGACCAAAGTTGGAAACCGAAATCTGAGGGCAGAATTGATCTGGACAATTGAAGGAGAAGAAGCATTCATCAAGACCAAGCAGTGTTTGGCTCATGCAGCCGCTCTAGCAGTTCCAGATTATGAAGCAGATTTTCATTTAGATGTAGGAGAAAAGCAAGGAGTAGTAAACGCAGTCTTATATCAGATGAGAAGAGAGGGAAGGGCAGTTTTAACTTACCATAGTTCCAAATTAGACCCCATAGAACTAGGACAAGTAGGGTGTACTAGACACCTAGCAGCAATAGCTAGGGCAGTCCAAAAGACCGCTTACTTAGTTATGTGCCACCCCTTGAAAATACACACACAGCATGGTGTAGTTGCCTATCTGGAGACTCAAGCCTTCTCACAAACAGCTATGAGAGGAGCTAAATTATCAGATACTTTGACACAACCCCACCTATCTTTCACCTCAGGAGGAGTGAATATGACGTCTGGATTGCCACATGATGAGGGCACTCATGACTGTGCAGAAGTGGCTAGAAAGGAGATAAAGTTAAGATCAGATCTTAAAGGAGAAAAGGATCCAGACGCAGATATGACACTCTTTTGTGATGGTTGTTGTTATCGAGGTCCAGCAGGTAACATAGCTTCATATGCAGTAGTGGAGCAATTACCTGATGGGACATTGGTGGAGGCGGAAGCTGCTATCATTCCTCAACCTGCCTCAGCTCAATTGGCAGAAGTGGTAGGGCTAACCCGAGCCCTTAGCTTGGCCAAGGACAGAAAAGTAAACATTTATACTGATTCGGCTTATGCTCATGGTGCAGTGCATTTAGATGGGCCTCAGTGGCTGAGGAGAGGGTTTTTGACTAGTTCAGGAGCCCTGGTTAAGCACCATGAGGCATTAAGAACTTTACTGGCTGCAGTAATGTTGCCAGCACAAATTTCTGTCATAAAATGCAGAGGTCACTCAAAGGAGGACGACCAAGAAGCAAGGGGAAATGATGCTGCCGACCTCGCAGCTAAGAAAGCTGGAGGGTACATTGGTGATGAAACACAAATGTTGGTGGTAAGTCAAAATGAATTACAAATATCCCCGACTAAAGGTGATCTTGTGTTATTGCAGAAAAAGGCTGGTGCTCATGAGCATTCTCAGTGGTTGGCTCAGGGAGCAACCTGCAAGGAAGGATTGTGGAGGTCCCATGATGGACGAATGGTAGCTTCTCCCGAACTAGTGCACTTGCTGATGATTGAAGCACATGGTCCATCTCATGAGTCAAAAAGGCGGACATGTGCAGCTTTGGAGAAGAATTGGTGGCATCCGTATTTAAAAGAGATGGTGGAAATCTTTGTTACAGACTGTGTATCCTGTAATGGCTTTAACAACAAACCAGTATATAAGTGTCCTATGGGGAGCTATCCGGTACCACAAGCTCCTTTTCAGGAAATTTGTATCGATTATACAGACATGGGAATTGATAACAGAGTGCGAGGAATGCGTTACATGTTGGTAATGGTGGATCGTTTCTCCCGATGGGTAGAGGCGATACCTTGCCGGAATGAAGATGGTGCAACAGTGGTAAAATGGCTTAGAAATGAACTAATCCCGAGATATGGTTTTCCGAGAGTTATTCAATCAGACAATGGCTCTCATTTTGCTAATGAACATCTAGCAGCGGTAGAAAAGTGCCTAGGGATCCAACATAGGTTTGGATCAGTTTATCATCCAGTATCTCAAGGTATAGTGGAGAGAGCCAATCAAACTTTGAAAAGAAAAATTGCTAAAATCTGCCACAGCACATCCATTAAATGGCCGGATGCCTTACCATTGGCACTGATGTCCATGAGAAACACAGAACATAATAACACTCATTTAACACCACATGAGATACTTACAGGCAGGCCAATGCCTGGTCCACCAAGGTCCAGCAGTCATGGCCCTAACTTAGATCTGTTAACCCTAGAAATTGAGGAGTATACTAGGGCGCTAACTAAAATGAGTCAAGTTTTGTTTTCACAGGTGACGAACGCAGAGGCAGCCGTTGACAAGGGAAAGCAGTCCCCTATTGTATTACCAGGAAGCTGGGTGTGGATAAAAGTCCATAAGCGTAAGTGGAGTGAACCAAGGTGGACTGGTCCATGGGAGGTAATATTGGCAACCTCGCATGCGGTAAAGGTAAAAAATAAACCTGGAAATAATTGGCACCACCTCACTCACTGTGCAACAACTGAGGCACCAAGCCGAACCAGAGCAGAGACTAGATTAAACATCGCCCGAGCAAATCTTGAAGCAGTAAATACACCAAAAGAGGGGTTAGATGGTACCAAAAATGATGCCTTCCCCACAGACTAAACAATGGCATTCATTTAGAGACCCTAAATTCAGTGAGCTAGGGAGGTCATTAATTATTCTTTTCTTGATTTCAGTAGTAGTAGTACTTCCGATATTAGTGTGGGAAGTTAAATATAATCAGGAACCACAAAATGAATGCAACCAGACTAAGACTCAAAGCTTGACTCTTGTAACAAACCATACTAAACTCAGAAGACGACGAAACACCTCTCTGTCACCAACTCCTAACACAAAGGTTTCCCTTAATCTTACGTTTATAGAAGGCACAACATCATCGGTACAATTTGATTTCTGTGCTGTAGTTCCCTGCTTAGGGAATGGTGCCACCTACCATTAGATGATCAAATATATGTGTATCGCTAATAACCAATGTGGCGGTCCAATCGTACAAGTGTATGGGTGTGAATGTGAGGAATGGAGATGGGCTTTTTTGTCCACTGGGAAAGAAGATTGGGGGAATAACCCCAACCCAGATCTTAAAGCCCGACTAACAATGATTAAATCTTTGACTATTAACCCTGGATGCGAGAAGGGGAATTGTAACCCCTTAATACTCACTTTAAAAAACCCTAAATTGAAAGACAGCGGAGTTTACGTATTAGCAGGTAGGGGATCTGGCATTGACTATGATCCATTGGGACTCCTTAGAATTATTGTCAAACCCACTATTAATAACAAACAGGTGACCACTGATGATCGGGTTCAACGTTTGACTGACACCTCATGGCGTAATGTATTGAGTATGGAGACTGGGTTCGGCGATTCGAATTTATGGCTCCAGTGGGTACAATATTCGACCTCAAGTGTACGAGGTACAGACTGCATAGTGTGCTCTGAACCTAGACCTTTACTCACCCCTGTCCCGTCAAAATTCCAGCCCCTTAGCTCTGCATTTGGTTGTATTTTGGCTCTATTTACTGACAGGGTTCTGCCCCTTCATCACACATGTCAAGAGTATCATTGGGCTTACCCGCCTGTGGTATTGAGTACTCCACCTTTGTTTGTGATTTCAGAAGGTGCGTTTGACTGCATAGTTTCCAACAATGCTAAAGGACCCTCAGTAGGCAATATTACTGAAGCAAATTGCAACAGTACTCACAGTGCCAAGGATTATCAATATAAAAGCGTGCTAACTCAGACAACTGCCAGAGCTGACCTGTGGTGGTGGTGTGGTAGTAGAATCATATACCCCATTTTACCTGGTAATTGGACAGGCACATGCGCGCTAGTACAACTTATCCTGCCATTTTATATTTTGCCTGTCAATGACGAAACTTATCAAGATCTTATCTCCCCGCGCACACGGATAAACAGACGATCCAAAAGAGGTGCTGATAGCCCGGGAGGCTCATTTGACAATCAAGTATATATAGATACTATTGGGGTGCCCAGGGGGGTGCCTGACAAATTTAAAGCCAGAAATCAAATTGCAGCAGGTTTAGAATCTGCCTTTTTCTGGTGGGTGACAATTAATAAAAATGTCGATTGGATTAATTATATATATTACAATCAGCAGCGTTTTGTAAACTTCACCCGTGATGCCATAGCAGGGCTTCATGAGCAGTTAGATAAAACTAGTTTAATGGCCTGGCAGAACAGAATGACATTAGATATGATTTTAGCAGAGAGAGGCGGCGTTTGCAAGATGTTTGGATCTGCCTGTTGTACTTTCATTCCGAACAACACAGCTCCTGATGGATCGGTGACCAAGGCGCTGGCTGGATTGACAGCTCTCAGCCAAGAGCTAGCAGAGAATTCTGGTGTTGATGATCCGTTCACCGACTGGTTGGATGGTATGTTTGGTAAATACAAAAATGCATTCTTGTCAATCTTAATCTCTCTTTGTGTTGTCGCCACAGCTCTTATCCTTTGTGGATGCTGCTGCATCCCTTGCATCCGAGGACTCCTGCAACGATTAATTGATACTGCGCTTAGGGAAACACATATGCAGGGCAATCAGATACGTGTAGATGATGGGGAAGAACTAGAACTGTTGTTGAATACTGTCTGAACAGGGACAGTTATATCAGGGATTTGATAACTCACTGTGAACAGTGAGTTAGGGGGGAATTTGTGAGGAATTTAAGTTTAGAAGTACAATAGTTTGATTTAAAGCACACCTAAAGAAAGTATAAAATATCATATGTTCACAAAATATTCACTTATGAAATGTATAATAGGTTTACAGTATATTCACTTGTAAAGGATAGTATAAGTGCAACATATATTACTTACAAAAGTGATAAACCACACAATCTTAATCAATTGAATGTATTAGACTAGAAGTATAGTAGTTGACTGTTTGGAGTAGAGAGAGGGCAAGGAGAGGAAGGGTGAGAGTTTCAGAGTTTTTCATGACCATATATGGAGATGTGATGGGTCGGAGGTGAATCGGCACCGCGGGAGACAGGACGGTGGTTAAGCGGGGGTCGGATGGACGAAGCTTTTACGAGGAGGTGGACCAACGGACATTACAAGGATCATCATATGGACCAATGGAGAGCATTGTCTGAGGCCAGGAGGAGACAATTGAATTTTAGCCAGCCACTGAAGTTGTTACTAGATTTTGAATGTAAACCGTTGACTTTTGGGTATAAAAACATTGTTCGGAGAGACGCTATTCAGTTCTTGGCGATCTTCTTTACTGTAAACTGGCGTTTGTTGGCCGGTTAGGGGGGGAGAGTGTTTGAACTCGGTTTCGCGATTCCTTACTGTCGACAGTGTAATTCAGTTTGTAATTGTCTTTTTAGCATTTGTGAATTATAAATACTTTTTCATTGTAAGCCGGATCCAGCTGATTTTTCTTAGCGTGACTTCGTTGCTCAAACAACAACGAAAGAGCGAGAGGTCCGCGGCCTCCTGCGAGCAGAGGTCTCACTCCATTACAAGGTTCAAACTAGTTACAATATACACAAGTGTATGCATGACGGTTCAAACTATTTACAATATACACAAGTCTGTGCGTGAAGGTTCAAATTATTTACAATATACACAAGTCAATGCATGAAGGTTCAAACTATTTACAATATACACAAGTCTGTGCGTGAAGGTTGAAATTATTTACAATATACACAAGTCAATGCATGAAGGTTCAAACTATTTACAATATACACAAGTCTGTGCATGAAGGTTCAAACTATTTACAAGATACACAAGTCTGTGCATGAAGACACAAGTGTGTGCATAAAGGTTCAAACTATTTACAATATACACAAGTCTGTGCATAAAGGTTCAAACTATTTACAATATACGCAAGTCTGTGCATGAAGTTTCAAACTATATACAATATACACAAGTGTGTGCATGAAGGTTCAAACTATTTACGATATACACAAGTGTGTTAAGAAGGTTCAAACTATTTACAATATAAACAAGTGTGTGCACAAAGGTTCAAACTATTTACAATTTACACAAGTGTATGCATGAAGGTTCAAAATATTTACAATATACACAAGTCTGTGCGTGAAGGTTCAAATTATTTACAATATACACAAGTCTGTGCGTGAAGGTTCAAACTATTTACAATATACACAAGTCTGTGCATGAAGGTTCAAACTATTTACAAGATACACAAGTCTGTGCATGAAGACACAAGTGTGTGCATAAAGGTTCAAACTATTTACAATATACACAAGTCTGTGCATGAAGGTTCAAACTATTTACAATATACACAAGTGTGTTAAGAAGGTTCAAACTATTTACAATATAAACAAGTGTGTGCACAAAGGTTCAAACTATTTACAATATACACAAGTGTGTGCATGAAGACACAAGTGTGTGCATGAAGGTTCAAACTATTTACAATATACACAAGTCAATGCATGAAGGTTCAAACTAATTACAATATACACAAGTCTGTGCATGAAGGTTCAAACTATTTACAAGATACACAAGTCTGTGCATGAAGGTTTAAACTATTTACAATATACACAAGTGTATGCATGAAGGTTCAAACAATTTACAATATACACAAGAGTGCATGAAGGTTCAAACTATTTACAATATACACAAGTCTGTGCATAAAGGTTCAAACTATTTACAATATACACAAGTCTCTGCATAAAGGTTCAAACTATTTACAAGATACACAAGTCTGTGCATAAAGGTTCAAACTATTTACAATATACGCAAGTCTGTGCATGAAGTTTCAAACTATATACAATATACACAAGTGTGTGCATGAAGGTTCAAACTATTTACGATATAAACAAGTGTGTGCACAAAGGTTCAAACTATTTACAATATACACAAGTGTGTGCATGAAGACACGAGTGTGTGCATGAAGGTTCAAACTATTTACAATACATACAAGTCAATGCATGAAGGTTCAAACTAATTACAATATACACAAGTCTGTGCATGAAGGTTTAAACTATTTACAATATACACAAGTGTATGCATGAAGGTTCAAACAATTTACAATATACACAAGATACACAAGTGTGTGCACGAAGGTTCAAACTATTTACAATATACACAAGTGTGTTAAGAAGGTTCAAACTATTTACAATATACACAAGTGTGTTAAGAAGGTTCAAACTATTTACAATATACACAAGTGTGTGCATGAAGACACAAGTGTGTGGATGAAGGTTCAAACTATTTACAATATACATAAGTGTGTGCACAAAAGTTCAAACTATTTACAATATACACAAGTGTCTGCCATAATTAAGTCAAGTACTTGACATAATCTGTCTGCCACTACAATCTAGTGATAATCAGTAAACAGCAAAGGTGGATACACATTTCTTAATAGCTCTTTATCAAGGATGAGTGGCTTTGCCCCAACTGAAACTTGAACCTGTGTGTGTGTGTGGCTAAGTGAGTATCCCAGAGTGTGTCCAACTACATTCCGCAGTGCGCTTTTGCCATCTTGGCTGTAAGTGCCCATATCCATATGTTTCTTCTCAAAATGGTAATAGTCCTTGAGTGTGTTCGGGAAGAGGCGTGGTAGTAGGAGATAGTGAAGGCCACGATGCAAGCCTTGAAGTTTCTTGAACCCGACTACCACCTCATCAATATCAAACATATATCTGAGAAAATGATGCGGATGCGACACCGTAGTGCAGTGCACGGGCATGTGCACATCCGCATGCATGAAATCCGTCAGTTGTTCATACATTTCAAATTTATCCAGGAGATTGGTTGTGTTTTCGGTGCCCACATCATAGAGCTCATCATCCATGTCCATCCTTCTTGCCGCTGACACAAATGCTCACAGCGTGTGTGAACCCGCCCCCGAAAATGCGAAAAAAATCCTCTTATTGAATGGGAGCCAATGGCAGCTATACCAAAGGAAAGAGCTAGAAACACCACAATCGGATAACATTAGCACTGGCATAAGACAAACACACACACAAAATTTCGTAAGTCTAGCACTAACTCCTCAAACGCTATTCATTATTTAAGGGTCAGTTAACGGTCACGAAACCCCTGTTACGTGACTATGCTGGCATGGGTAAGTGTGTGAAAAATTCATAACTCCACTCTGCTTACTCCAAATGACCTGCAATATAAACTATATATATATATATATATATATATATATATATATATATATATATATATATATACGTATATATACATTAGGAACATGCGTTATATAATGTTTATTAATATTAATTATAGACACAAGCATTCAATACCAAACTATTAATACAGCACACTATGATCGTCAACTTGCTATGTTTTTTTTACATAGTTTGCAACATCAGCACAACTTTGTAATATTAATTTAGAAATAAGGATATTCAAAATGTGCTTAAATATTTTTTATTTCGAAGTACTGATATTTTAAAGAAACACGAATTAAGCAATGCAATGGTACTATTTCTGCACTGACTCAAAGAAGTGAGGGAGGAACACACTTTTCCTGACATTTGCGCTCCCCGGTTCACCTGTCCCCACCCCCCACTCGCCGCAGTCTATAAGTTTCTCCTTCCTGATGACAATCAGAAGGATCACGACGCATCAGCAGCAGGCCGCACAGGACAGAAACGCAACTGATGCCCAAGAAGGGTAAACAAATGACAACAAAGTAAGTAACATTACATAAAACTAAACCGTTAACCGTTTTAGTTGATATTTGTTCGGCTAAGCACATGTTTGCGGCCAAAATCTCACTCAATTGTATATTAGCATGGGATGGTTATGCTAACGTGACATAGCTTCCCGCCAGCATTGGACTATGTTGTCAGCATTTTCCAGATTATGGACTGCTAATAAAATATTTAAATAAAAGCTTTTTCACCTGCTACTTTACAGCCACCAGTAGCTATCATTAGCTTTTTATATTGAGTATCTCAAGTTACCATAACTTATTTTGTTCAATTACTCTTCCCAATGTGTTTGCATGCACCAGGTAACCAGGTTATTACATAGTTCTGCAGATCAGTAACAGACTTGAATTTCGAATATTTTTTATAATTACTTATCAAATTATTACTGATAGACGCTGCTGGCGGCGTGTGTGTGTGTGTGTGTGTGTGTGTGTGTGGGGGGGGGGGGTCGTGTCGGAGCCGAACTGCGCAGTGAGTTAGACAGAGAGCCTCTCAACGATGAACGGGTCTAAATGTAGAAACAGTCAGTTGGGCACTAGTGGAAACGGACTTAGTCTGCTTTGTTACTTTAAGTTTCAGTCGGACTTTGGTTGCAGCTATTTTAAATACGAGGACGCATCGTTTCGATTAAAGATCTTTGCTTTCATCCGCTCCATCTGTTCTGCAAGTGCTCACTCATGTAAGAAGCAGGCTAGAAACCCGTTTAGCGTTACCTGCACTGGTCTCTGAAATCCACTACCCTGTCCCCAGAAACCATACTTCTTGTTGACAGTCATGCCAGTTAAGAAGCCAGCTGACTGGAGAAAGCCACTGTAAGCTGATGAATTAAGTGCAGGTTAACACACTGACTAGAGCTTCTTGAACTTCACTCAAGCCAGTTTATTATCTCTATAACAAGTGTTTAAGTATGGAAGATTATTACTTTGAATAGGTTCAAGCATGGACTTGATTAACTTTATCTCCACAAGCTGTAAACATGAAGTTTTCTTGACTTAAATATAGCCAGGTTAACTGTAGAGCTGGTCACACCTCAAATGACAGATATTTCTATTAGAAGTTAAAAGTGATGGATCTCTAGGTAAATAGACGTCACATCAACTGTTCTGTGTTTAACCTCCTGCAGACAGAGTGCACCATCCACCAGGCTGAGCGCACGCTTAGATCGCCTGAGGAAGCATCACAATCAATGCTTATTCAGGCACATGGAATATGTAAAACACCAAATGCAGGTAATGATGGTGGGGCTCTTTAAAAAGTGATACAGTATTCATAGAACCAAGACTTGAACATCTGACCTTAAATTACAAAGACTTTTCAATGGGGCCTCCTGCACATTATGTTTTAGTTTTAGTAATAAAGAAAATGTGTGTATGAGTGTAGAGATCTGGCTCTTCAGCTCTTTGTGAACGTCTTGTTCTGGAGAAATGGTAATATGTGTTTGTCTCTGGTGTTTAGTCCTCAGGAAGTCCAAACCCAGAGAGGGAGACCTCATCAACACCAAGCCTTCCATCTGAGCTACTGGAGTCTTCCAAGTGTTTGGTAAGTGTCAAACAAGTAGTGCTTTTAGTTTGTCCCATATGACAGCCTCCTGATAGGTTACTTTAACCTGGCCTTCATGGCTGGTATGTTATATATAGATGGAAATGCATATCTTCCCCCAAATTCTATATACTTTGCCTCTTTGACCTGAAAAACTCACACATTACATGACAGTGATTTAGCAGACGCTTTTATCCAAAGCGACTTCCAATTCAGATTCTATCACACCGTAGGCACAGCTACGGGAGACATTTCAGGGTGAAGTGTCTTGCTCAAGGACACATCAACATGCGACTGGTGGAGCAGGAGCCGGGGTTCAAACTGCCGATCCTCTGATTGAAGGACGGCCCTGCTCTCCACTTAGCCACAGTCACCACACCATGACTAAACTATGTGTTAATACAGCTCAATAGAAGTGTAATGAAACAAATACTTGAACAAATAATACATTTATATAAGAAACAAATTGAATTGGAAATTAAACATCAAACCCCATTCTTTAACAAACACATTTAAAAGTTTAATTAGCTCTCCATGACAGCTAGCTCTATCATGCACACTCTCCTCTTCTCTCTCACACACACACACACACACACAAACTATCTCTATCTCTCGGTGTGTCTCTTTCTTTTTCTCTTTCTCTCCTTGATGCAAGCAGACCAGTTCATAGCAGTGAAACAATTAGAAAGGGCGAAGGGAGAGACAGAGAACTGCAATTTTTAATGTTGACACACTAAACACTTTTTCTATTTTTCTCTTTCTGAAACTCATTTTCTTGAGAAATGCTAATACATGTGTCCTCTGTATCTGCCTCTCTCCCTGCTGTTTTAGCCCTCAGGAAGTCCAAACAAAGATGGGGAGATCTCATCACTATCAGAACTTTCATCTGAGCCACTTGCAGCTTCCACGAGCTTGGTAAGTGTCAAAACAAACCCTTTGAACTGGTCCTGTCCCTAATGACAGGCCTCCTAATAGTTTACTTCACCCTGTTATTGTTACTTGCCAGTTACAATGCAAGTATCCACCCAGGTAATCAGAAATGATTACTTGCTGGCTGTACTGTAGAGTTGGAAGCTTCAAATCTTCAATCATAAAAGATGATAGGCAAATTCTAAATCAACATTTGAATTCTCCACTGCTTTTTTTTTTTTTGCATGTCTATTCATTCATTGTGTTAAAGCCCGACGGAACCGAATTCGGGTCCGCTGTAGCATTTACTGTCGAAAAAAGTCCATTTATGCATGTGTACAATTTATGAATATGAATATGAATATCCCCCAAAAAAATAAAAGATCTGGGTAAAACGTACAATCTAACACATTTTTACAAACTCCATTCTACACAACTATTATACGCAAATAAAAGATTTATCACAAAATCACGTATTTCTAGCCATAACTCGCTCTTTTTTGAGTTAGCATAACAAAGCTAACGGTTAGCATAGGCAACCGAGATAGCAAAAAGCACGAACATTCGACACAGATTCCAGAACTACCATTAGATCGTCTCTCCGGTAAACCCTCACAAAGCTGTGAGCAAACAAACACCAGAAACACAATGCGTAATATCCTTCAAAATCATCCAAAGCTTTTTCCCTTTTCGTTGTTCTGCTGTAAATCTCCCTTAATTCCGTCAACAATATTTCTACCTATTTCCGGTGCGTCGCTGAAATGTCCCCGTGTAGAAACAAGGGTCTGTCTAGCAAGGCGCCGTGGGGGGAAGGGATCGATTTCTGGCGATCTTTTGCGCAGGTTTCAGGTGACGCGCCACGGTGTGTTTGTTAAATAGCCAGGACTCAGACGCTTCTAAGGAGGGTCCATTGACTGAAATCGACCAACCATAGGCTGAGCTAGGAGACCTGGACTGGAAGCCAGATGAGAAAATCCCATGGATGACAGACATAAACAGGCTCAGAGAGGATCCAGGCTCTCTAAATGATGCCAAACTGCTGCATATGATAGATTGAACACTATTAGTCATAAAGAAAGTGAAATATATAATTATATACTATATAAAATTACAATGGAACAGCTGGAACAAAATTACATTTTGGTTGCCCTTGGCTGAAATCTCTGCACTCAAACCTCTCTAGCGCTTGAATGCTTCACTTTATCAAAGAAAACATTGTGCAGAGAGACTCTCAACCTATTGGGCTATGATCTGGGAGAGGTTTGAGCTTTCAACTACAACATTAAAAAAATATATCTTGTCAAAATTGGATTAATTTATAATCGGAGATAAAGAATTTCAATTTGTGCTGTGTTCCATCTTAATGTACTCTTAACCAGTAACATATATACTGATATTTACAAATCTGAACAAATCTCACAAGTGTTAGCTTTCTAAAATATAAAAACTATGAAAATACACCTTATATTTAGACGAAAATCACTCTCTTTACTATGGGTATGCAAAAATCGAGGAGAGGCCTACAAATAGGCATAGGGCTTAATAGGTTTTAAAGACGATAATTCTTGACAGTTGCAGATGAATATTAGGTAACGCCAATATTAGTAAGCTATTATACTATTTGTGGGTGGGTGGTCCGTTTTTTTACATTCTAAGCTTTTATTGGGGTTTTTGAATGAAGCTTTGAATGTAGGTTGTCATATTTTAAGATGTTATCACCCTAGAATCATGGAAATGGGTTAGGGTTAGTAAATATGATTTAGTGTTTAAGTGGTAATATAAATGTAATTGAAGTTGCTGTCGGTTGACTGCATTGATAAGGTTATTTGGTAATGATGGTGGGGCTCTTTAAAAAGTGATACAGTATTCATAGAACCAAGACTTGAACATCTGACCTTAAATTACAAAGACTTTTCAATGGGGCCTCTTGCACATTATGTTTTAGTTTTAGTAATAAAGAAAATGTGTGTATGAGTGTAGAGATCTGGCTCTTCAGCTCTTTGTGAACGTCTTGTTCTGGAGAAATGGTAATATCTGTTTGTCTCTGGTGTTTAGTCCTCAGGAAGTCCAAACCCAGAGAGGGAGACCTCATCAGCACCAAGCCTTCCATCTGAGCTACTGGAGTCTTCCAAGTGTTTGGTAAGTGTCAAACAAGTAGTGCTTTTAGTTTGTCCCATATGACAGCCTCCTGATAGGTTATTTTAACCTGGCCTTCATGGCTGGTATGTTATATATAGATGGAAATGCATATCTTCCCCCAAATTCTATATACTTTGCCTCTTTGACCTGAAAAACTCACACATTACATGACAGTGATTTAGCAGACGCTTTTATCCAAAGCGACTTCCAATTCAGATTCTATCACACCGTAGGCACAGCTACGGGAGACATTTCAGGGTGAAGTGTCTTGCTCAAGGACACATCGACATGCGACTGGTGGAGCAGGAGCCAGGGTTCAAACTGCCGATCCTCTGATTGAAATAATACATTTATATAAGAAACAAATTGAATTGGAAATTAAACATCAAACCCCATTCTTTAACGAACACATTTAAAGGTTTAATTAGCTCTCCATGACAGCTAGCTCTATCATGCACACTCTCCTCTTCTCTCTCACACACACACACACACACACACACACACACACTATCTCTATCTCTCGGTGTGTCTCTTTCTTTTTCTCTTTCTCTCCTTGATGCAAGCAGACCAGTTCATAGCAGTGAAACAATTA